>NC_034592.1:50012281-50013760 GCF_900095145.1 Mus pahari | reverse complement strand
GTCCTGGAACTCACTCTGTAGACCAGGCTGGCCTCGAACTCAGAAATCCGCCTGCCTCTGCCTCCCAAGTGCTGGGATTAAAGGCGTGCGCCACCACCTCCCGGCAGTCTGGGACTTTAACATCCACCACTAATTCATTCCAATATGCCTTCTGAGATGACAAGTTGTTATAATATCTTATTAGAACAAAATCCACACAATATTTTAATTTTTATTTTTGCATAATGTAACCGGAGCCTAATATTTATACACTTCCCTAAGAAAACAAGCAGCTAGATTATCTCATTTGGTAAATACCTCAATTCCTCTTGTCTCAAAGAAGTAGGAAAATGCTACATTGGCTCTTCTTACCATCCACTCCACCACAGCTTCTAAGGACTTCATTTTCTATACCGGACTGAGTTCTTATACATACATGTGCATGACATTCTCATCTGTGTTTCCACCCCTTTTCTAGTTTCAGAATATTTTAAATAAAATTCTTAGGCATAATTAGTAATTTAATAACGAAGATTGTGGAATAGCTGACCTTGACTATTGCACAGAAAAAAAAAAATCAAAGATGAGTTTGGCTTTGAATTGCAGTTAAATTCATTTGTTATTTTACTCTCGAGGCTAACTTTAAACAGTTTACACGGAGTGGGCTTTGCATACAAAACAGTAATTAAGATATCATAATTTTAAAGTCTCCAGTAGACACGCACAGATTCACTGCCACATCTCTCAAGGATCAGTGGGAGCGTATGTCTGACTTCTCCTTATGTCTGACCAGAATAATTTTCACAAGAAAAAACCCAGAAAGGGAACAAAAATGGAATTATTCAATTTAGTGAACTCTGGGCAGAACAAACAATTTAATTTTAAAGTAAAATTAGCTAATGGGGAATAAAATTTAATATTACACAATAAGATACACATCTTTGAAGGAAACATTCAATTTGTGATAATACCAGGAACAATGTTCAATTGGGAAGAATGTCAAAGGAAAACTTTTTGGTAATGGGGTGACCTAGCAAGAAGCCCAATAAGCATGTTATGAAAGCAACTTTGCTGACAGGGAGGAAGGCAGAGGAGGTGCGGCCTGCTTAAGCAACAAGCCTGCCAGTGAGATTTGCTCTCAGAGTCGTGGTAGGAAAATGGTTTTGGTGAGAACTGAGGAAGCAAGATTTTTCTCTCTCCCACCATATAGCATTAAAGCCACTTTGCAATATCTTCAAAAAATAAAAAACAAAATAAAATTACTCAGATTATTTACCTGTACCACTGAGAATATGTGAGGATTAATGAGTTCATTATTGTGAAGAATTAAAACACATTGGGATATCTGAGTGAAAAATGAAAATAATTATTTATGGCTTTGCTAGAATGTCTCAGTAGTCATAATTACATTGGATTACAGATTCTCTCTCTCTCTCTCTCTCTCTCTCTCTCTCTCTCTCTATATATATATATATATATATATATATATATATATATATA
>NC_034592.1:50007976-50011671 GCF_900095145.1 Mus pahari | reverse complement strand
ACACACACACACACACACACACACACACACACACACACACACACACAAGCTCAGGAAAACCAAGCATAATGCAGAAGACGGAACAAAACAAAGTGAGCACAAAGCAAACTCCTCCAGTAGGAGATCTATAGAGGACGGTCTCCAGTAGGAGATATATATTGGACGGTCTCAAATTGCTGCTGCTGTAATCTGCACTTCTTCCTCTCTGCTAAGGTCTTCTCCGTTTCTTATGAGATTCTTCCTATTGTTACAGATGGGCTAAGCATCTTGGTCTCTAGAAGGCAAATTGTTGCTGAAATAATATCAAGATACGGTGTGAGGAACAGCCCACATCTCCCTTGTTCGCACTAGCTCTTTGATACCTATATGTGGCCAGTTTTGGTTTTTGTTTTTATTTTTATTTATTTATTTATTTATTTATTTATTTATTTATTTATTTAAAAAAAAAAAACAGGTTATGAAATCCTTATACTATTTCTTTCACAGGGAAGGGATGACATCCAACACTAGCAGTTGCTGCTGACAAAGCATTATAGATCAACCATGGGTCTATTCTTCCCCGACCTCTCTGTTTGCTTTCCTGCTCATTACATTTTCTCCTTTTATCTTGTTTTATTTTCTCTTTAATCTTTTACCCTACCAAACCTCACCTAATCTTAGGTTGGTGTTCTGTTGGCCTCAGAGACTACACATGTCACAAAAAAATCTCACTTTGGAGAAACTTGCTTAAGCAGACCACCTGGCCACACCTTCCTCTTTGGACAGCGCTATCTCATCCCTGCATTCTGGATACAGTGGTTGAAACAGGGACCACTGATAACTCAGCTCAGAATAACAAAGCATCTTTCTTGAATCCACTTCCTCTTTGTTAGCCACGTACAATGCCATTAATCCTTTCGTTGTTGTTTTTTGTTTTGTTTTTTGCTTGTTTTTTTTTTTTGGGGGGGGGGGTTGGAGACAGGGTTTCTCTGTGTAGCCCTGGCTGTCCTGGAACTCACTCTGTAGACCAGCTGGCCTCAAACTCAGAAATCCACCTGCCTCTGCCTCCCAAGTGCTGGTATTAAAGGCCTGGCCACCATGCCTGGTGCCATTAATCTTTTTGAACATCTCTTGAAGACTGCTACAGTACATATCTATCACTTTAATAGTTTCAATATTTCTCATGTGGGCTTATATATAGTCTCCCTAATTCTCACTGTTTTTAAGGCATTCTTATTGATAATTCTCAAAATTTGTCTAATAATTTAAACTTTTACTTTAGACTCACTCTGTTCGAAATAATTTTTAAAAAATTTTCTTTGTTTACTTTAAAGACAAAATTGATTCTATACAGACTTTCGTTTTATTTATAAATGACAAATAATTATTGTTCCTATATATGGACTGCATTGTGATAGTTTGATGTATGTATTCATTGTAAGTAATCATGTCAGGTCTGTAATTATATATTCAGTTGTTTAGCATTTATAAGCAAAAGTCTTAAATAAGTAATACTGTTATCAGTCTTAAATTTTAATCAGGTTTTTCTTCACATCTTTCCAACTCTTCATATATGCTGCATATTGCCATACAAGGATGGACCAAGAAACTAGATGAAATATTTTGTATCTATGATATTACACAGATATTTTAATTATTATTGTTATTAATAAGTGTAATTAATGTATTTCAAAGATATTATATAAACCTGTATATATGTATATATGTTTCTTCATGATTAGAAACTCTTACATTATTTAATCAAAATTAATGCTATTTGATTCATGTTAAAATATATTTGGCCTACACTCAGTCTTGTGCAATTAACACCCATATATTTTTCACTAGGAGAGAATAAAGTGATTAAAAAATATAATAAGAGACATTATAACACCATATGACCTTGTGTCTTAGTTAGTGTTCTATTGCTATGTAGGTACACCATGAGCATGGGACTCTTATAAAGGAACACTAGTTCAGCCTGGTTTACAGTTCAGAGATTTAGCCCCTTATTATCACAGCAGGAAGCATGAACGCACACAGGCAGACATGATGCTGGGCAATAGCTATGAGTTCTATATCCAGAAGTGCAGGCAACAGGAAGAGAGAGACACTGAACCTGGCTTGGGCTGCTGAAACCTGTGGCATACTTCCTTCACCAATGCCACACTTATTCCAACAAGGCCACAACTCCAATATTACCACTTTCTACGAGTCTATGGGGGCCATTTCCATTCAAACCACCACAGGTTTTATTTTGCATTTATGTCCTAAAAAAGCTATATTCAATTTTTAAAATGTATTATTTTCAATAAGAGCAAGTAAATAAATGCAAGTAAGTTTTCAGAAAAGATTTGAGTATATGTTTTATGTGAACACATATTTTCATCACTTTCAGATCAATGTCCAAAGTTATAAAGATAAAATAAAATAATTTATTGAACATAATCTAAGCCCTTGGCTAGAAATCTAAACTAAAAATATTGACATTATTAGAGTATGGCAAATAATTGAAGACAAAGGACCACTTGTAATTTTCTCCTCGGTATGTAAATTGTATAGTCCCCAGGAAGAAGTTTGGAAGGCTGTTATCATGCCTTAACCTCTATATAAGAATTTAAAAATAGACTGACAGCATCGCAAAACATCAATGTCAGAGAACTCCATTGATATAAAATGATCTATCTTAATGGATTGCCATTTAATATCTCTGATTTGTAGGTAATAGACTAAATTCACTGAAGTAAATCTGATGTAGTGGTATTGAAAATACATTTCAGTTTACATAGAAGCCCCAGAATGCAGCAATAAAATGACTGACTGCCACATGAGTATCATTCTTATAAACACACATATTATGCAGTCTCTAAACTGCTAGACATGTGTTGGATTGCTGTACTTACGTTTTTATCTCACAGAATCAATTGTGATACAAATAAAGTAATATACAGATGCAAATAAAGTCACTATGAAAGTATTGTAAACATTTTAGGCATTAATCATTTTTATAGACTATTTGTTCTTTTCCTCCCTTGGCAACCTGCACAGTGTTTTCTAGTACCTAGTTTTATCTAGCTGTGACACCACTGAACCACAGCAATTACAAATACAGCAAGATGTGCATAAAAACAATGTTATTCACATGTAGGTGGCAACTAGCAGCTGTCTAAGGGGATTTAAGGCCCACTCAACAGGTGTGATAAAGCACCCACTACTAGAAATCTAGCCAACTTTTCCAAGCTATCTAGATCATAGATCTTAGGAAAAAAATCTATTACCCACCTCATTGCTAGTCTAGTATAATTTCTTACTACATTCTAAATCTTACATCCACAGATAAGTACAGCTACTACCCCTTATCAAAGAAGACTCTTTATAAGAATTGGGAATCTTCACAGAAAAATACATCTGGGTACCATGCAGAGATCAAAGAATCATGGTGAGTCCAAGCACTGTGGATACATCAACATCATGTCTCCTGCAACTGCAGTTCAAGTAACAGCACTGAAGAAGGGATGGAAAGATTTTTGAAAGCTAAAATAACATGAAGTTGGCTATATATCAGTCACTCCTAGAAAAGGCTGCATAAAAAAAATGTATTAACAATGATAGTATTTATAAACATGGTAATATGGAAGGCGAAAAGATGCACCCTTGGACAAGAAACTATAGATAAAGATGGCTCTGAGAGAGACAGAGAGAAAGAGAGAGAGAGA
>NC_034592.1:49982738-50007771 GCF_900095145.1 Mus pahari | reverse complement strand
CAGAGAGACAGAGAAAGAGAGAGACAGAGAGAGAGACAGAGAGAGGACATAACCCAGGAATATACCTCCTAATTAATCATCCAATATAGAGCACTCATCTCTGAAACTATATACATACAAACAACAGTAACAGAATAGCCCATTAGGGATTCTACCACTTTCTAGCTCATTTCTGTAGCTCACCATCAAAGAAACTGCTCAAAACCTGATCATCTTAATGATTCCATAAGGCATTTCTATTATAGTATATGTGATACACATGGGTGAAACATGTAATCTAGGAGTAAAAAAGAAAGAGGGTGTGGTATTTATCGGTTATAGAATTTCAGTCCAAGACAAAGCCTTGTATTAAAGAAAACTTCTTGTCTTCTGGTCTCCATCATGCACTGGAACTAAGGCTGACCCACAGTCCTATATACCCAAATTCCACCCAGAGAGAGGTAGTCTCCCAGGAGTGCTTTCACTTATAAACCCACAGGTGAGATCACCACTTTTGCTTTAATAACTGTCTGAATAGAGACGCGTTAGGAGCACAAAGGGAACAGGAACCATGTTGCAGCCAAGGACAAGATATTGCAGGTCTACATCAGCACCCATGAGCAAAGGTTCTACCATAGCCCTCCATACTCAAATACATTCCAGAGAGAGCTGATCTATCCAGGACTGCTAATATGCCTAAGATCACAGGCTCACAGACCCACAGGAGGGACAAGCTTCAGTCAGAGACAGCAAGACCAACTAACACTAGAGATAACCAGATAGCAAGAGGCAAGCACAAGAACCTAAGCAACAGAAACAAAGTCTACTTGGCACCATAAGAACCCA
This sequence comes from Mus pahari, assembly GCF_900095145.1. NCBI lineage: Eukaryota > Metazoa > Chordata > Mammalia > Rodentia > Muridae > Mus > Mus pahari. The sequence goes on along the minus strand of NC_034592.1, from coordinate 50,006,946 downwards.
GTTCTCCCATCACAGCAAGTTCTGGATGCCGCAACACACAGAAAAAGCAAAATTTAGTTTTAAAATTGCATCTCATGATGATATAGAGGACTGAGAAGGACATAAATAACTCCCTTATAGAAATATAGGAGCACTCAGGTAAACAAGTATAAGCCCTTAAAGTGGAAACACAAAAAATCTCTTAATGAATTATAGGAAAACACAACCAAACAGGTGAAGAAATTGAACAAAACCACCTAGAATCTAAAAATGGAAATAGAAACAATAAAGAAATCACAAAAAGAAACAACTCTGAAGATAGAAAACCTAGGAAAGAGATCAGGAGTCATAAATGCAAGCATCACCAACAAAATACAAGAGATAGAAGAGAGACTTTTAGGTGAAAAAGATACCATAGAAAACAATGACACAACAGTCAAATAAAATGCAAAATGTGAAAAGCTCCTAATCCAAAACCTCCAGGAAATCCAGGACACAATGAGAAGATGAAACCTAAGGATATTACTATCCTTTAAGAGAGAAGATTCCCAACTTAAAGGGCCAGAAATATCTTCAACAAAATTGTAGAAGAAAACTTCCCTAACTTAAAGAAAGAGATGCCCATAAACTTCAAGAAACCTACAGAACTTCAAATTGACTGGACCAGAAAAGAAATTCCTCCTGTCACATAATAATGAAAACACCAAATGCACTAAACATAGAAAAAATACTAAAACCAGTAAGGGGAAAAAGGTCAAGTAACATATAAAGGCAAACCTATCAGAATTGCACCAGACATCTCACCAGAGATTATGAAAGATAGAAGACCCTAAGAGAATACAAATGCCAACCCAGGCTACTATACCCACCAAAACTCTCAATTACCATAGATGGAGAAACCAAGACATACCATGATAAAACCTAATTTACACAATATCTTTCCATAAATTCAGCCCTACAAAGAATGATAGATGGAAAACCAAAATAAGGAAGGAAACTTCACCCTAGAAAAAGGAAGAAAGTAATCTTTCAACAAACCCAAAAGAAGATAGCCACACAAACAAAATTCCTTCCTGTTATTTTTGTTCTTAGGATAAACTAACAGACTGAATATGTAAACAGGACCCAGCATTTTGCTGCATACAGGAAACACACCTCAGTAACAAAGGCAGACACTACTTCACAGTGAAGTTTGGAAAACAATTTTCCAAGTAAATGGTCCCAAGAAACAAGCTGGAGTTTCTAATATCGAATAAAATCAACTTTCAATGGAAAGTTATAAAAAAAGATGAGGAAGAAACTTCATACTCATCAAAGGAAAAATCTACCAAGATGTACTATCAGTTCTGAACATCTATGCTCTAATTGCAAGGGCACCCACATTCATAAAAGAAACTTTACTAAAGCTTAAAACACATATTGCACTTCATACAATAATAGTGGGAGACTTCAACACCCACTCTTATCAATGGACAGATCATGGAAACAGAAGCTAAACAGAGACACAGTACAACTAAAAGAAGTTATGAACCAAATGGATTTAACAGATACCTATAGAACATTTCATCCTAAAACAAAAGAATATACCTTCTTCTCAGCACCTCAAGATGCTTCTTCAAAATTCACCATATAATCAGTCAAAAAACAGGCCTCAACAGATACAAGAAGATTGAAATAATCCCATGCATCCTATCAGATCACCACAGACTTCAATAACAACAAAAGCAACAGTAAGTTCATATACACATGAAAGCTGAATAACGCTCTACTCAATGATATCTTGAGTAGATATCATTCAAGGAAGAAATAAAGAACGAAATTAGAGACTTTTTAGAATTTAATGAAAATGAAGGCACAACAAACCGAAATTTATGGAACACAATGAAAAACCGGTTAAGAGGAAAACTCATAGCTCTGAGTGCCTCTAAAAGAATTTGGAGAGAGCATATACATGCAGCTTGACAGCACACCTAAAAGCTCTAGAACAAAAAGAAGCAAATTCACCCCTCTGGAAACCAATCTGGGAGTTCCTCAGAAAATTGGACATAGTACCACCTGAGGACCAAGCTATACCACTCCTGGGCATATATACCCTAAAGATGCTCCATCATATAACAAGGACACATCCTCTATCATGTTCATAGCAGTCTTATTTATAATAGCCAGAAACTGGAAACAGAGGAATGGATACAGAAAATGTAGTAACTTTTCACAATGTCCCACAACATAAGAATGGATACTGAAAATGTGGTGTATTTATACAGTGCAGTACTACACAGTTATTAAAAACAATGAATTAAAAAAAAAACAGTGAATTCATGAAATTTTTAGGCAAATGGGTAGAACTAGAAAATATCATCCTCAGTGAAGTAACCCAGTCACAAAAGAACACACATTGTATGCACTCACTGATATGGGCATATTATCCCAAGAACTCAGAATACCCAAGATACAATTCACAGACCATATGAAGCTCAAGAAGAAGGAAGACCAAAGTTTGGATACTTCAGTACTTCTTAGAAGGGGTAACAAAATATAGAAGGAACTTCGGAAACAAAGTGTGGAGCAGAGAATAAAGAAAAGGACATCTAGGAACTGCCCCACCTGGGAATCCATCCCATATGCAGACACCAAACCCAGACACTATTGTGGATGCCAAGAAGTGCTTACTGACAGAAGCCTGATATAGCTATCTCCCGAGAGGCCCTGCCAGAGCCTGATAAATACAGAGGTGCAAAGCTCACAGCCAACCATTGGACTGAGCACAAGGTCCCTAATGGAGGAGTTAGAGAAAGGACTTAAGGAGCTGAAGGGGTTTGCAACCCCATAGGGAAAACAACAATATCAACCAAACAGACCCCCCCCCCAGAGCTCCCAGGGACTAAAGCACCAACTAAAGAGTATATACGAAGGGACCCATGGCTCCAGCTATATATGTAACAGAGGATGGCCTTGTTGGACATCAATGGGAGGAGTGGCCCTTGGTCCTGTGAAGGATCAAGGCCTTAGTGTATGGGAATTTCAGAGCAGGGAGACAGTAGTGGGTGGGTGGGTTGGGGAGCACCCTTGTAGAAGCAAGGGAAGGGGAATAGAATAGGGAGTTTCTGGGGCAGGGGGGAACCGGAAAGGGGATAACACTTAAAATGTAAATAAAGAAAATAGCCAATAAAAAAAGGAAAAAAAAAGTGAGAAAGTAAAGTACGTTATAGCTATCAATTAGAGAATATACTTACTCAGTATTTTGCTAATTCCACAACTAAACAAATCTAGTGAACATGAGGGAACTAGACTTTTAATCATCTTTTATTATAATATAGCAACTAATTGACATAGGTTTGAAAGGTTTTTCATTTCTTTTCCTTTATAATTTCCTGTCATTTATATCTCATTCCATGACATATAAGTTAGTTTGCAACTACTGAAAAAAAAAATCCAAGGATCACTATTTTTTTAAGTCCTCTCATTTATGTCTACCTGAACATGATCTGAAAAGAATTCCTAGATGAGACTGGTTTGAAAATTTAGTCAACTAATGTAGTAGAATGTACTAAATAACTGGGTGAAATAAAATGTTGGAAATAAGAATATATATCAAAATCTATATCTAATTTACAAGATGAATAAATATTTTTATCTAAAATTAAAGATTAGATGTTGATTGTACTAGTACATAAGTTAATACTATCACACGTTTCAATTTTTGATATAACTATAAAGAAATGCTTAACACTGAATACATTGATTGATGGCAATCCTTTCTATAAACTGAATATATATATATATATATATATATATATATATATATATATATATAACTAAAATATAAAATATTTAGGTTTTTTAAGTTTTATAAATTTTGAATAAATTTTTATGTGAAATTTAGTTTCAGAAGTATTTACAAATCAAAACCCCAAATTTGTGGTTCTATCTTTATGAAAACCTTTGTCTAGCAGAACTTGGAGTAGCATCTGAGCCCTTAATTCATTAGCAACATGGACTTGGAACAGTCACTTGAACCACTACACTAAAAGTTTCTCAGCTCTACCAATGATGTGTATTTGCTTGTTGATAATGTATAGCAAACCAGATACAAGGCAGAGATTACAGTATATTTTTAAGAATGGTAGCTTGTGACATAAAAAATATTGACTCATAAAAATTCCAATGAAATGTAACAATCCTCAAACTACCAATTAAACTAATTATAATATGCCAAGATATAATTTGGAGTCATTAGGTAATAACTGGTCATGACGAATACTAAATCTTAGGACAAAACATAAATGGAAGACTTTTCTTCTTGTCAACCATGATTGTTTTGAATCAAGTCCTATATTCAACAGTGAACTTCTGTGGGGATTTTTGATTTATTCAGTGGTCTCTTCTTTGCTCTGGTATAGTCTTGCATAACTGACAGGTCTCTGTGATTGTGAATTTTAATTTTTCCTCTAAGGGAAAAGCGGGTCAGACATGAGAATCTTCCTTTATAGATGCTGATCTAGTTTCTGTATCATCTGAATAATATTCAGCAAACATATAAAGGCTTAAAATTTGAGAGTTCTCTACTTGAACAAAGAATATTGCTACTGTGGATAATTTACTAGAGAACAATTTGCATTACCATTGATATACAGATCGATTAAATGACCACAATTATCCTTGTTTATAAAATGGAAACAAGGCACCAATCTCTTACAGTTGTTCAGAGAATTAAAAGTCAATACTGTGCACATCATGTGTATTTACTTCTTTACAGGTAGGAAGTTCTCATTAATTACAGCATGTGTGATGATGGCAGTTGTCATGATGTAGGTGCAGAGACATGCCAAGAGAGCCTGGGGACATAGGAGGGGGAGTTCAGTTGGTATAGTAGATTAGGATTTACAAAAATCTTCCTAAATAAATGATGTTATAATTTGTAGGGTACCTAGAGTGGATATGCAAGACAAATAGTCTTCTCTAGAAGATACATATTTTAACATCTAATTATATTATGTACCACCTAATTAGAAGGCAGGAACAGGTCCACATAAAAATATAAGGGATTTATCTGGGATACAGTACATATAATGTTCACATAACTGAAGCAGCAGGAAGCACGATGTAAATCATTTTACTAAGTCAGATTAAAGGTGCTATCATTCATGGTTATGTAATTCTATCTATAATTTCTGTGTTAAACTTGACATTATAAATCCTTTAATCTGCGTATTTAAAAGCCATTCTATGGCTCATTTTTCAAACAGATTCCCGTTAACACATTTACTGCTAATGAAGCACTAACGTGTTCTCTCTTTCTTAGATAAATGCTGTTGAACAACATTATTATTTGCCCCTCATATAATTATTTTTTTGGCTTTTTAATTTAATTGCTTCAATAAAAAAATACACCAATAATGCATTTTTAATTACACTTCCCAGGTGACCTATGTAAAAAGAGGTTTTATAATGAAGCCACAATAATTAGCCTGTCACAGTCCAGTTTGGGGCTATTGTCTAGTTGTCCTTTCTGTGGCTTGTTGTGGCATGACTAGAATTCTAAAGACCCTGTGTATTATCTCCCATAATACTTAGGAAGGTATTAAAAATGTGTGCAATACTGGCAGAAGCAGGCTTTCTAATTATTGTCAGCTATTTCTAGTGTGACGTGGTAAATTCCCTTGAGAACAGAAACAACAGCCCACTCCAGGGTTTGTAATAGGCCCTAGAGCCTAAGTAGTTGTAGACAGAGCTGTTTCCCTCCGGATAGATAATTGGTTTACATAGCAGCTCAACATCTGAACCAAACCCATTTTTTTCTATTGTGATTTCACTGTTTACTCTAATATACATAAACTATTTTGTTATATTAAATAGTGTATGACTCATTTCTTAACAGCTGAGTAAATTTGCATGGTGTGCCTCACCTGGAATACTAATGACTCTTAGGCCTGCCTAAGTTTTCAATGCTTGAAATATTAAATATTTCATTTCATAAGAATACATGCTTACTATACATAATGAGCTTTGGCAACTTGATAAGTGTGATTTTTATTTAAGTTCTATTTCTACATGAGAAACACCATTTCCACGTAGCAAGGCAACTGATATTCAAAAACTTTAAGGATGCTTGTGGTAAAAAGGCACTGTCATTGATTATTAACAAATATGTGTTATTGTGTGCATACGATAATTACTGACAATTTAGTGACAGATTTAAAGCAAACAAATCACATCTGCTTCCCAAAAGTGTGTGATTCTTGATTTCAAAACAGAAATAAATACACTGAAGTACATGGAAATTTGGATTGAGCTTAAATAATTTCAGTTGTCTGGTTAACAAGCTATAGTGCTTAGCATTCTATCAATTTTTTATTGGATATTTTCTTTATTTACATTTCAAATGTCATCCCCTTTCCCGACCCCCACCAAATTCCCCTATTTCCATCCCCCACCCCTGCTCCTATGAGGGTGTTCCCCCACCCACCCTCTCCTGCCCCCCTGCCCTGGCATCCCCCTACAATAAGGCATTGAGCCTTCCCAGGACCAAGGACCTCTCCTCCCATTGATGCCTGACAAGGCATCCTTGGCTACATATTCGGCTGGAGCCATGAGTTCCTCCATGTGTACTCCTTGGTTGGTGGTTTAGTCCCTGGGAGCTCTGGGAGGTCTGGTTGGTTGACATTGTTGTTCTTTTTATGGAGTTATAATCCCTTTCAGCTCCTTCAGTCCTTTCTTTAACAACCTCCACTGGGGGGTCCTGTGCTCAGTCCAGTGATTGGCTGAGAGCATCCACCTCTGTATTTGTGAGGCTCTGGCACAGCTATCAATTTCACTTGTGAATGTTTCTCTTTTAAGTTTCAAAATATCATTATTAACTTAGTTCTCAAGCTCAAAGTAAGAAAAAAGCAAAAGTATGGTTGTTACACGTGAGTCACACCTCTCCACAGAATCTAGAACCTCTTTCCAGCCTCTTATTCGTTCTCTCAAGGCCTCCTTCTCTGTGTCCCAGTTGAAGCAAGGACACTTGAAACATCACATGTGCTGTTTTCCCTGGCACAGGTATTGTTTGTGTATTCAGTAGAACCAGGAAGTACAACAGTATCAATTAACCGGGCCCCTCAGAGCTCCCAAGGAATAATCCACAAACCAAAGAGTACACATGGGTCGGTCCATGGTTCCTGCCACATATGTAGCAGAAAACTGTCTCATCCGACATCAGTGGGAGGGGAGGTGCTTGGTCCTGTGGAGGTTTGATGCCCCAGAAAAGGGGGATGCTAGAGGAGTGAGGCAGAAGTGGGTGGGTGGGTGGGGGAGCACCCTCTTAGAGGCAAAGGGGAAGGGGACGGAGTGGGGCGGGTTCCTGGAGGGGAGACCAGGAAGAGGGATGACATTAGAAATATAAATAAATAAAATGATTAATAAATAAAAAGATGACATCTGTTAATCCTCAGTATGGTACTTTCCCTCTCCATAGTACTTTTTCCTCTGCTGTGGAGAAGTCCTCTTGGATATTTCTGTGCACTCAGAATTATTGGGTTATTTGTCCAGCTTGTACTGAATGTGCGAAGAACAGATGCAGATTGAATATTTAAAATTCTGTTTTTATATGTACAGGAATAGATTATTTCCAATTAATTAGAATAGAAAGTGGGAATTATAATACATGATATATCAGAACAAATTAATTGGCTTTCCTGTGTTTTGATTTCATGTCTGAAACAGGAAACCTTTCATCTCACAGTAAATTTGACAAGAATCCTATGACTTACAGGCATACTCTTTAATCTCGATGAATCTCAATTATTCCATCTGTAAGAGGAGGAAAGGATAAACAACACCATCTTCCCAGAGAGATAAAAATAGATCATTTAAAGGGTACTACAGTTGCTCAAAATATGATATAATACCTAAAAAGTATTGTCCGCGCTCCCTCTTAGCTCTTGTAAATTGATTTTAATGTCCATTAAATTTCTATGCTTAAAACCAAATGTTTTTTAGTAACAATATTCTAAATAGTTTATAATATGTGTGTTTAGTAACGTACGAAATACCTGAATTCTGATTTGAACAATAAAAATATGTGTTGTGCTTTAATAAATGTTCAATAGTGAATGTACTCTGTGTATATGCAAATGATACACATTTAAATATGGCAAACACTTCTACTGAAAACAGTATTTTGTTTTCCGGGTTATGCTTTCTGCTCCTTCTCCCAGATCCTCCCTAAAACCCCTTCCATCCTGACCTGCTCTCTTTCTTTCTCGCTTACTCATTCTCTTGCTTCTTAAGTTCTGTCTTTAATTAGAAAACAAACAAGCTTGTAAGGGATAATAATAAAATTAAAACAAAAATTAGCACGTTGAAATTGGATAAAGCAAGCAGAAAGAAAAGAGCCTAAGAGAAGTTAAAAGAATCAGAGACCTACTCATTTCCACACAAAAGAATTGCATAAAACACTGAACTAGAACCATAATATATATTCAAAGAACCTGGGGAAAAATAGTATTTCAGGTCCCAATTGCTAGTAATTAAGTGTTTCAAAAGATCAGCTAGCTGATGACAAATGATATCAGTTTTTCCTAAAATAATATCAGTTTCATGCATCTATTTATTATATAAGTGAAATATAAAAATATAAACATTATTTTACATGCAAGTATATATACATGTATATGCATGCATATGTGAAACAAAATTTAATAATATTACTCCAAGCCACAGAGGTAAAAAATAGATAAAAATGGCAAACACACACACACACACACACACACACACACACAATTTCATAGAAGAGCAGAAAACTCAAGTAAGAAAAGCAGTCATGTGAGTGGTCAAATATCACCTTCTGACATTTTAATAAACTGTTGCTTAGATAGAAATATCAAGCTATTACTAATGGCTATTAATGTGTACATGCTTCATGTAATTTTATAGTATCTTATTTTAATATCTGTAATTTTAATGAATTGCAATTGAGGAAAGAAACAATTTTCATTTACTTTATATAACATAATTATGGATCAAATTAACCCCACACTAGTCTTAATTACATTTAGTTTCATTTGGCTGATCAAGCGATTAACACGCCGCTGTATTTTAGAAGTTAAAGAACAAATTGTTAAGATTGTTCCTTCAAAATACATGGATTTGCTCACTGCAAGTATGGTCATGACATAAAATGATTTTCTGGAGGTTTTTTCCTTTTTAATCTTTTTGTTGAGGTTTTGGTTTCTGTGTGTGTGTGTGTGTGTGTGTGTGTGTGTGTGTGTGTGTGTGTGTGTGTGTGTGTTTATGGTACATTCAGTACAGCTTAAGAATAGGTATAATGAGGAAGGCTTGCACCTGGGGTCCTCTTACAAGCCACTGCTTAATAAACTCCCCTGAATGCTACCCTTTATCTGCTGCACTCAGATTGGTTTCCCTGCATTTCTTTTTTTTAATTGGAACTAATTTTAGGTTTGCCATTCCTTGTGATTAAACAGCCTCTTTACCACACATATATTTCTTTCAGTTTATATATTGTTACCTTCACAACTTTCTTTAGAAGAGAATGATTTGTCAGGAGGGCAACCTTCTTTTTACTTCATTAGCCAAGTTATATGTGTAAGGAACATAATTTTAACAGCAATAAAAATATTGGGTCTAACAGTAATGGCATTCAGGACCATACAGGTATGACTGCAACTAATCCTTTTCAGCTAATTGAAAATGAGAATGGCCCTCTACAATATGTGTGTATTGTGAATAATCCTAATTAGGATAATGCAAGGGTATTTTAAAACAGTTCAGAGGCAGGGTATAGTCTCAGCAAAACAGCTTAGCTTAAGTACAGTCCATTTAGAATTACCTTGGATCCTTTCAGAATCTACAGCCTTCCAGTTCCGAACACTGCAGCGGAGAGGTCCTCAGGAGGCATCAGTTTCAATTGTATTTAAAGAAGCATAAAAATGTATGATAGTTTTAATGTTTTGTAAGAAAACCAATTTCTAAGACCCAGATTCCATCCATGATAGAATACATTCCAGGGGTACATGAATAAACTCTGCAGGTGTACTAGATGCTTGCTCTGCAAAGCTGTTCCTCTGTCTGCCTCTGTCTCTCTCACCGCACACACATGCATGTATACATATTTGTGGCATATAAATATATATGAATACACACATACATATGTATACACACACCTGCACACAGACACAGACACACACACAGACACACACACACACAGACACACAGACACACAGACACACACACACACACACACACACACACACACACTCCTCAATCTGAATAAAGATAACAGCTTTTCCAGTTTCCCTATGACATTTCATATTGAACCTAGACTTGTCAGATGGTATCAGTCACATTTGATTACATCATATAGTGTCAAAAACAATGATGGATAAGACATTTTTCTTCTTTTTTATTGAAAGATTCATCATCTAGTGTATCTTCTACATAAATATTCTTTTTATATAGACACTTAGAAACAAAAGCATCACTTGAATGGCACAAAATTAAGGAATGATAATATCTAATAATTTAAATAAGATACATTCATTGTGTCTTTTTTTCTTTCATTTATATGACAAAAATAATTGAAGTGTGTCTAAATCTTCTAAATACAAATTACTTTAAAAGAATTGTAGATAGACTTGGGATGTTTAAAAATTAGTAGTCACTAAATATCAATATTAAGGCATTGATTTAAACAAATATTTTGAGGATTTGTGTCCTATTTATTTCTGTTGTCTTGAATATTATTTCTCCAGCAAAGTTGTTATTTAAGATGTTAATATAATAAAGTGCTAGTATAATAAGTGTGTATTAATTATTTTTAATCAACTAAATGTTGTGATACAAAACATTCAATCACATAATATCTCCCTTCAGTCACCGCTAACCTCCCACTTCAGCAAATACTATCAGAAAACAATGTTAGTAGCTGAGGGAATTGCTATTGTTATTCCTTACAAAAGAGGAACTATATGGTCACACAGAAATGTGAGTTATACAAGAAAATCAAGAAGGAAGACCAACACACGAATACTTCATTCCTCCCCAAATAGGGAATAAAATACCCATGAAAGAAGTTGCAGAGACAAAGTTTGGAGCTAAGACTAAAAGGATGGGCCATCCAGAGACTGCCCCACCCAGGGGTCCATCCCATAACCAGCCACCAAACACAGACACTATTGCATACGCCAGCAAGATTTTGCTGAAAGGACACTGATATAGCTATCTCTTGTGAGGCTATGCCAGTGCCTGGCAAACATAGAAGTGGATGCTCACAGTCATCTATAGGATGGAACACAGGGCCCCCAATGGAGGAGCTAGAGAAATTACCCAAGGAGCTGAAGGGGTCTGCAAACCTATAGTTGGAACAACAATATGAACTAATCAGTACCCAGAGAGCTCATGTCTCTAGCTGCATATATAGCAGAAGATGGCCTAGTTGGCCATCATTGGGAAGAGAGGCCCCTTGGTCTTGCAAACTTTATATGCCCCATACAGGGGAATGCCAGGGCCAAGAAGTGGGAGTGGATGGGCAGGGGAGCAGGGTGGGGGGGAGGTATAGGGGACATTCGGGATAGCATTTGAAATGTAAATGAAGAAAATATCTAATAAAGTAAGTTAAAAAAAAAAGTGAACTTCCCAAAGTATTTTCCCATACACTCTAAAAAAAAAATCTTCATTCCAGAATCTGGAAGTGAATATAAGCATTAGAAGAAACTTAGGATTCTTTCATCCACCTGGATTTTATTGAACAAATGTGCTATTTAAGTTCTTTGAATAACAATAAGATTGATGAATGAATTTGTAATTTTGTAAAAATTGTTCTGTTCATTGAACTATTGACTTGGTAGTGATTTAATTCTTGGTGAAGAATAGACATGGGAGGATGGAAGACTTGTGTGCAGATTAACATGAATCATCCAGTCATCTCAACTACAGAAAAACCACACCTGTTTTGCAATCTGATGCAGCAGAATATGATTTTTCTGAGGGCGGTGTCTATAACGTATGCAAAGATCGAACTATCTTTATATGCAGTCCTATCTAGTCATTAGTACGTGAGCTTCAATTCACTTTCCTTTCTACAGTGTAATACAGATAACTAGTGTTACCCTATGTGCCTTGGAGAGAGATTAGGGGATAGTTAAATGAACTTAACAGTTGAGCATATCTAAGAAGGAAGAGGTGAGCTAGATATAAGCAGTATGAGATGTGATATAAGCAATGGCTCATGGCCAGTAGGTGTTATCCAGTGATGAAAATAACTGGACCCATTTTTCAGCTCCAGATCCCTTTTCAATACCACATATGAGAAAAGTGCATTGGTAGTTATCAACCGTTAATGAACTTACATAATTGGGTATATAAGTATATGCTTATGGTTTTATGGCATCTTATATTACTATATTAAGAAATTCAATGAGATAAATTATCTCTATCGGACTGAAGGGACAAATTCAAACTGAATTTCAAGGAATAATTCTTGAGTGAGACCCATTGTAAGAAAATCAAAACTCAGGAAGGCCAAAAGCCATTCAGATAAATAACATATTGGTAAGATCTAACAGTGAACATGGCAGAATAAAGTATCTCCTATTTGGTGGAGAAGGACTAATACTTCTTCTCTTGCCATGGACATATGGAATACTAGAATAGTACCATCAAAACTTTCTATATAACATTGTCTTTGTTTTCTTCCTGAAGTCCTGGGAATAGACGATGAACTGTTAAATTCATTTTAGAGCAAGTAGCATGTAGTCATAAAGCAAATATATATATATATATATATATATATATATATATATATATATGAAGGACCAAAGATACTATAGATTATTGTTTTTCCATAGTGAAATTTAAAAAAAAGAGAGATTTCACACTGAATATTTCTAGGTATTAAAAATCATATGCTAAAAGTCTACAGACTCCTTTGGGGTAATAAGAGTTAACACATGTCTGTAGATCTGCCAAAAAATTATATAACTGTCTAAAACACTAAGTTTGAGAAGGCTTTCCTAATCCATGTAATTTGACAAGACTCAAACTTTTCCAGACTTTTCAGATGTTTTGCATTTCTACATTATATCTAAAAGAATATATCCCCCATTAATTTGTATGAATACCTATGCCCTGTGATTTTTTTTTTTTTTTTGGTATTTGCAGGGTGAAATTCCCTTTTCTTGGCTGAAGTTTCCATGACTGAATACCCATGGATAGGGTGATTTAAACCACACTGGTGTCTGGAAGTTCTAGAAGATAAGAGCTTAAGGTCAGGGTACCAACATGCTGTTTGCAGGTTCCCTTTCTGGTTTATAGCTAACATTCCTCTTGTAGTCTCACATATCACACAGAGAAAAGCTTCTCTAGTATATAAGGACCTTAATCCAATACATAACTGGTACATGCTTATAAATTATCTATCTTAATTTCCAATACTTTCAGACTAGCAGTTAGGATTTCAGCATATGAATTTTGATTCAATCATCTCATTAAAAATATCACTAAATCTTATTATCAGAGTCAACAAGAAATTATTTTGACACTGTCTTAAGCATCTCTGAGAGAAGAACTCAATAGCACTGTTGGCTTCATGTTTCTCCAAAGGGACAGATTGGTATAAACTAGATCCTTAGAACCACATAATTATAAAGTCATAAATGGATGGTAGACGACTTTATTCAATCTGTCACTATTTCACTACCCCAACTGCTATGAAGCTTACAGTTCACACATCATCCTGGCATAAGTACTCTCCCAAGAAAATGGTCACCTTTCTGTCAGTTGTTTCTCTTACAACCCTTTTCAGTTTCCCTAGCATCCTAGTCAATCGTTTCAGACAAAGTATCTTGTCCATAACCAACTCTTTGCCTGCCTCCTATATTTAAAAGTCCACATAGTAGTAAGATCCTATGACATAATTCAATATTTGCCAGATGAGTTCTGTGGAATATTGACCTTACCAGATATTCTATGAATAGCAATTAAATGAGAAAACCTTCATGATATTTTTATAATCTAATTCCCTCAATGAGCCATAGTAGTTTGTATTTCTTTAATAGATATTTTCTTTATTTTGAATGTTATCTGCTTCCTGGTTTTTACTCCAAAAAAAAAAATCCCTATCCCATTCCCCCTCCCCTTGCTCACCAAATCACCCACTCCCACTTCCCTGTGCTGCCATTCCCCTACACTGGGGCGTTGAGTCTTCTCAGGATCAAGGGCCTGTCCTCCAAGTGATGTCCAACAAGGCCATCCTCTGCTACATATACAGCTGGAGCCATGGGTCCCTCCACGTGTACTCTTTGGTTGGTGGTTTATTCCCTGGGAGCTCTGGGGGTACTGGTTGGTTCATATTGTTGTTCCTCCTATGGGGCAGCAAATCCCTTCAGGTCCTTTGGTCCTTTTTCTTGCTCCTCCAATGGGTACCTTGTGCTCAGTCCAATGGTTGGCTGAGAACATCTCTGTATTTGTCAGGCACTGGCAGAGCCTCTCAGGAGACAGCTATATCAAGCTCCTGTCAGCAAACACTTCTTGGCATCCACAATAGTATCTGAGTTTGGTGACAGTATGTGGAACAGATCCCCAGGTGGGGCAGTCTCTGGATGGTCCTTCCTTCAGTCTCTCCTCCACACCCCACACTTTGTCTCTTTATCTCCCCCATGGTTATTTTGTTCTCCTTTCTAAGAAGGACCGAAGTATCCACACTTTGGTCTTCCTTCTTGAACTTCATTTGGTTTGTGAGTTGTATCTTGGGTATTCCAAGCTTCTGTGCTAATACCCACTTATCAGTGAGTGTATACCTTGTGTGTTCCTTTGTGATTGGGTTACTGATGAGTAGCGTTTTGCTAAACAGTTCTGCCAAGTCTTTGGGGGAGAAAACAGTCTACTTTACTTTCTACTACTTAGTATTTCTGAAGCTTTTTTGATCTCGGAAACTTTTTCAAGAAACATTTGCGATCATCTCTTTGATCTTACTGTCAAGTACAATTAATGTTGACAATTGTGAACTATGGATTTTCTGATAAGTCAGATAGAAGGAGGATGTGGCAATTACTTAGTGGAATAAACTTTAGTAGCAGTCACACAACAGAACCAAGGGTAGACAGATTGTTACAGTGTGTCGTCTTTACTCCTTTCTATTGACCAAGCCCTAGCCCATGGCTCCTTCTCTGACAGTTTGTTTTGACTGATGCAGGAGGATTGAAGCTTCAGATAAAACTATGAGTCAGTGAACATTTGTAAGAGCTCTATGGAGCCTTAAAACATCATAAATAAGATCACAACAGTTTCATTTTAAAGAAAGATGATGCATTGGGAAGAATTAGCCACAGGGAGTATTGCGGGCATTCATCTTCCTTCATTACACTTTAGAGACACACGGTTCTATGGCATGCAGGTCTGCCTGTGCCACACAGAAATGAGATGTTCCAAACCCTCTATGAATATTTAATAATTACAGATAATTTATTCTCAAGCGGAATTTACCAAAGTAGATCCTAGAAACAATTCTTTTCATGTAGATTGCAAGCAATCAGAGTGATGTAAAATCTTATTAAGCCATTACCAAGGAGGAAGAAAAGTCCTATTTAAGCCGTATTTTACAGGTAAATGCTAGGAATTATAGCTTTTAGCTGATGTTTTCTTGTTATGATTTGGTGATACTTGCAACAAGGGTTTAATACTTTTGACCTGTGTTTTATTACTTATCAGTTATTTTATAGCTAACAACCGAAGGGCAGCAAAATCTGAGAATGGACACAATTATAGTGGAATTTACAGAGCATAAGTTCATCTGCCTCTGACAAGCCAGTATAAAATCCCTCCGGTACGTTAAAGGGTCACCCTCAAATCAGGCCTCTCTAGATTGTTTGATTAGGCAATATTTTAAAAATCAAGAGAAAGTGTTTTTATAATAATGCGTTGTTTTCATTGACTGCAAAATAAGGTTTCAGGTTTTAGTCTCATTTTATTAATTTTAGAATATTACCCAGTACTCTCTATAATGATAATTATATTTCTGAATTAAGGAAACTATAAGGAAATATTTTTTTTTGCCAGTCAAGAAGTGATTAAAATAATAAAAAATAAAAGAAAGAAAAACTGAAAACAAAATCAGCAGGATTCCTCGGAATGTAGCACTGAAAAAAATAGGATCAAGTGAGGTATTGTCCAACAATAATAATTGATGAAGTGTGTGCTTTTAGTATATATTATCCACATTCATAGGTACTCAGGCGTGCGCGCACACACGTGCATGCACACACACACACACAAAAAAAACACACACACACACACACAAACACACACACATACACACACACACACACAAACACACACACATACACACACAAACCTATTGATACATATATACAAATCATACCCAAGAACATGCATGGATATTGATGCTAGAAAATACAAAATAGAACTTTTCTTTGCTTTATCATTCTACAAAAGAAGTTTGTGAGAAATGAATTCATAAAACCACAAGATAAAGCTACCGAGGACATATATCTCTATTACAGTACTTTCATATAAAACTAGCAAATATTGATGGAAGTTCTACTGACGGGCATTCAATAAATCATGTGGAATGAGGTTCTACTGCCAGGTGAGAGAATAATTATGCAAATTTTTCTTAATGTAAATACAATCCTTTTAGAGCTGCCACTGCAGTTTCTTGGAGCCACATACACACAGGGACTAAATTTGTCTAAGAGATATAGAGCATGGGTGTGAATCTAGTTCTGCCACTGACAAGCTGCTGTATGGTAGCAGGCAAGATGTTCATGTCTCTGAGCCCCACCCACTGTCACTTAGATATAAATGAGGACAGAGGAAGTTATTTCAGTGGTGTAGGCCTTTGTATCTATGATCTCAGAGAGTGGTCCTATAGTAGGAGTTCAGTAAATCTTACATCACTTCACCCTTTCTCTTTCTCCTCTTCTGTCTTTTTTTTCTTGCTTGTTTCTCTCCTTCATCTTTTAATCTTCCCTTTTCAGTGCTCTGTTGTGAGAAGTATTAAAAAATGAACACAATAATACTCAATAATACATGGTTGGGCCATGCTCCAGTTCTCCTGCCACCAACTCTCTGGAGATAGCCCTTGCACGAAGTGATCTCACTTGCTTGCTCAGAGCCAACTCCAGCCAACTCTCTGGTCCCACTAGGCCACAGGGCTCCCACTGGGCCATCTTTAGGACAGCCCCCCAGAGTTTCCCTCCTACCTTGTAGCACCCCACGGTCAGCCATCTCAACACCTACTTACCCAGTAGAATCAAGACTCTTAAGCTTATAGTTAGTTAACCAATTAGATTTATGTATCAATAAAATCGCAACTTACAAGATGCCAATACAATAATTTCAGAGCTAATTGATAATGATAAAACTTTAACCCAATTACTGTAACCTTTTGATAACACCACGTCAGCCTCTATTCTGGTTTCTCTCCCCTCCTGAGAGAAACCTCTCTCTCTCTCTCTCTCTCTCTCTCTCTCTCTCTCTCTCTCTCTCTCTCTCTCTCTCTCTCTCTCTCCCCCTCTAAAACTCTTAGCGCCACCTCTCTTTTCCCTGTCCAATCACAGACCTCCTCTGCTATAATGTAATTGGATAGGGAAAATCCTGCAACAGTTCTCAGGTACTCTGATCTCACTAGAGTCACTGAGATTTTGGTTCTAGTTTTAATCAGATGTTAATAGAAATGCAAACGTGCCACAACCACAGTTGCCAAATTTTGATTTAAAATGGTGAACTGAGGACAAATGAATGTGGAGAACAGCACTCTTGGGCCCATCACACAGACTGTCTCATGTCATCAAGCCCAATAATGTTCATCCATTCAGTTGAATGATTCTGTGGGGCCTTTCAGAGATTACGTTCAAGGAACACGGTAGAGCCATATGGGCTGAGGTAGCTTCCACACACCAACACCATTTCAGTGGCATCTCTTCTGGCCTCTCCACCGAATGCCCCATTTTCAGGTGTGTTGTGTGCTTACAAGCCACTTCAGTGCGGGGATCAGAGGAGGAGTTAGAAATTCAGTGGCAAAACTTGAAAAAATTATGAGGCTGGTGACATTTAAGAACTTCGCTTTTCTGTAATTTTTAAATGTCAGAGAAAATTGGAGTGGCTATTAAGTCTGGGATCCTAGCACAGAGTTAGGTCAGTTTTATTTGACTAAAATTGTTTTGTTTATTTGTAGCAAGTAAGCACTGCACAGACACGTGACATGTTCTTTCTTCATTTGTGACTGCATCATTGCTGTAAGAAAAAGAGCTACAGTTCCCAAGATAAAGCAATAAACACACAAGCAGATTTGTTTTATTGCCTATGTGGATTTTTGTTTACCAACGCAATAAAACAGGCAAGAAGCAAACACCTTTGATGCATTGCACATCTGAATAGTTTTATTATTGAGAGCCTTATCAATAAGGCATAAGTGTACCTATTCAGAGGCCTTGGAGTCATCTTTAAAGTAATATTGATAATTAGATTTTCTATAGTAATCAATAAAGTTGTAAATTAGCATTTCCTTCAAAGTATATCCAAAAAGGGAAGGTGGGAATCCATACAAATTACTTATTTCCTTAATTTCCTAACATTACAAGGCATGGATTTTCTGAGGCCCATACTAAATACCCAGTTACATTATGTTACACATAGTACATGATCAGAGGGAAACTTTTGATATGCAAAGATAGCTTTAGTTATTATTTTTCCTGTTTTACAAGTAAAATTAAAAGTATTTTTGAAATTACTTTATCTCAGTCTTTAAGTCTTTGTCAAGGGTCATTTTAAACATTGTTTTCAGAAAATTTGACTATTATTGTACTATTCTCGAACTCTGGGTTCTTACACAATTCGCTCTGCCTGAACCTCTCAAGGGCTACCATTATTGACCTCTCCCATCACATACAAAATACACACAGTGTGCCTTCTGTTCATTACAGGACGTTACATAAGAGAGTTGAATCATCACATCTGAAAATCAATGAATAAACTGATGATTTGGGCCTAGAATTTGAAGGATATTGGCTACCTGTTTCTCCCTATCTTATACATGGACACACAAACACACACACACACACACACACAAATTATGAAAATATGGAATTATGTTTGAACCCAGAGGTCTGCATTTGATACATTAAAGTGCTGAAGTTAACAACAACAACAACAACAACAACAACAACAATCTGAGTCCTAAAAGCAACATTAGTCATATCTTTGCAAATATCCAGGTAAACACGGTGAGAAGATCCAGGTATCTTTCCAGACACTTTAGTGTATAAATACATACACACACGCACACACACATGCACACACACACACACACACACACACACACACACATAAACACACACACACACATGAACGTACTATTTTGTAACTAAGCTTTTCACATCATAGTGTGAATTATATAGCAAATTATTAGCCAATTGAATTATTAGCCAATTGTCTTGTTACATGTATTTTTCTGAGTATTTTAGTTTATTTATTGTCTGAGAATTTGAGACATATATATGATGTAGTGCAAGCATACACTCTTATCTGTTCCTCTTTCCTATTCATTCTTGAACCCAACTTCATGTACTCATCTGACTAACTATACATTTATTTACTGACCTACATATTTACCTGTTTATTTATCCATTTATATAACATACTGAATTCAACCTGTTCTATTCTATGAGCATGTGTGCATGACCATCTACTAAACTAAGGCAGCATACCACAAGCCACACCACTGAAGAAAACTAATTCTTCTTGGACCAAAAGTAATCAACTGCAAAAGCTCCTCAACTAGAGGTAGGGCTTCTGAGCACCTCCCTAACACTGCTGGAATGTTGATTGGCATGGTCTTGTGCAGGTCTTATGCATACACCCAAGGTGACTGAGAGCTTATGAGTTCGGTGAACATGCCATGTTCACACACACACACACACACACACACACACACACACACACACATACACACACACACAACACACACGTGTGTGTGTGTGTGTTTTATTTATATACTCAAATCTTAATTTTTCTTTAATTTTATCTTTCACAGTAAGAAAGAACTTTCTTAGAATGTAAATGCTTCTTCATATATACAACTAATGCTTCATGGTGTGTTAAATTTATTTTCTATTTATCTTGTAAATATATATATATGGCATAGTGCAATAGATATCTTATTCTTAAGTACAGAGAGGGTCAGACATTACATAGTCATTAAAATTTTCTATCAGTGGCTGAATTCTTCAACCTCTCAACCACAGCAGAGGTATGGGATAGGGGGTTTCTAGAAGGGAGACTTGGAAAGGGCATAACATTTGAAATGTAAATAAATAAAATCTCCCATAAAAATAAATAAAATAACAAAATAATAAAATAAAATAGCTGCCTCCAAAGAGGGAAAAAAGAAATCTATCTTATTCATCATATGTTAAACTGACAAGTATTGAAAGTGTATCAGATATTTATTCCTCTATGTAATCCAAGGCCTTTCAGAAACAAAGATAAATAATGGAACATTTAAAAGCTTTCTTTTATAGATACATACTCTCATGACTATCCGAATCAATGCTGTTTGAAATCTACTTTCAGACACAGATGTAACTTTAACTTTCTATTACTAGTATCCATAAAAAGACAGTACTAATTCAACAATATATTTAATAGTACAACGTACAGGATATATTATCATTTCATCTTAAAGCGATAAAGCAATATTGATATTTAAAAAAAGAAAACTGTTCTTTAAAAGTGGTGGCAATGGTGATGCTTCCAGTGGCATCTTCCCTCACATCCAGAGAGGAGGTGTAGCAAGGTTGGATCTCCCTTGGCCTTTAAGGCAGCCATGTAGAAAAGCAAATTTGTGTACTCTGTTATATAAGGACATGGTAGAACAGTGTGTATGATATACAATGAACTTAAGAAGCAAAATATTATGCTGTTAATGTATTTGATGACAGCAAGAAGGGTGAATCAATATATATATATATATATATATATATATATATATATATATATATATATACCTCCTTTTATGAATTATTTTTACACTCCAGATTTTATTCCCCTCCTGGCCTGCCCTCTGACTGTTCCACATCCTATACCTCCTCCCTGCCCCACTGTCTCCACGAGGATGTCTTCATCCCCTAGCCCCCATCTCACCAGACATCTAACTCCCTGGGACCTTCAGTGTCATGAGGGTTAGGTGCATCTTCTTTGAATGAGCCCAGACCTCGCATTCCTCTGCTGTATATGTGTTGGGGGCCTCATATCAGCTGGTTTGTGCTGCCTGGTTGGTGGTCCAATGTCTGAGAGATCTCAGGGTCCAGGTTAATTGAGACTCCCCCTCCTCAGCTTCTTCCAGCCTTTCTCTAATTCAACCACAGAGACCAGCAGCTTCTGTCCTTTAGTTGGGTGCAAATATCTGCATCTGACTCTTTTAGCTGCTTGTTGGGTCTTTCAGAGGGCAATCATGATAGGTCTCTTTTTGTGAGTGCTCAATAGTTTCAGGAGTAGTGTCAGGCCTTGAAGTCTCCCCTTGAGCTGGATCCCACTTGGGGCCTGTCACTGGACCTTCTTTTCCACAGGCTCCTCTCCATTTCCATCCCTGCAGTTCTTTCAGACAGAAACGATTATGGGTCAGAGTTTTGACTGTGAGATGGCAACCCCATGCCTAACTTGATACCCTGTCTTTCTGTTGGAGGTGGGCTCTATAAGTTCCCTCTCCCCACTGTAGAGCATTTCATCTAAGGTTCCTCCCTTTGAGTCCTGAGAGTCTCTCACCTCCTAGGTCCCTGGTGCATCCTGGAGGGTACCCCCAAACATCCTACCTCCTGAGGTTGCCTGTTTCCATTCTTTCTGCTGGCCCTCAGTGCTTCAGTCCTTTTCCTCCACCCAATACCAGATCATGTTCCCCTCTTCCTAGCGATCCCCTTTCCCTCTCACGCTCCTCCCTCCCTCCTCCCTTGTGATTGCTTTCTTCTCCCTCCCAAGTGGGACTGAGGCATCCTCACTTGAGCCCTTCAGCTTGTTGACCCTTTTGAGTTCTGTGGAATTTATCTTGGGTATTTAGTACTTTTTTTTTTTTTTTTTTTTTTTGCTAATATCCACTTATTAGTGAGTACATACCATGCACATCTTTTTGGGTCTGAGTTACCTCACTATGCTAGGAACATAGTGGAACGCGTGCCCTTGTGGCATGGTGGGGCATCTTTGGGTGTATTCCCAAACGTGGTATTGCTGGGTCTTCAGGCAGATCTATTTCCAATTTTCTGAGGAAGCTCCAGATTGATTTCCAAAGTGGTTGTACCAGTTCGCAATCCCACCAGCAATGGAGAACTGTTCCTCTTTCTGCACATCCTCACCAACATGTGTTGTCACTTGAGGTTTTGAGCTTAGCCATTCTGATTGGTGGAAGGTGGGATCTCACTTTTTCTTAATTAAGAATTTCTCGGACTAACCCTCCCTGGTGTTTACTATGGAACAGAGAGATATTCTCTGTCCTCTACTGCCCTCGTGACCCAAACCTGAAAGTTAGAGCAATGTTGATTCTTATATGAAAGGGTCACCAAAGGAGGTTAATATGTATTAACAGATTGGGGGTATTATTTTAAGGCAAGAAATATACAAAGCCAGTTGATTATATTTTCAACTTGTGACATATGCATCATCAGAATAGGTACAGTGGAATGAGACAAGATTCTAAATTCTTTTTCCTTAAAATGTACATTTTTTCCAACATTATATAATATTGTATTTAATTCCTGGATTTAAAAATTACCAAATTTATATAACAGATTTAAATATCTGTCTCCTTGTTTCTCTTGTGTATACCCATCAAGTATATAGTTATCCTTCACATTACCTATTTCCTTAAAAATCTCAGTTCCTAAATTATCTCAATAACTAGTCAATGATCTACACTGTCATTATCCATTTTCTCTATTTGCATTTCTTCTTTTAACAGAGAAAATTAAATGCTTATCAGTATCACTAAACAGTCATTTTTTTTTTTTTTTGGAACTCCATTAAATCAAGGATATTTGGCTTATTTATAACACTGAGACTTCATACCAACCACCTGACAGGCCTTCACTAGTTTCTTTCTATATCATTAGAGCATTTTAATGAATATATATTTTTATTATATCGATGCTTCCAAATCTTGTATTTTAATTGTTATAATGATTTGGATAATTAGTTTTATAAAAAAATTATTAAAAATATCTCCGATCATGTCTTAACTAATTATTTATGCCTAAAACCATAGTATTAGAAATACGTGATACTTAAAGTCAGACTTTTCTGTTATAAATATTCTTATCATGGTTATTTTAAGCTATCATTGTCAATGAAATTTAAGAATGAATTTTTAAAAAATACACCATAGTTATGTTGTGAGCAGGTGTAAAACACTTTTGCTATTTCACATCCTCTTATATTTAATAATTTTACATGGTTACAGTCATTTGAAGAATATAAACTGAGCTTTAGAAAGACTCTTAACAAAAGAATAATAAAAAGAATTAGAAGCCTAAAACCTAAGAACAGACAATTAATTTAAAAATCAATATTTATGACCTTCAAACTCATATTTTCCTCTGAATTAACTACTCATTAAAAGTTCCCTCATTATGTTACATTTTTATTTTCCACTTTGTACTTTTGACTCCAACATGAACAACATATTTCATATCAGATATTCAAGCCCAACAAACTGGCTACAGTGAATACCTCCACATTAGGCTCTGTGTGTTAAATACATTTTAAGAGAAGCCACTTTACAGGGATCATAGGCGTGCATGAAAGCTAAAGTGATAATCACAGATCCTCCATGGGTCTGTGCTAGAACTTCTGCACAAATGCTGTGTATTTAGCTTGGGGTCTCTATGGGAATTCTATCAGTGGGAGTGAGAGTGTTTCTGTCTCTTTTGCCTGCTGTTAGGACCCTTGTCCTCCTACTTGAACAGCCTTAATATGAGGGTTTGTGTGTAGTCTTACTGCAAATTATTATGCTGTGTTCTGTTGATATCTCTGGGGAGCCTAGACTTTTCTGAATGGGAATGGAGGATTAGTAGGTCTGGCAGAGAGGGGAGGTGGGGGGGACCAGGGAGGAGAGGGGGGGAGGGGAGAGTGTTGTTGAGCTGTATTGTATGAGAAAAGAATAGAGAAGAAGGGGATGAAAGGGGGGAGGAAGGAGGTGGAAGAGAAGGAGGAGGAGGAGGAGGAGGAG
>NC_034592.1:49960033-49982608 GCF_900095145.1 Mus pahari | reverse complement strand
GAGAGAGAGAGAGAGAGAGAGAGAGAGAGAGAGAGAGAGAGAGAGAGAGCAAGCAAGTTGAAGGTGACTCTATAGATATACAGACAGGGAAGCAAACTGGACACAGGTGAGAATAAAGGCTCGATTCAGATTGACTCTAAACCAGGCTCAGACTTGCCAGGAGTTTCAGTATAAGCATATTTAAAACACAGTATAATTTGTGAAAAAATTTCCAAGCATCATTGCCATTCCAGGTTTCCAGGCGAAAATCATTCCAATTCCATGTGTACAATAAAGCTTAAGGTATAACTAAGCTTTATTAAAACTCCTTTACGATGTACATGTGATCAGGAGGGTGGATTCCATACGTACAGGGCCCAGAATCTGATCTAATATGCTCTCTGACTGAGATGGCATTGAGTTCAGCAGGCCATAAAATGCCTGTGACATCCACCCTGTGGATGGGTTCTATTAACTGGGAGCTAAAGACAGTCTGAGGTCTCCCTCTATAGCACAAAGTGGATGAGGTCTGTCCCAGCAGAGAACAAAAAGTTAGATGAGGTTTCCTGCCACAGAGAGCAAATCCAGGACATCAACAATATTGAGTTGCAGCTTTCTGGTCAGGAAAACAGGTATTTTCTATCTCCTCCACTGAGGAGACGCCAATCATTTTAAACAGTCCTGGTTTCCCTGGTGATCTTTGGGCGGAAAGATCTTTGGGCAGTGGGTTTTGCCAACACCACTCAAGGCAAAGAATAATTCCAAAAAGCCTGCGATACATTGTATTCTGGAAACATGTCTACAGTTTCTTCTAATATCCATTGTCCAGTGTGAGTGGTATCTTTATTGTGTCAATCTGCCTTGATGGGGTATAATCTTGTATGCATTCTTTAATTTTGCCATCCTATCTCTCTGAATTGGGATATTTGGTAAAGTGCAAATCAAATCAAATCAAATCAAATCAAATCAAATCAAATCACGAGTTCAAGTTACTGCTATCCACAGTGTTCCAATGTTTCCAGAAGAAGAGAGAACAGATGGCCAGCTAGCATGACAGTGCACTCCTGCATCCAAAGGAATATGCTGAGCTATGCACATATGCACAAATCTGCAGTGAGGAGTGAACTCAGGTCCTATTAAATTTATCATTCCTTGTTTGGCTTGTTTCAGAAGGTTTATGTCGATGGTCAACTGACTCATAACTCAATATTAATATTAAAGTTAAAGATTACAAGGTATGGATAATATGTAAATTTTCTGCGATCACAGCCAGAGCATCACAGAACTGCTTATTCTTTTAAAGCACTACATACAAAATGACTATAGTGTTATTTTGTCTAGTTGTGTCTAACTTTCAATTCCTATTTCCCTCATTAATTTATTCACTTTACAGCCTGATCTCAGCCCCTCCTCCTTCCTTTCCTCCAAGTCCCCCCTTACACCTCCTTCTCCATTGCCCCATCCCCTTTTTCTCAGAAAGGTTAGGGTACCCTGTAGGTAGCAAATCACCCTGGCATACCAAGTCACAGCAGGCTGTGGCCCTATTTTTGGTCCTTTAACCTACTACACACAGAATTTAAGAGAGATGGTTAAAAATGAGTCTTTAAGTATTACATTGTAAGAACAATTTCTGTGAACATATTCTATTCTTTCCTCTTTGATGCCTCAGCCCACACAATGTGTACAACTGTTCCTTTTAATTAAAATGGGAAAATATAGAACTTATAAGCGTAGTCTTAACCAGAGGCAAGAACAAAATCTATAGCCCACATAATGGGAAATGCTCTGTAGAATGGAATAAAAATGATAAATTGGTAAATGCATGGTATAATTATTAGCTCCTTTTTCTTATTTGTCTTTTCTCAGTGGCAAGGATATGCAAGAGATTGCCAAAATATATATTGAATAGAATAAGAAAAAAATGTGAATTCTATAAAAATATATTTTTTTAATTTTTTATTATTATTTTCTTTATTTACATTACAAATGCTATCCAGAAAGTTCCCTATACCCACCCCCCCGCATCCCCTTCCCTTGGCTGAGCTGACTTGTCTGGCCTCAGTAGGTGAGGATGTACATAGTTCTGCTGAGACATGATGTCCTAGGGTGGATTGGTACCCATGGGGATGCCTTCCCTTCTCTAAGAAGGAAATAGGTAATAGGTAGAGGGGCATGTGAGGGTGGGGCCAGGATGAATACAGGAGGGTGTGACTGAAAATAAATAAATAAATAGATAGATAGATAGATAGATAGATAGATAGATAGATAGATAGTTTAATTCCCTGAGTCTTTTTTATTCTTTATTCTAAAAAATTAGTAACATTTTCCTGGATACTTTCTTCCATGAATGATACATAATGGAATAGAAAAATAACGTGTGTGTGTGTGTGTGTGTGTGTGTGTGTGTGTGTGTGTGTGTATGTGTCTGTGTGTGTGTGTAAGGGGAATGATGAAATTCGTGCAAACATGTATGCTCTATGTGTTAAGGCCAGAGGAGAGCCTCTAGTGTCATTTTCAGGACCAGGACATTGCTGTTTTTGAAACAGAGTTTTTTTAACTGGCCTGGACATCACACTTCAGAGTAGGCTAGCTGACCAAGGAGCCCTCAGGACCCTCCCATGTGTTTTTCACTTATTTTAAGTATTTTAAGCATCACCCTCTAATCTATATTTTCTAATGTAGATTCTGAGAATTGTTCTCGGGTCCTTACGCTTGTATATCAAGCACTTACCAATTGAGCATCTTCTCTCCCCCAAGAAATCTAGTTCTCAATGAAGCAGATAGTTAGGAGTTGAACTTTACCTATCTAGTAAGTAGCTCCTGGAGGGAGAGACACTGAACTCCTGTCCACAGAAACCCAGTGTCATTTTAAGTCCCTAAAAGAATACAAGAAGTACAGGAAAGAAAGTATAAGAAAGGAATTTTCACAATTGTCTAGGGGTGAAATAAGACACTCTGGCTATTTCCCCAATTTTCTAATCTGTTTGAAATTATATTGATATCTTAACATTTAATTTAGGACTTTTGTTGCACTCGCAACAATGTTAGAAGGGTGTCTCTGACTCTTTTATCTGCTAGTGGGACCCTTTCTTTCCTACAGGGTTGCTTTGTCCAGCCTTGGTATGGAGGTTTATGCATCTTGTTATTCTTATTGCATCTTGTTATTCTGTGGTCCGTTGCTATCACTGGGAGGCCTGCTCTTTTCTGAAGGGAAATGGAGGAACAGTGCATATAGGAGAGAGGGAAGATAGTGATGGACTAGGAGGAGGGAAGGAGAGAAGGCTGTGTTTGGGATATATTGCATGAGAGAAGAATAGAAAAACAGTAAAACAAGAAAGAAACAAACAAAAACCATTAGACCTGTATTCTTACCACCCTTGGTCTACACATTTCTTCTGTACTATGTTAATATCTGTTACTCTTTTGGAGTCAATATCTCTCTTCATTCTGCTTTAAATACAGATGAATATTTTTACTTTCTATCACACATCAACTCAAATGAGATTGTCATAAGATATATATCGTTTCGAGTAGAGGAAAGAAAGGAGGTAGAGTGGATGAAACAGCCCAGCTGGGTGGCTAGACTCACACTTAATTGATCATAATATATTGACTAAAATCATCAACGTTGGGGGCTGGAAAGGAGACATGGCTCAACAGTTAAGATCACTGACTGGTCTTCGAGAGATCCTTAGTTAAATTCCCAGCAACCCTGTGGTAGCTCACAACCATCTACATTGGTGACTGATGCCTTCATCTGGTGTTGACAGTGTACTCATACAAACAAACAAATTAATTAATTAATAGGTACATAAATATATCAGTATTCCTCTATATTTTAATGAGTCATCATAATAAAAATATATAGCAATCCAGATCTATATCTTGCAAAATATTAACAAAGTTTTTTCAGGATGATTCTACCCCAATAGCAAACAAGACATACATTTTGTAATGATATGTGCACAGGTTAGTGTGGCAGGATGGAGCAAGGCATTTAGGATGCACTTAGGTTATGGAGGGTGCTATTAGTGGGAGTGATGCCCCTATGCAAGAGATCCATAAGATGCTTCTGACTTTTCTGTCCTGTGAGTACCAACATACTGATTTTGGTTTCCTTGGGCACCAGGACTGTGTGAATCCTCTTAAGTAAGCAATTGTTTATACAACTTAGTCTGTGGTATTTTGTTATTTATAAGTACATCTCTATGTTGTACCCACACACTATAATTAGCTGAAGGAATTGGGCATTAGGTCCAACCATGTATACATTTCATGGAAATTTCTGTCTTATACTTTTTTTTTCATGTGTTTCTTGCATGCATTCTGTGACTTAAAATCACACTGGTCTCCTTTTAAATATAGGACAGTTTCTTTAAAATATTGGGGCATTTGATGGACTAACTTTCTACAGTTCTGTAGAGAGCATCAGAATGCCACCCAACCCTGCTTAATAAGTTCTTCATCCATAAAGAACTTGTTTTCTTCCATGCTGCCATGCCACTTCTGTGGTCCTCCTTTGTCTCATCCTATCCCCTCTTTGATGCTCACCTTGTCTCTATTTGCTCTCATGATTATTTTACGTGAATCACAGACACAAGGGCTGTGGGGAAAATGACAGGTCATTGTATTCAGACCTCTGTAGCTAGTGGATATTATTGCCAGACACTTATATTACTCCCTTTAGAATTATGTTTAATCTCCTTTGGAATGTCTTATTGATGCTTCTTCAATGACCTCCTTGGTAGCTATCCCATTGTTGAATTGTTCTTGCTTTTAGGACACTTTCTCTTATAAGTAATTTAAACATGCCCTTCTTATTTCCTGTAAAACATTCTGAGTCATCTTCAAATGAGTCTTCACTCTATAGTGTATTACCCCATTCTTCTCAGTAAAAGACTACATGTCACAGGAGGCAAGCCCTCCTTTCAGTATGTTGGATATTCAGAAAAAATCTAACAGATGTGTGCCAATTCCTCATTTATGAAAAGAATATTTAAAATTTATTTGCATTATAATATCCTGTGATCAATTATGCCTATATGTTTATTAAGAAATGCATATATGAGTATATGTTTCAAATTATAATCAAGGGAAACTTTAAAGCTTTTGGGCTTTACATCTATTGTTTTTAGTTTTTATCCATGTAAAATAATAAATTATGTATTTTAGAATGGGTATGCTTCTTGAGGCCTTTCATCACTTTGTGTATTACTTGAAATTTTATAGATCCAAGTGTTCCTTCCAAAGATGTGTCCCAATGTTGCATTACAGGTAAATATAAGCTAAGCCTATAGTTAAATATAGTTAATTTTGTTTCATTAGACTATGTAATTTAAAATATCCTTGCTTATTATTTTATCCTTGTGGGTTTTCATTATGTATCACTCCTTTTCTTTCAAAGGATGGTTTAGTATCCTGTGTCTGTAAAAACATTTTATGTAACTCTTGTTTTATTCTTTCTTAAGCTACTTTTCAGCACTTTAATTTCTTTTATGTCTCACTGCTATAATTTTTTTAAAAACTCAATGTTTTTGCCATATTTTCTAAAAATAAATGCACAATTGGTTTTGGAGCTCAATTCAAAAAAGCTAAGTATTTGATTGATAAATACACACAGAATAGTAGCTTCTGGGCTGTTTTTATAAATGACTAATTGATGATGTATGTCAATAGTGGAGACACAACTGGCTCTTAAACTGCCTCCAATGAAAGAGCTTCAACCTGTCAACATCTATGTTTGTTAGCACTATCAAACTGAAGGACATTTATAGGTAAACTCTTTAGGTGAAATTCTCTCTTATTTAAGGGAAGACAGCAAAAAAAATCTCTCTAGAAAACTGATATGCTCAGAGGTCAACTGAACACAGATGACTCCTTCCTATGAGATAACACCTACCACCAAGGACAGTTTTAAACATTTAATTTACACTTATGAAATTAGTTAGGATAGTACTAAACATTGAGTTTTATACACAGGCTAGCAACTCTAGTATCAAGAATTACAACCAAGACAGTGTTCTAGGATTTGATATTTAGATTTAAATTTGTAATTTTTCTTTCTCCTTTGTACAGGTTAGTTTTGTGTCAACTTGACACAGCTGGAGTTATCCCGGAGAAAGGAGCTTTAGTTGGGGAAATGCCCCCATGAGATCCAGCTGTGGGGCATTTTCTCAATTAGTGATCAAGGGGGAGAGGCCCCTTGTGGGTGGGATCATCTCTGGGCTGGTAGTCTTGGATTCTATAAGAGAGCAGGCTGGGCAAGCCAGGGAAAGCAAGCCAGTAAAGAACATCCCTCCATGGCCTCTGCATCAGCTCCTGCTTTCTGACCTGCTTGAGTTCCAGTCCTGTATCCTTTGGTGAGCAACAGCAGTATGGAAATGTAAGCCGAATAAACCCTTTCCTCCCCAACTTGCTTCTTGGTCATGATGTTTGTGCAGGAATAGAAACCCTGACTAAGACATCCTTATACTCAAAAGTATTCCTTTTGTAAAGTTAAAATAGTATACTAATAAGTTCAGAGCAGTTTTACAAACTAGTATCTACAATGAAATATCTAACTAGAAAAAGTCACTAAATGGAGCCCAGGGGTACTTCACACTCAATCTCTTCATGGAAACTCCTGTTTAATGATTTTTGCTTCTTTGTTTATGATGGGTGCAAACATCAACTAGGCCAGCCTTCTTCATGAGGTTCCCAGCCTCAACAGAAGAACATCTTCTGTATTAGAGTTAAATAGTAAGTTTCCTCTCATATATAAAACACCAAGAGTGTGATCAACTACCTCTGGTATTTGAATGTTGAACTCAGATTGCCTTATCCCTGTATGAGTCTAATGAGCATAACTAAGCAGCCAGTGAGAGAGAAGTCAATGACAATGCGGAATGAACAGTAACATCCCCACCCTGCCATTTTCGTTCCACACTTTGCAACTTCCACAGACCTGATTAAGATCCAGATTATACACAAAGTGAACACTTACTCAAAACATTTCTTGTAATAAATCATAGTATAAGACAGAATTTTGTCAATGTGATTTCAAATGGTTGCCTAAAATATGCAAGATGTTCTACCAAATGCAATGTACTTGATCCATGTCTTGGTTGTGTCTTTCCTCACTTGACATTTGGATAGTGAGTATGCAGTCTCTTGGTGATCTTTACTCTATCTTACTCTGCACACAACTCTCTTGCCTACCCTACTTAACAGAGGTCCCTTCACATGGTGTATGACTGTTTCTGCCACTACCTCCCATGAGACCATTGTTCCATTATGATTGTGATACTCTAACAAAATACCAAAATGAGGTGTTTTCAACCATAAGAATTATTTCTCTCACAGTTATTTAATCTTAAATTTTAAGGTGTTACACAAGGAGCAGGTGTGTTATACACGGTGAAGGATTTCTTCTTGATATCTTAATTGATTTTGTTTTTCACTGAGGGCCGAAGAGGGCTTTTCTCCATGCATGTGTGTATCTATTCCTTGAGTTAATTGTTTTGTCCTACTAGGATTACATTCATGATCTATTTAACTTTTACTACTTATGTTCTGAAAGTTCTTTCTTTTAATAAAAAGAAAGCAATCCCTTAGCAATGAGGATTCCATAATATTAATTTGGAGACTAAGGAGACAGCACAAATTTCTCCCAACCTACTTTAATAAAGATTTAATCTCTCTTCTAGCCCAGCACCCACCCACCAAAGGAAATGAATGAGAAAAGCTATTAAGATTGGGGTGAAGTAGATCTGTTCATCAACAGTTCTGGGGGCAAGCTCAATCTTCTTAGTCAGCAGTTCTGTGCCATAGCAATCACCAAATACGAATCAGCTGCAGTCCAGTTCTCTCAACAGGCGGGTACCACACAGAAACCAAAGGCTGTATGTAGTTCAATCCTGAAGAAACCACCAGGCTCACCAACCAGCCTGAAGCGAAGCCATGGAAGCAGCAAGCAGCCACAGGAACCTCAAGAGTAGTCCTTCAGTGAGCTTTTTTCTCAATAGTGGCATTGCCACAAGTGGAGCTCAGCAACACACGGACTGGCAAACTAATACATGGATGTCTTCAGCAAAGAATAGCGGGGTGGAGCAAACCAAACCAATGCTCCTGCTCCCACTGTCTGTAGGGTCACATTGACACTCCTTCACCATGTGTCTTTTCACGTGTCTGCACCAGCAAACACATCCTTTCACCTGTGTCTGCTTCAGGAAAGCATTCTTTCACATGTCTGCTCCAGTAACACATCCTTTCATCTGTGTTCACTTCAGGAAAATATTCGTTCACATGTCTGCTTTAGCAAGGCATCCTTTAACCTGTGTGGGCCAGCAAAACATCTTTTGACATAACTGATTTTCTAAAGAAACTAGAAGTTGCCAGTTCACAATTCAGTATACTTTACCTATGGTCCTTATGAATGTCAGGCATCTAACTACGGCACCTAAGTATCTATATTACTTCACCTCATCCTTTCTCCCCTGACTCATTTTGAGTTACACTTGACTCAGCAGGCAGTGCTCAATGTACCATGCTTACCAGACTCCTCAAAAACACTGTGTTATCTCTGAATTTGCTGATAAAATGATGTTCATATAAACACAATGAAGCTATTTCTAATTCATCTTCATAAGCACATGTCTAATTTCTTCTATAAGAAACTCAAAAACTGTACAGGGAGTGTTAGCACACCTCTTTGTTAGTACTCTGGACAGAGGTTAATGATTGGGGACATCTGCAAGTTCAAGGCCAACTTGGGCTGCACATAAAAGCATGTCACAAGCAAATGAACTAAATTGAGAAACAATGAAGAACATCGGAACAGTAAGGCTTTTTAAATACTATATTTGCTATCATTTTTCCCTCTTTTGATATGAGTTAAATGTCCTTTTTACAAGTAAATATTATATCATGATTTAATATTTTGCTCACTTGTTTACCTTCCCATTAAATTATGAATTATTTTGAAGGCAGATCCCATGTTCTATTTACCACTGTTTGAGGTTGTACAATTAGATGCTCAGAATTTCCTTTATTAGAAAACATTTTAGCACCACCTATGCCTATATAAACTTATAAAAATGACTAATCAAGAATTCTATTACAAACTGCAAAGTTTTTTCTTTTCAGAGGGTAGCCAAATAATGTTAGATATTGAATAGATCATGGCTATGTCATAGCTAGGATGTGAACAGCCAGATACTCTTTAATTGTGAAGAAAACAATGGAGGACTGAAAGGGAGGACAGGACAGAGAAAGACAAAATGAATGAATCTGTAATCACTTGTCGTTGAATAGTCACACACTTCTGGGAGATAAAATATTATGGTGGCTAGAAACTTAACTCCACTATCAATGCTCCTGTATTCCTATTGCCATAGTCACTTGTGTCCAATCGTGTATGAAGAAGACATTATAGTTTCTTTCACAATAAAAGCAGTCAGTCTGAAGCGCCCCTAGTTTCCTCTGTGCTTAGCCATCTGCAGTGGGGGCAAGACTTTGCTTCCTTTTCACTTAAGTCCTGTTAAAACTGAAACTCACCCTACTGGGCAGGAAGTTATAGCATTTCAATCACTGAATAAACAATAACATCTCAACCCAAATGTGTGGCTTAAATGGAAAAACATGCCCGATGGCCTAGAATAAGAAGTGTCTTTGCTCTATCCTAGCTATTGTGTTTGCTATTTGGATTTATCTTTTGCTTCAGTGCGTAGGTGGGTAGATGCTCCAGGATGCTATTAAATACTTTTACTCTGTCTTGAATTCTACTCTGAGTACCAGAGAAGTTAATGTAAATTCAGGAAAGTATAATTTCTCCCATATGCACATACCTGTCAGACCCCACCCCATTCCCATCACCAACACAGACTGTATTGGGTTTACAGAGCTTCCATGGTTTCTTCTTACTAAGTGTTTGTAAGGCTGAACGGCCCTTTCGGTAAGGTCAAAATTCACTCATACACGCCTCCCCATTTTCTACACATCATAGTAATGTCAACCTTTCATCTTACAAATGAATTTGCAAAACTCTAAATCTTCCCTAACATAATATTAATGTTCTTAACACAAAAGTTCAGCATTTAGAAATAACTTTCATAAAGAATCAGTTTTTGTATATATATAATTACCAATTGACTTTAGTGTTGTTGAAAAGATGAAGAAACTTAGGGTGTAGCTAATAAAATTCAAAATTGTCAACTTTAATTAATAAAAGCTTTTCTACTCATTAGCAAAGGGTTTTTACTGCTACATTATTACCAGAATTATACATTGTTTTATATATATATATATATATATATATATATATATATATATATATATATTCACAACGTATACAATGTATATACATATATACATTGTTTTATATATGTATATATGTATATATATATATATATATATATATATATATATATATATATATAAAGAGAGAGGGAGAGAGAGAGAGAGAGAGAGAGAGAGAGAGAGAGAGAGAGAGAGATAACATTGTAAGTACAAGTGGGTTAGTGTAGACAAACGCTTTAGTTGGTCTTCTCAGTATCAAGACAATTGCCACTGCACCTGCAAAATACAACCATGGCTCTTTCTGTAAGTGACATGCATGTCTGTGGTTTTGACCTGATGATCTGCTGGTACTTCACGAATAACAGGTAAACAAAATTGCCCCAGAATTGAAAAAAAAATTAAATGTCAAATTGTATGTGAATTTGAGTACTCTTTAGAGGCAGCAGAATGTAGTATTAAGGAGAGTGGAGAAATAAGCAAAATGACCTAGTCATAAAACTTGCCTTAAGAGGGAAAATAGTTGGGAGTGAAAAACCAATTCTTCAGAGCACAAAGATAGGAGGATAATTGGTTCAGAAGAAACACTTGTACCTGAAGTAGAGAAAGGGTAGGTTGATAACCCTTGTGGATGATGAAGGAGACACCAGTGCAGTCCTCTAACCATGGAGGCTGGGATGGCCCCAGCATAACAGACTCTATTGTGTAAGCTAAAGGACAGAAGAAAAGGAAGTCATTGTTCACTTGGAGAGGAACTAAAATGATTTCAGGCTAAAGAAAATTCAGTACTAGGGTTGAAACTATGTGGGAATAAAAGGATAAAGAAGCACTAGAGATAGAAAATCAAAATTATTAATAATTTTAGAGCAATTACCGAATGAATCATATCAAATGATTGAGTTCATTCATAGTTCTATTGCAACTGAACCTAAGGATATTGTGTAAAAAAAAAAGAAGTTAGTGATCATTTTTCTCCTTCCTCCCAATCTTCAGGCACTGAACAAAAGCTTAATGAGGAAAGTTCAGAAAAGAGATTAAATGACTTTATTATGGACATGATGTTAAAGAGTAGCCAAAGCCATCATTTCGATTGTGATAATGTAGCTAGAAACCCAGTACACATAAGCTGTACACTTTAAGGTGTCTGAGAATCATCTTGTCTACTATTAAGCAATTCACAGTTTTAGAGAAGATTATAGCTCACAGAAAAACTCACCTTAGGGAAACAACAACAACAACAACAACAACAACAACAACAACAACAACAAAATCTATGCCTACTGCTCTGACATCAAGTATCATGTAGTGCATTTTCAGACAGTGATATCAGTATGTGCTTAGACCAAAGACACCTGAAGATACATGTATCTCACTTGTATTCCTGGGGGCACCTTCACGGCACCAGAAAGTCACAGCTCCAATGCAATTCAAACACATGGTTCTTATTTGGTCTCCGTTGTCAGCCAGAAATATGAATGTTCACTCTTCCTAATCTCATTAAATGAACCTGGAAGGGACACTTTCTCTAACCTGATGCTATCAGATGTTTTGTTTTTTTTTTTCCCAAGGAATTTATATTTTATTAAGATAGGAGGAGTTGCAAGATTAAATATGTGGGCTGACTTTACCACTTTCTTCTCAGTGGTAACAACAAACCCATACCAGAGAGAACTTCTCTATGAAATGTTCTATGGCAGTGAATCATAATTTAATTATGCATCATTTATAACTTGAGAGCATTTTCTGTTTTCTCTTTCCAAACTAGCTTTAGCTTGGTAATGCTAATTATAATCTACAGAGTAGTATTTCCAAATGTATTTATTTCATTAAAATTTTCATGTACTTATATGAGTTCAACCCAAAAGTTGCTACATTACTTATAGAATATAAGCACTGAAAATTAGAATATTCAGACTATCAGTAAAGCAGATAATCTCAGGAAAATGTTGCCAAGACTTGTCATTTCTAGAATCAACAGTTATTTCTGAAACTGAACAATATAAGATGTGTCCCTATGACATCTTTCAAAGGTCCATATTTTCTCTTTCAAGAATGGGGTAATTTAATTTCAGTTCATCCAAATCATTAATGTGTTTCTGTTTTCCTCTTCCTAGAAACTTTTTTATTGGAATTCTTGCCCTACTGGAGAATTACATTTTGAAGTCAAATCTTCAAATTCCTTGTGGGTAAATACATTTGTTCTATTTTCATCTCATTAAATAAGTTGGTATATTTTCATTTGATATCACATGTTTGTGTATGAATGTTAAAATTTTTGTATGTATGTGATACCATCTACAATAAATTATGGCAATGAAAGGAAGTGAAAAATGAATGACATTATGATTAACTCATTAAATAGCAGTCATTTTACTGGCGATATGGGGACAATGTTATTTGGAAGGGAGCCACTGAGATTTGCTTACTAATAACACCCATTTTAGTTGTCTCCTGCTACGTTTATTTCATTTGTCTACTTATTAGAAGTATTGATTTTATTTTAAAAACTTGAAAGACAAACTGTCTTTCAATTTTTCCAAGCTAAGAGGGAAATTCCTTAGTGACAATAACTGAAAACCGTTCTCTTCAGTGTGTGTGTGGCTGAATGAGGATTATCATCTATTTACTTTCCTAAAGGACAATAAAATAAAATTACATAAAACCAAACAAAACACAGATTTGATTCTTCCAGGAGGACTTAACAGTATTTGCATATCATTACAATCTCCAGTGATATTTCTCTCTTTAAGATGATATTTAAATTTGGAAATGTACTTACTATTTAAAATAACATAATATAATAGAAATTGTAGGACCCCTCAAGCCACATCTATAATATATAAAAATTGTGTCCTCACATGACAATAGTAAAATAAACCAAGGAAAATCAAATTTTTATACCTGGTTATAACTTCCTCATAGCAAGGCAGGCTGAAAGAACCTTATATAGAAACAGAACAAATAAATGTAAAGACAGTGTACAATAGTTATCACTTTGCAATAAACATTTTATTTCTGAAGCATTCCTTTTTCTCAATGTTTTTATTGCTTTGTGTAATCATATATACATATATAACAGGATGCCTTGTCTTGTCATACTATGTAATGCATATTAACCCTGAACTGGCATGTTTTATTATTATTATTTATAAATTAAGATATAAAAACTACTATCCATATTTTTTATGAATTACTGTGTTCCTAAAACAGAACTTTTATTTCTTTTTTATTTTTATTTATTTGTTTGTTTGTTTGTTTGTTTTTTCAAGACAGGATTTCTATATAGCCCCAGCTGTCCTGAAACTCACTTTGTAGACAAGGCTGGCCTCGAACTCAGAAATCCACCTGCCTCTGCCCCCCCAAGTGCTGGGATTAAAGGCATGCACCACCACACCCGGCTAGAACTTTTATTTCAAATCACTGATTTCACTCATTTTTACTTTAATAATAATCTGATTTTTAATATTATTTAATTAAATATATTCTTTCTAAATATACTCTGAGTTACTTTCATGTTTAATAAATCATGATTTTGCTTTAGTTAATACTGTACTGCTATGAACATTCTGGTATAGGTGTACATACAAATGCACACACGTACATCTATAAGCATGCATAATACTATGTTTAATCTTCATCTTTACCCTGGCTAGAATTGTGAAATAAAAAGCATACCTATGGGCATGTACATGAGGGTATTTTCTGAAAGGTTCAACTGAGAACACACCCGCCCCTGAATGTGGATGGGTCTTGTTATACTAAATAAACAATGACCCCCAGAGCCACATTAGCTGGTGGCCAAATGTCCACCAGCATTCTGCTTTCTTTGTTTCCTGATGTCATAGGCTATGAGGAGACCCAGCTATTTGTTCCCACTGTCCTAAGTCCACCATGCTTTGCATGACATTGCTGTGCCTCTAACCCTGAGCCAAAATAAACTCTTTCTCCCTTAAGTTTTTCATGTCAATTATTTATTTTTAGCAAAGGAAAGGTAACCAATGTATGTTCTATAAATTTTAATTTCATTAGGCCATCTATTTAAACTGTATAGCATTCAAGTTTTTTCTAAAATTCTGGATCTGAATATATTTAGATATTTATATAGGCCAATTAATACAAGGTGCTATTAAAGTGTGTTATCATTTACAATTACATGTTGTGTGATTTTTGTCCTATCCTTTTTGAGTTATTATAATTTATATTATCTTATTCTCGAGTAAGACCATGTATAGTTTTTCTTGAGTTATTGTGTCCTTTCTCTTGATTTTCCTATCAAACTTTTGGCTTTTCCAGTATTGATTTTTAGGAATCCTCTATGCATTACAAATGCTAATCTTTAATTATTTCAGTGTTTTTCACGAGTGCTTTTTAAGGAATGAGGGGTTTATTTTGGTTCACAGACTTTAGTCAGTCCCAAAAAGGAAGTCACTGGGCAGGAGCTGGAGGCATCCAATCCCACTGCATCTTTAGTCAGGAAGTGAATAGTGCTAAGTGTTGTACTCAGTCCAATTTCTGCTAATTCATTCTTGGGACCCAGACAAGGGAAAAACTCTGTCTACGTTTAGGGTAGGAGTTTCCATTTAAGTTGTTCTAATATAGGTAATTCCTGGCAGACACACACAGAGTTTTATTTCCATGGTGATTTATGAATTTCATTAAGTTGATAATCAAGAATAACTAATACAATTTGTATTTTCCTCTTTTATATCATTTAATGAAAACAAGTGTCAGTTTTAATGATGTCAAACTTGATTTTTTCCTAATCGGAATGCCTGTTTTTAAAACTCATGATTGTCTTCTTTTCTTGTTCTTTTGGTTTTTGTATATGTATACTATTTTTGATATCATTGTATAATTACATTTCCCCTGCTAAACCCTGCAATATATTCTTCTTGCTCTCTTTCAAATTCATGATATCTTTTTAAAAAATTATCATTGCATACATATATATGCATAAACATGTATATACATATATATTCCTAAATATAGCCTCTTTATTCTATAGAATATCACCTGCATGTATTCTTTTTCAGGGCTAACCATTTGCTATTGCATAAC
Organism: Mus pahari; assembly: GCF_900095145.1. Classification (NCBI taxonomy): domain Eukaryota; kingdom Metazoa; phylum Chordata; class Mammalia; order Rodentia; family Muridae; genus Mus; species Mus pahari. Next base: position 49,967,299 of record NC_034592.1, on the reverse strand, counting down.
CAATTAGTATGCTCTTCCCAGGAGAAGACCATATTTCCTGTTCTCAATATTCAGTTGTTTGCCTTCCCCATCCATCCACTTTGGCATGTCTATTGGTGGTTTTCTTACTCAGCTCACTTTTGAGCAGTCATGTTGAAATACTGACTTTCCAAATAATAGTTTTCTCAATAATATAAAAATTTGGTTTCGTAAAATATATACCTGACATTCTGTAACTGGTGTTTATGCACTGTTTAAAACGGTAGTCATCTAACACTTTCAACTCTGGAGACCCCGTGCATTCACTGAACTCTTTCTGCACTCACTTCTATTCTTGCACTGGTCTAGTTATCTATTCCTCTGGTAGACATGTTGAATCTATTCCTGACGTTGGTGTGATACTGAATCTTAATTATCAGCTTGATTGCATTGAGAAATGCCTAAGAGATTAGTAAAGCACACCCCTGCTCGTGCTATGAAAGTGTTTGCAGAGTCAATGATTAGAGCGTGACAGCTCTAGTTTAATGAATAAGCTAATCACTTTGTGGATTCATAATAGGATAGAATTACTTAAAGGTGCTGGATTGTAGGAGGGTGGCCCAGCTGGAGAAAGGAGCTCACTAAGGTTGTGTGTCTTGTGATTGTAACTTGCCCTAGACACCAGGGGTAAACTGGTCCATGTCCTCCCTCCTAGGATGAATTGTATCTTCTGAAATTACATGTCAGATAAACCCTTCCTTTCATAATTTGTTTCTGTTATGTATTTGGCCACACTAATAATGATACTACTGACTAAAATGCTAGTCTCTAATAAAGAATCCTCTCATATTTTCCTTCTTAAAAGGGCATTGGGTAGCTCTGTCCTTCATAATCCATAATACATGTATACATACATTATATAATTTAGAATATCTATTTGAACTACTTCATCCTCTATTTTACTTATTCTTATATATTATTTCAACTCTACCATACTCCTCCTCCAAGTACTCCACACCCTTTCCCAAATTCATGACTCTGCTTTGAGTGTGTGTGTGTGTGTGTGTGTGTGTGTGTGTGTGTGTGTGTGTGTGTGTGTACAGAGTGCTGAGTCCATTTAGCATTACCTGTATGCATAGGTTTTTAGAGCTAATGACTTGTGATCTGATAAGCTATCAGGTTTTTCCTTGGAAAAGATAGATATGTTCCTTTCTTAGCTGCCATTAATTGCCAGATGATGTCTTTATCTAGGAGTGTGGCATCATGAGATTTCTACCATTCACACTGTTATGTCAAGTTGTGTTGTCGTTGTTCTAGTTTTTTTTAGGTGACTGCCTTGTTAAGATTTCATGTCTGCAGCTCCCATTCATATATAAAACACACTATCTTGCACCAAATCTGGATCTGTGGCTTTAACCATCTTTATGCACCCTCTCCTGGCATGTTCCCTGGCACTTAGGGATGAGAGTTGTCCTGTAGATCAATTTAGTTATACATCCCATGTTCATTTGTTCTCTGCATTATGATCACTTGTGGATTCCTTTGATGGCCTCCATCTGATGCAAGAAGAAGCGTCTTCTGAGAAATGTGCCAGCTACACTCCCTGTGTGTGTCAAAGGATAGATTGTACCTAGGACTTACACCAGGTTTGCAAATTGGCAGTAGTGGGTTCAACCCTAGATTTCATTACTACAAGACACATGGAGTATTGACAAGGTTTAAAGGATGAGCATGAATTCCCATCCATTGACCAAATCTTCAATCCAATTATACTCCTGTTAAAGGCAAGATCAAGCTAGGGATTTAATTTAGTAGTAGAGCCTCTGCCTGGTTATTCAATCACTGTTTTAAAAAGACAAAATATGATTTGGGTTGAGATGTAATTGAATATGTATATGAACTTGACAAGAATGCATAAAAATTTAGGAAGTCAAAACAATTCTCTCCACATGTATGATACTCTTAATTAGATAGGACTTTCATTAATGTTTCATAATTTCTGTGTTTTGTCATCTGCTTTATATTTGCTTTAAACATCTTAACTGTTAATTGCTTTTGTAGAGTCACTTTTATATTCATAGTACCTTAAAGTAACTTCACTAAATGGAATTTTAATTGTATATTTTATGTATGTTATAATTCAATAATTTAATTTAAAAATTTGTTCTTAAACCACAACAACTTGTATGTAATATCTCAGACCTTTTCTTAATATGAAATCATAAAATTTAAAGATGATTAAGAGTTTATTTCTTTTGTTGTCACATAAAACAGGCCACATGATGCTGAAATATTGAAATTATATTAAGAAGAGTGTAAAGTTATGAAAATAAAATCATTAAGATTGTAATTTTCTAAATTGAAAAAAAAATTATGATAAAATTGGTTTCTCTGTGTTCCCCTTTCTGTGTATGTTAGTATTTAAGTATGTAAAGAAATAGATGGATTATTAGTTGCTTGCTGCATAAATTTTCCAATTGGGAAATGACATATTGTAATTTAGAATTTTAACATTTTTATCAAATGTTGAAATTAGTGACAAGCTTTGCCCTTTCCCAATGAATGCTAGGATATATAAGATTTTATAATACACAGTTTTAAACTGATTTCTTCAGTCAGTTACAGAGGGTGTTCATTTTTTATTGCTTCCCTTTATTTTGAGGACCATATTGAACTTCTAGCCAATTTAAGGCCTAGCTTTACCCTGTCCTGTTTTCAAGATATCAGCAAAGGACAAAAGCATCAGCAACCTTTTGGAGTGGCCCCTTCATCTTTCCTTGCATGCAAGCAAAGTTTCTGTCTTCCCACTTATATATACTGTTAATTTACCCAACACACTTTATTCTTCTATAGCTACTATTAGAAAGCTTCTTATGCACATTTTGACCTCAAAGTTGTATGATATTAAAAATGTGCTTTTTGTCCACATAATTTAGGTCATTTGCCTACATAGAAGTAGATACTTCTAATTAGAAGCATGGTTCTCTTATCATTTGGTTCAAAGTTTTGCAGGTAAAATTGGGATAGTTCCTTAACACCATGTACCCCAGCTCACTCCTGGAGTTGATAATTATGCCTGTGTTACTAAGTGAGTGAGAGAGAGAGAGAGAGAGAGAGAGAGAGAGAGAGAGAGAGAGAGAGAGAGAATGCTAATTTTAAAACAGAATAATTTAAAGAATTTTTAATGGCATCATCATTTTTTTTTTTGTCAAAAATGGGTAAGAAGCTCAACGTTGTTTTCATCAGTGGTTAGTATAAATAAGTCAGATTCATTAAAATAAAAAAGCAAAATTTGAAGTATTTGACCCTGTATCTTGAATTTAAAATGAAAGTATATTATTAGTTATAGAAATTATACCCTTTTGTTCAAGTTCAAAATTGTCCACTTAGGCTCTCAATTTGAAGCCCAAAAGAGTCACATATCTTTTCTGCAATTGGCTGACAGTGTAGTGAGTGCCAGTCTCTTGGTAAGGACCCCCAAGATTATTGTCTAAACACTTCTTCTGAGATTCCTTCCCAGGGGAGTTTGATTCAATAAAACTGCATTGGGTTCGCAGGCTTATTTGCATATGTGGTCCCTGGATGGGAATTTGGAGAATAAACTCTATGATGTCAGATGTCAAGTAAACCATAGTGGTATATCTTTAATCCGACTTCTTTGTTCCTCTGAGACAGAAAGTGTTCAGAAGTCATGTGCACACTTCATTTTCTTTTATCTTTGTATAAATGGAGATGACCATATTGGCAGATGGCATCAGCCTGTTATGAAACAAAATGCCTCCATACATTTTGGAGAATTAAAAACAGTTTTGACTGTTGTCAAATGATTGCTGAAACCACAGGAATGACTCTTTTTTTGTGATTAACTTGGCTGTACTTCATAAATCATCCCCAGCTGAATCATGCCATTTTCTTAAAGCTTTTTGTGAAACAATCAAAATTCCTTTTCTCTCCAAATTGTCTTCTACTCTAGAAATACTTTCTAAGAGAAACATTGTTAGTCACTTCGGACATGTTTGCTATTAATAAAAAGAAGGCAAGCAGTTCACTATTTAGCACACATCTCGTAGGAGGCTGAAGTAACAAGGCTTATCATATATACATTGTGAGGATGGGGCTGGAAAAAAGCAGGTTGACTGTACTAAGTTCCAGCAATTCACAAAGCAGAGATATGTCATACATGAGAATGCTTTAACCACAAACATGCTTTAACCACTCAGGGCTCTGAACTTCTTTATCCTTTATCTTGATTGTATTTCCCCATGGTTTTATGCATTCATATTTCCACGATCATTTCCTTACTTTAAAATGTTATGACTCTGAGCCACGAGACACAGACATTTCAAAAATAATCATTTAACAGCATGGCCTTAAACCAATGAGAAATTTTGAATTTAGATACTTTCATCCCATTTACTGAATGTATGCGTGTTTAATTGGAAAATGGGTATTATCATGTGAAGCCTGCCCTCTTTCTAAGGAAACGCTGTCTCTTCATTCCCTCTCCCCTCCTCCCACCTCACTAAGAAATAAAAAGTAGAAATGACTTTTAATAAAAAGTTGCTCTTGTCTCCATATTTGCATTAATTCTGATTAGCGAATACAGCCTTATGGTTCATTTGTATCCAACACTGTGTTCTGAGGAAGGAGCAATTAGATTCTAACAATGGGATTCCGGCACATAATGGACACTATGCCAGGTATTTAGTTTCAGTATCTTCATTTCTATTCACATCTCTATGTACTGTGTGATTTTTTCCCTAATTTAATTTTAGTGCCATTATTGTATCTTCTGTTTAATTTTTTATAGCTAGCTATAATTAAGCTTTTATTTGGAAGTCATTTTAAACCCACTGCATGGTTGTCATGAAATTGTTGGTAATATGTGATTACATTATGCTGTCTTTTGCCAGGACATTCTTGTAAATGAAGCATTATCCTCAGAGATTTTCTTGGCTGAAAATGTAAGTAATTAAACATGTAAACAAATATTATCTGTTACATATGCTACAATAATAAATACTTCAGTATAATACAAGTTAATGTCTCCTTGGGGATACAGTTTAATCCTGCTACCACATGTTTTATAAATGGTCAAATAAATGAGTAAACACTTAATATGTAACACACAGTGCCATGTGGATGCCCACGGCTTTAATATGTTCTCTCCTTGGGTATTTACACACTTCTTAACTAGCATTATCAATAATCCTTTAGCATTATTTGGTGTTTTGTAACAATGTCAGCTATAGGGAAATAAAAACAGAATCACTCATTACAAATTCCCCAGTGACATACAATGTACTTGGTGTACATCAGCATGAGAAAAGGTTATTTTTTGCTGATAGCTGTTATAAACGAAGTTAATATATCCTATTGGGAAGACTATTTGACAATATGTAACCAGACTTTAAGATGCGTATTACCTTTTACCCATGAATTTGCTTATTGGAATTATCCTAATAATTATTGAAGTATACATGACAGAATGTGTGTATGATACTTTAACATTTCAAATATCAGAACACACATAATTAGCATTTTAATGTATAAGATGCATAACAGAATTTTAAACAGTCTTTGGAGATCAAGATATATGGGAAGAACCATTGAGATATAACACATTTACATGTTATAGAGAGGTCATACCTGAGTCATTGTAAAACAAGAACCATTTTCCATAATTACTTAGAATTTTTTTAAAAAGAAATTATAGAACCCATATCAAAAGCACAGTAGAGACGATGATGAGAGCAGCTTTATTCCAACCCCACAATAAAACAGCAATTATCAGATAGCTAAAAGTGAATGACAATAGCTCAAGGATACCATTAAAACCCACACACATGTTCACAGGAAGGACTGCTACAGGTAATTTGTAGAGAACACTCAGTGAGGGTGTTCTTTTTTTACACTAACAAATGCACACTCCATAACCCTTTGCAGGTCACATACTAAGGTTCTCTTACTATTACATGCAAACATGATCCAGACCCTAATCCCATCATCTTTCTGTGTCTCTGCTTGTAAAATAGCAGAGCCACAAATTCTTTGGGCTAACTTATGTCTCAGACTCCAGCAATGTGGTCACTGTTCATACTCATGCTCTAAACCAGTATTTAAAGCTGCTTTGCAGAGCCTTATGGCAGACAGCAGAACCACCACATTATCCCACATATCTGGATTAGGACTGTGGCTGATGCACATATGCATTCTTTGGAGCTCACCTCTGTGGACAGTCAGTGGGACAATATGCTTAAGTCATCATTACTAATGTGCAAGCTCCCATACTCTGAATTCACTTCAGTGCTTTTCCCCATTGTTTATTTACATTTCAAGATTATATTATAACTACATGATTAGTCAGTTCTTTTTCCTTCCTCTGAGCTCCTTGCTGTTTTTCAAATCAGGCCTCCTTTTTTCCCATTAATGGTTGTTACATGCATATATGTATATACATATGGATTTCTAAATGTAATCTATATCGTCCTTAAAGAACTATAGGCAAACACTACTAAACAGGTAGAAGAAACACAAAAATCCCTTAAAGAATTACAGGAAAACACTGCTAAATAGCTAGAAGAAACACAAAAATCCCTTAAAGAATTACAGGATAACACTGCTAAACAGCTAGAAGAAACACAAAAATCCCTTAAAGAATTACAGGATAACACTGCTAAACAGCTAGAAGAAACACAAAAATCCCTTAAAGAATTACAGGAAAACACAACCAAACAGGGGATGGAATTGAACAATACCATTAAGGATCTGCAAAAGGAAGTAGAAACAATTAAGAAAACCCAAAGGGAGACAAGTGTGGAGATAAAAACCCTACAAAAGAAATCAGGAACCATAGATGCAAGCATCAGGAACAGAATACAAGAGATGGAAGAGAGAATCTCAAGTACAGAAGATTCCATAGGGAACATGAACACAACAATCAAAGAAAATGCAAAATACAAAAAGATCCTAATTCAAAACATCCAAGAAATCCAGGACACAATNAGAAGACCAAACCTATGGATAATAGGAGTAGATGAGAATGAAGATTTTCACCTTAAAGGGCCAGAAAGTATCTTCAACAAAATTATAGAAGAAAACTTCCCAAACCTAAAGAAAGAGATGCCCATGAACATACAAGAAACCTACAAAACTCCAAATAGACTGGACCAGAAAAGAAATTCCTCCCAACACATAATAATCAGAACAACAAATGTACTAAATAAAGGTAGAATATTAAAAGCAGTGTGATAAAAAGGTCACGTAACATATAAAGGCAGGCCTATTAGAATTACACCAGACTTCTCA
>NC_034592.1:49925760-49955949 GCF_900095145.1 Mus pahari | reverse complement strand
AGGGCCAAGAAGTGGGAGTGGGTGGGCAGGGGAGCAAGGTGGGGGGAGGGTATAGGGGACATTCAGGATAGCAATTGAAATGTAAATGAAGAAAATATCTAATAAAATAAGTTTTAAAAAAGGAAATGAGAAGAGGATTCTGGAGAAAACTCAGTAAAAGCACATGCTATCAAAATATGAGGACCTGAGTTCTAATCCCCATGTAAAAGTCATACATGGCCACATGTCCCTCTTTTCTATAACTCCAGCATCGCAGAGTACAGCGAAATAGGTGAATCCTGGTTGTGTATAACCGTCTAGAGTAAGTAGCAAAGTTTGGGTTCAGAAAGACTTTTATTTAGTCTCTAAAGAAGAAGGTAAAGTTACTGAGTGTGATCCCTGAAGTCCTCCTCTGGCCTAAACATGCTTGAGAATGAACATGCACACACATACCACACATGCATACATCATATTTGCACATACACAAACGTGTAATTTTAAAACTGAGATAGAAGAAAATTAACATAAACATAAAATATGAAGAGAAGGATAAAAATAGGAAAAATCACGAATCCACAAAATTGATGAAAAAATAAAACAGAATTTTGTTATTTGAAACCTTTTGGTTTTGTTTGTTTTGTTTTGTTTTGTTTTGTGGGGTTTTGTTGTTGATGTTTTTGAAGATTAAAAAGAAAAAAACTCTGAAAATCCAAATAAGCAATGTTATCTGTGAAAATATCATACTCTGACAAACTCCCTGGATGTCTGAGGTGTGATATACGAATGTTAGTGGACTGCAACTTAGAATACTTTTAATGAAATTAAACAGTTATCTAAGAAAAACAACCACTACAACTGACTAATATAACCCAGGTAATTTGAGTAGCATTAAAACCATGAAAACAATTTAATTTATAACTTTGAAATACTAGCAACAAAATATGTAGGTTTTATTGGTTCATTGGTTTCAATTCTACAAAACATTTCAAGTAGGAAATGCCACTGATTATACATAAGATATTGTGGAAAATGGAAGAATAGAGAGCCTTTCTTCATTCCTCTTATGAAACTAAAATAACTGTGATATCAAAATCAGATTACAAACAAGCACTCTACTGTTAAAGTCAGTTTTATTTGCCTGCTGTAATTTTCATCTCCAAGGCTTACGTCCTCCATCTACTAACCTAAGCCTAATCCTGGATGTTTCTAGCCTCTGTATAATCTAATTTAGGCCTAGAATGTTTTCGACCTCTGAGACTTACTGCTGAATAAGCTCTCAGTTTCCCCTTTGTTCTGAACTCTGGCTGGCTGGTTAAACTCAGCTGTTCTGGCTCAAACTCCTCTCCAAGCTGACTGACTCAGTATGGCTTCTCTGTCCAGCTCTGGATTTCTGTGCTTGGCCTCAAACTTACTTGGACAGCACGTTCTAGTAGTCTTTTGTCTCTTTCTCCTTCTCTGGATCATTCTGTCTTCACCTATCTAACTCTCTCTCTCTCTCTCTCTCTCTCTCTCTCTCTCTCTCTCTCTCTCTCTCTGTCTCTGTCTCTGTCCCTCCCTCCCTCCTCTGTCTCTCTATAACTGTCCTTTTAAAACTGCCTCCCTGTCTCTCTGCTCTGCTCTCTCAAGCTATTGCGCTTTCTCTCTTTACCAGTGTTGGGCGTAGCCTATTCTATTAAATATTTCTCTGATTCATCATTTTATCTGCCACTCAATTAGACTTCACTTTCAAACACGGAGGCATCCTTCTAAACACTAATTTACATTGATTGTTTGGGATTAGGAGGTTTGTACTAAGGATGGGTCTGTATTCTGGGCAGAGTAATCATTTTACTGGATTAAAATCCCTCTCCACCCTGTTACTCACCCGTTATTTGTAACTTTCCTTTCTTTAGCAGCATTGTAATCAGCTCTGGTGAAACAATGTTTCACAAACTTAATCTCAAGAGGTTATCATAGAATCTATCCATAAAGACCAGTTATATAGAGTGAATCAGTGTATAACACAAAGCACAAATGAATGTCACAGCAAAATTTCAAGGTTTGCCTAAACTTTCAATATCAAACAATGTAACCCTCATATCAGTAAGATAGACAGGAAAAGAATTGCACAAACACTATTGACTAGCTAGGAAATAATTCTCAGTAAAATAGAAGTAGAAGAAAATTTCTGAAACTTAATTTAGAATATTTACAGAATAATACAAATAAATAAACTAATTATCAATAAAAGATTGAATATTTTTAATACAAAAACAGAAAAGAATATCTAATATTACTCCTACTAATTCACAAAGTACCAGAAGTCCTGACCACAGAGAGACAGTGATGAGATGAAAGGCACACATATTGAAAAACAAGCGTAAATTACCAATGTTGTGAGAGTTCAATAAAAAATTCCTAAGAAATCTACAACAAACAGAAAACTACTGTGTCTACTTTTGGTCAATTAAATTGCAGGTTATAATATCAATACTCAAAAATAGAAAATCTTTTACATGTTATTTATAACATGCATGAGGAAACTGTGTGATTCACAGCTAATGCATGTGTGTGGTTGGTATGTAGATAACTAAATCAGATGAAAGGAAGCACAGAATATCTAAGTGGAGACGTATGTTCATTGAATGTGTTAATATGATTAAGACAGCTATATTTCCACAGTCACATCCTGTGTTTAATATAACTCACATAGTGTTCTTAGCCACTGACATGGACAACAGAAACACTTATTCTAACATTAAAATGGAATGTTACAGCCTATGTGGCACATTAAAATTAATTTCATAGCAGTTTTATTCATGAGTCACAAACTATAAACAAGCTGAGAAACACATCTACCATGGATTGCTACACAGAAATGAATAAAGTCAAGAGACTAGGGGACATTATCCTGAGTAAGAAGGTAATTCCATGAAGTCTACTAATTGTAAGATTCTGTTTACCTAATATTTTTAAAGCATGTGTTAAGGGCTTGTGGTAAAGAAGAAGGAATTATATGCAGTTATAATACTATGTGAGATAAAACTAAATTCTACTTTGAAGTATTTGACACAAGTCTAAACATAATGGAATCATGTGTAACTAAATACATGCACATCCATGTATCTGCAGGAGTATATTGTAAGGATTACTCACAGGGTATACCTGTGAGGGATTTTCATTGATCCTTTGGGAATTTCACATCATATACCCTATGACATTTGCTTTCCAGGCCTTCCTTCCTCCCTTCCCTCGTGCACGCTCTTGTGACTTCCCTTTTAACCTAAATAAATAAATAAATAAATTCCAATTTGTGCTATGTATATACTCACTTGGGCATAGTCAAACTCTCAGTGGCCTGCCCCTTAAATTGAACTGAGTCCTTCCCCTCACCACTGCTAGAAGTCACCTAGTCAGCATCTTACCAAATTTTTAGGGGTTCTGTTGATGGCTACCTGTTTAGGCCATCACTATTGGGGAGAAGGAATAGAGGTAGGGGTTATCTCAGTAGTCTACCATATCCCAGTGTCTCATCTGTTCGTTTTCAGTCATCAGTATCACTGCCGAGGTAACTTACCTGCTCCTCACAGTTTTCAGGAATGTGGGTCGTGAGCTTCCAGATAGCATCAGCATAGACCGCGAACAGGACTCCTGGTTGCTATAGGACCACAGACGATGATAAGGCCCCCAATTCAGCTTGGTGTCACGGACATCAACACGGATTCAGGCTGCAGCATTGACTGTGAACATGTGCATAGCATTCAGAGACATCATGGGTCGTGAATATCAGCACGGACCTGGCTGCATTAAGACGGTGGACCAAGATTTGGCCCTTTGTGGCACCATGAGCTTGGATATCACGATGGCCTCAGGTGGCAGTGCAAGCCACTGAGATCCCAATTGCTCCCAGTGTGGCAGCATGGCCCATGAACATCTCAGCACAGCTTAAGACAGCAGTATAGGGCAGGGACCTCTACTTGGCTTTTAGTGGTAACACATCCCATGGACATTAATTCAGACCCTGACTGTAGCTGGACCTCTAACCCAGACGCGGTTCTCGGTAGCAGCCCAGGCCTGGTCATCAGTATAGTCTCTAGTGACAGAGCAGGCCATTCGCATCAGCACAGTCCTTGCAGAAATACACGGCCCGTGAACATCAACATGGATTCAGGGCCCAGCAATGGCCATGAACATCCTCCTCATGTAATCAGATGACTACACAGTATCAAACATCAACCCAGATTCTGGCCACATCAGGGCCACTGACCCTCCTATGTCCCTCAGCACTGAAGAGGGTGCTCCTATCTTGAAAGTGGAACACTCTCATCTCGGGCCTCCATCATTGCGAAGATCTAGGATAATCCCAGGGGTAAGCAGCTTGCTGGGCATCTGCTTAAACTCCAGGCTGCTGTACACAATCCCATCGACACAACTGGGTAACAATATGATCCACTGTCGACTTCAGCCCTCTCTTCTCTTGCCTATTACTGTGGTTCTACCTCTTTCTACCATAGCCTGGAGAGCAGCCAAGTAGTGTTTCTCAGATTAAATGAATTAATTGGTAAGACCCAGTTTTTAATTTTTTAAATTTTATTTGATTTTATTTTATTATTTTTTTTTATTTTATTTTATGGTTTTTTCGAGACAGGGTTTCTCTGTGTAGCTCTGACTGTCCTGTCCTGGAACTCACTCTGGCTGTCCTCGAACTCAGAAATTCGCCTGCCTCTGCTTCCAAAGTGCTGGGATTAAAGACATGTGCCACCACTCACTGCCTGGCCCCATTTTTCAATATGGATATTTTGAGGTAGAAAGATATCCATTTAATCCAGGTCATTGGGGTGAGAAGATTCACCTTTAATCTGGGCCACACCTTCTGCTGGCAGCCTATATAACGGACATGGAAGAAGAAAGCAGGCTTTCTTTACTTGCTTGCTCTTGTTCTAGCTGGCATCTTCATTTGAGTCACTAGGATTAGAAACTAATTCTTTGAGGTTCCAGGCATACTGAATACCAGCTAAGATATCTCACATCATGGGTTGAAGAATATTGAATACCTTCCACTGGTAGACAGTAATTGTGAGACTAGATGGACCATGTAAGCCATTTAAATAAATGACACACACACATTTATGTGCATATGTATATATATATTCCTACTACCAGTTCTGTTTCTTTAGGGAATTTTGACCAATATAGATTCGTTACAAAAAGTGGTTCTAGAGTAACAAAGTATAGAGTTTTTTTTTTAAGTATCTGGAATAAGCTTTTCAGTTTTCCCAATTAACAGTTACTGAAGTCTCTCCTGTTATTAAAACCTCTCCTGGAAGCTCAGAGAGCCCTGAAATCCCAGGATATGAGCTATTTTAAAAACTTCAGGAGGCAAATGCATTGGTTTATCCTGGCTCACCAATCATAAGAGGTCACAGTTTTGATATCTTAAACTTTTGACAATTTTTGAAAACACAAGAATGATTACAGGGGTCGGGTGTGCCTAGCATCTCTGGATAAACTGATCAATGGCAGCAATGATTTCAGTGATAAAATTAACCAGCTCCAAAGGCATATAAATAATTTATATATTTCTAAGTGTGCCCTGGAGAGAATCTTCTCTCCAGCAATCACAGAGCTCAAGTTGCCAAAAACCAAAACAAAGCCTTTATTTTAAGGTTAGCTGAATTACATAAAAAAATTGAAATCCCAGCCTCAAAATGTTGTCAGTGGTTTGAGTAAGGCCATTAATTGGTAAGAAATGAGATCTTGTAGCTTGGGATGGGATTGTATAGAAGGACCCTACTGAAGCTTCGAATTTTGAACCCTCATATTTTCAAGTGTTTATCTCACTGAGGAAGTAGTCTCCCCACCATTTCCTGAAATTTTCATCTTTGACTACAAAAATTAATTTGTCCATGTCTGTTAAACCAGCAGTTACTTTCTCCAATTGAGATAACAGGCAAGATCATACGGATGCCCATTAATACAGGACCCACCCATGATTAATTCTAGACCTATAGTTAGACATAAGCCCAACTAAGCTCCAAAAGGGGAGACAGGAAGTATGCTATACTACTGAAAAGAATAATTAATTTTTCTAATTTATTCACCAGAAGTCTGGGAAATATATGTAAGAATGCACTTTAAAGTGTGTGGAATAAGGGTGGAGGGATCAGGTTGAATTTATTGATACTGGCCAGAAGTAGAGATTCTAAAATTAATATTTAAGATTTCATAGTTAAGCAGGGTGTCAAAGGTTTGTCTGAATAGTTGTCTGAAGCATTTGTGAGAATATGACCTATTGAAAAGAAATTGGAGATACCTGATGTCCGTTGGCTTAATTTTGATGAAGGGATTTTTAAGGCTCAAGGAAATTGAAGTACTAGATTACACTATGTAAAACTTAATTTTTCAAAATGGTGAGGTCAGAAGAACATCGTGTCCACTAATTCAATCAGATACTAATGGTACGAGGGGTACCAGCACATTTGAAAAACTTTGTTACCATAATTTTCTTTGTGACAGACCTTTTGCCTAGAGACTTGGCTGAATTATAACAGAATTTAATAACATCTATTGTCAACACAATACTATCTAAGCATAAAATATTCTGCCTATGAGTATAAAGAAATCACGATGTTAATATTTTCAAGATTTCTATTCAATGTCATAATGGAAGTCTAAAAGGTTCAATAAGACAAGAAAAAGAAGAAAGAAATTAAGTGTCTCAAAACAGTAGAGAAAAAGGAAAACTGTATTTATCATTAAAGTTACCTGTTTTTTTTTTTTAAATTAGATATTTTCTTTATTTACTTTTCAAATGTTATCCCCTTTCCTTGTTTCTCCTCCAAAAAGCCCCTATCCCATCCCCATCCCCACTCCCCACGCAGTCTCAACAACCCACCCACTCCTTCTTCCCTGTCTTGGCGATCCCCTACACTGGGGCCTCAAGTCTTCTCAGGACTAAGGGCCTCCCCTCCCACTGATGCCCAACAAAGTAATCCTCTGCTACATATGCAGCTGGAGCCATGGGTCCTTCCATGTGTACTCTTTGGTTAGTGGTTTAGTTCCTGGGAGCTCTGGGGAGGGGGAGACTACACACACACACACACACACACACACACACACACATATATGCGCTATGAAAATTAAGGTAAATGCTTCTGTTCATGGTAGCTCCCTAAGAACAAAGTAATACATTTAATAACATCATCCAAATGCTTGTATAATAAACTCTAAATACTCTGAGAGAAATTAATAAAAACATGTCTAAATAAAAGGCTAAACTGTATTTGTGAACTGATAGTCTATTCTTGTTGACCTTTGAAGTTATTGCGTTTATGATACACAGCCACAAACTCTTTTGGTAGAAACTCTCACGTTCTTCCTACAATCGGTATTGTAAGCAATGCTACCGAGAACACTCAAAACAAATTTTTAAAAGGACAAAGCCAAAAGACATGAATTATGTAGGTCAAAATATTACTACTGTCACAATAATCAATAGTGTGTTTTATTTCTACAATAGTAGAACAGACAATGGAGCAGAGTTAGGAGATCAATGCATGTGGCAAGATCAGTGACAGCAGAAAAGCTATTGCTCAATAATAATACTGAACAATCAGGTACCCAAGAGCAGCTAATCAAATGACTATGTATATGTGTGTGTGTGTATATATTTCTCTCTCTCTCTCTCCATATATATATATATATATATATATATATATATATATATATATCTGCATTGCTGTTGGGAACGTAATCTGTTCTAGGTCCTTTAGAGGAAACTTGAGCAGTCATTAAAAAAGTTAATCATAAACTCACCATATCAACTATAAATTCCTTTCCTGGGAGTCTTTGCAAGATAATACATTAGAATGAATGCCTTCTAAAACAAAGATGCTTATACATTTTTTTCATGAGAATGTTGTTTATAATAGCCCAAGTACAGGAGCAATTAAAAGGTTATTGACTGGGACAGAGGAAAACAAAATGTGATAATATGGCACCAGGCTACACTATTTAGCAATAACAATGTATAAGCTATTGATACAATAATGTCAGAACTGTTAATTATGCTCAGAAAAACCAGAAACATGCAAATTATAGCACAGTAATCAAGACAGATGTCATATCACTGATGGTCTAGTGCATGGACATTAATACAAACAGGTGTCAGGCATAGGCACAATTTTGGATTATCAGAAATTTTCTAAGACTAAATTAAGGTGATATTTGTATATCTTTATAAATATATATAAACAGCATTGAATACTACATTTAGCATGGGTGATTGCTATGCTATATAAACCACTTCAGTAAATCTGTTATAAGTAAACACTAATATTATCACCCAAAGCATGCATTTAAACAAAAGAAAACTGCACCAAGAGAAAGTGCTGTGTCTTTGATTTTCCTCTTCACGATCCATAGATGAACACTCATTCAGTGTTACATGGTGTATATAGTTGGCAAGTGAGTAATATGCACAGAAATACTTTATTATTTAAAACACATTTCATGTTCTTTTCTCCAACGCATTTTGGCACATCATTTTGAATGTATCCGTTTTAGAAACTCATTTTAGGGTATTTCTTCCTGCTGCTCCATAGCTCTCCAAGCAGGTGAGCACACAGATGCAAAGCTATCTTTATCAGGGAGCATTTGGTTAGTGCCCACCTGTGCACAGGTACAGGAAATAGTCAATTTATTCACTTTTGAGTTTTACATTTTTGAAAGGTAAAAATTTGACAATAGAACTTTCTCACACATTATTCTTAAAATAGAAGTAAATTAACAGAGGTCTCAACAGGGCTGTGGTCCTGGCAGATGTATAGTGAGAGAAGCAGAATGAAGAAGTAGAAGTCTCAAGTCAAATATACTTGCCTGTTTTATGTGTTAATGGAATTAAATTTTGTTGTTTTTGTCTTTAATATCTTGTTCTTTTTGTATTCCTTGTCTCTCAGTTAATAAAATGCATTTTAATCTAAATATCAGAGCATCACCTACCCCTCCACATTAAAACTTAACAATCATCTAATGGCATGAAAACTAGATAAAAAATGAATTATCTCTCACATTAAAACACCTATAATTTAACAGCAATTCATACGTGTATGAAAGACATTTGGAAAAGAAATGCACTAGATTCAAATACTGTATATAGTTCGCCAAACAATGATTTTTAACATTTTATGATAATGTAATGGACCTTCACACAAACATTGAATCATTTCAGTTTATCATCTCTATGTTAGAATTTTCCATGAAAGTATGAAGACAATCTGGGAATATCACAAAAGTTCTCCATAGCCAGCTTAAAATGAGGTTCCTCTGTTCTTTCAAGCTGAGTTAAAATTATTTTTCATTTATTTTAAAGGAGGGCAATCAGATTTAAGGGCATTGCCAACTCCCTGGATGTTCCAATAGCATGGGAAAGCTACTGTTTCAGTCAGCGTTCAGTTCACTAGCTAAGCAATGATTCACATAAGGGAAGAGGGCAAAAGGAAAGCTTAGAGACTAAGGACTACTTGTTCTGTGATCTTCCTTTCCAATGGAGATGAAAATGTCAAGTGCTGATGGGAACTGAATTCCTATCTGATGTCCACCAAGTTCCTTCAAATAGTGCTCAATAGAGTTGTCATAAAGGAAACTTACGTTAAACATACAGTAAGCATATATTGTCATTTCTAATCTTAAGTAGTGATACCAGCTTATTTAAAGGAGTTACAGGTAACTCCTCCAGCATCCATGCCTGCTGCTCTCATCTAACCTGGAAAGCAGGTCTAGTACTATGAGCTAAAAATATAAACTCTTTCCTTAGTGATAAACAAACCACGATGGAGAAATTCACCAAAATGGAACCACAGTATGGCACCTGTATCACATTTATTAAGTGCTAGAAATGTTTGAAGGTAAGGAGACAAATATACTGCAGCATATTTTGAAGCAGGCTGAAAGTGTTCTTAGGGAAAAAAAGACAAAAAGTAAAAACAACAACAATAACAACAACAACAAAATCCAGGGACTTGTTTCCTTAGTCAACAGGAAAGGGTTCTGAAAGAGGAAGCCTCTATGTCCTTATTAATTCATAATTGCTTTGTTTCTTTCAGACTCAGACCACACACCAGACACTGGCCCTTTTCTATTCTATTTCCTTTTGTCTCTTCCTTTTTGTTCTGTGGATGATAAGGGATACCAAATCAATAGCTGTGTAGAAGCAGCAGATATAACATTCCCAGAGATGCTGAAGACAGGGAATAGAAGCAACAATTCATTTTTCTGTCTCAGTTTAAATTGTATTTATACCACCTGCTATGCCCGTGGGAATGGAATCTCTGGGAGTGTCTTTAGACACAAAGTTTCTCTTCGTGACTTTCCCTTTTTCTATTCAGTGTGATAGGATTTTTTTTTTTTTCTAAGAGTAGCCTATGGCACTTGGCTGAGGAGATGAGACTTGGATGAGATATAAGAGACAAAGAGTGACAAATTAAAATGACAAGGCTGTCTTATAAGATTGTGATCTAGTGAAATGAAGTATTTCTGGCCCAGTCTATGTAGACAGCATTATGCTATGTGGTAATAGATTGCAAGACCTGGGCAGCCTGTATATGTCTTGGAGATAACTGAATTTGTCACTATCAACACTCTTCCAAATTGTATCTTTCCCTAGCTTTCAAGAATATGGGTGTGGGCCAGGGTTTTTCATATAAGTCAAGTATTTTAGGAGAGTATGTTTTTCCTAAAAGAACTATTTTCAACAGAATGTTTTGATAAATGTTTTAATTGTTGCTATGAAATCAATCTAGGAGATGCCTTAAAACTGAGGCAAGGAGCAGGAAGAGTGAGGACAGACGTATCTTATTTTATGTCTCACTGCATCACCTACAAGCAGCTAGACCACACCTTTGAATGTCAGTCCTTCCTGATGGATATCTTTGATTAGGGCTAATATCATGAGCCTGAATTCAACCAACACTAACCTAAGTAAAAAACGACGCATTTTCTGTTTTTACACTGTGAAGTGCATTCATAACTATTATGTCAAAACTTAATTTGAATGATCCGTACTCAAATCATTGTCATCGAATAAAATAAGGAAAGAGAAATTTAAGGATACAAGTGAAATTTACCAGTTTCTAGTATTTTCTTTATTTTCACTCCCTAGGTACATCTCCAAGTTCCGTAACTGTTTACTTTCCAATATATTTTTTTCTGACAATTGAGAGATTTCTAATTGCCTTTGCAAAGAGTGTATACAGCATGTGTTAATTTGGGAAGTTGATCTAGTGCCACAAGTGTTACTATGAGAATAAGGTGTTCTTATTTGTAGGTGTGTGGTCTCATTAATAAAGGAATTTAAAAATGGACTATAGATGATGCTTGAGGTCAATTTTGTTAAAATTAGGAAAAGAAAACAAAACCAACAGGGCAGGCAACTACATCTTAGCCCCAGCCAAGAGGAGAAAAGTGAAAGGACAGAAAGCCATCCTGATGGAGTTACTGTCACAAAAGCCAGCAAATTCAGTACCTGAGTCTGGTGAGCAGCTGTAAAGACTGGCAGCTGAGGAGGGAGATGGACTTCAGAGAAATGCTGTGAGAATTCAGAAATTCAGGGAAAGCATTCTTGGGCTTTGGACCAGTATCGAAATCTCATATAGAAAGGAAGAGAAGGCGTTGAGTTAAAAACAGACAGGCTTAGTGGTGAGTGCTACGTAGTAGTGGTTCTGGGAGCAGCTGTGTGCAGTTGTTTTGGTTTCTCATTGAACTCTACAAATATTTTGTCCTGTTCTAGTGTCTCTTGTCTTGTTTACACCCTTTTTCCTCTAAAGTGAGACACAGAATTCATCCAGTAGACAGTCATGATATGTTGATGTATTGGAATCAACTATAGTTTGTTTATTTCACATCTTGGTATGATTATAGGATTTCTAGAAGACAAAGGAAAAGTCCACCTCTATTGAAAAGTCATTGATGACCATGTTTATTTTTTTTTCCTTCAGGATTATATGGGTATCTCTGACTGGTTCCAACCTTTACAGAATTTCCTGGCATTGGCTAAGAAACTAGAGGTTGGACTGCCACATTCAGAACCCACAATTGTAGCAATGATGACATTATGACATTTGTATCCTCCTTGGTTAAGCTATACTATGTTTGTATATACTATGAGCATTTCACACAATTTCCAATATTCTAATACCAAATGTAATATTTATTAGATAACTTGCATAAACTTTGCATGCAGGAATGGCAAGGAGCCTGCAATGTTGTGAATACCTGCATTTCCCCAACATTTTTTTAATCTGTTTCATATTCACCCATCAAAGTGCACGTGTTATCCCTTTGGTTTTAACCAAGTTTGAAGGGGAAGAACTTAGTAAATCAATAACACAAATGAAAAGGCTGTGAATACCAGTTCCTAAGAGCCAAGAAGTCCCTTATTATGAGCCAAGGAGGCTTTTGTTAATATTTTCATAATAGGAGAGAATAGAGATTATCTCTGGAAATCCACATCATAACTAAATTGAAAACTAAAACAAAACAAAAAAGTATTACTCAGTTTCTGATTTATATTCCTCCAATGTATTAAGTACAATAAAAGTATAAATAATAAATATTAGAAATAAAGTTTAAAAACATAAAATTTCTATATTGCAGATAAATATTAATGAATATATCTTTCTTTACTAAATTTAGTGTTTTTTAAATTTCATAATGTTCAACATATCCTTTTCCTTCTATAACCAATGGAAAGAAAGATGAATTCATTCAGCATCAAAGACAATGCTGAATGCATGAGCTGGATGACGGTCACAGTAGGCTCAATTGAATTTAAGATGAATAAACAATTTCAATAAATTGAATTAATTAGATTGGGCTTAAGTGTGCAAGCATTTCATTTTGAGAAATTGAGCACAATAACTTGCCCAAGAAGAGCTTGTGTATAATTGCCTAAAGCCAGCGAATAAAAAAAGAAAAAGCTGAAAACCCATTATGTTCCTGTTAACAGTCTAACTAAACTAATTAGCTGCTATTTGAATTTTCACACCTCAATTTCATGATCTTTCTTGCCTCAAACTTCAGAGCCTCAACCACAACAAACAAACAGGAAAAAGTATTTGGAAGAAAACAGTTCTGAAAATACTACAAAATACTCCAAACCCACTTTTATGTGTCTACCCTGATTGAAACGTTTTCAGACATACACTATACATAAACTCATGAGCTAATAATCAGTTTTGTAAATAATAAAACGTCTTCTCTACAGCTATGACTTTAGTCTAGTGGTGATAATCTTTTTTTTTATTATTTTTTTTATTTTTTTATTTTTTTGTTTTTTCAAGACAGGGTTTCTCTGTGTAGCCCTGGCTGTCCTGAAACTCACTCTGTAGATCAGGCTGGCTTTGAACTCAGAAACCCACCTGCCTCTGCCTCACAAGTGCTGGGATTAAAGGCGTGCACCACCACGCCTAGCTTTGGTGATAATTTATGAACATGTTTAATTTGCTAATGGATGCCACAGTGATTAGATATTTTAGAGAAGCTCATTGAGATGTCCTTTCATTTTTGTCTTGATTTGAATATATGAAACTGTCTGTTATGTTTGGCATAAATTTACAAACACACTTTTATATGAAATGCTATTGACTCCATTCTGTTTAATTTCACAGAGGAAACGTATACGGGCAAAGGGATTTGAATTAGTGTTTCTGCAAACAAATAAAATGACTAAAAGCCAACAAAACTCAAAACAAATTGTTCCACAAGTTACGTGAACTCTGTAATATTTGTATATTTATACTACACAAATGGTTATTGAGCATGCTTTAAACATAATTTCTCCTGGACTGATTTATGTATCCCATTCCTATGTATCCCAGTTGATTACAGTATTATAATACTGCGAATAAATTTCCAAATCTCATAGATTTGCTATTATATTGATCCAGATATTTACTGCAACTTTGAAAATGAAGTGTTTATATATTTTTATCTTTAACTAACCCTGATTTTAAGACACTATAATAATATGGATTGTAGTGAAGTTACAATTATTCTCTGATCTTATTCCATTACTCTCTTCTACAACATATTGTGATATTTTCAACACTTGTTTTAGAAAAATTAGTTTCTTTTGCGATTTGTATAATATGATTTGAATAAATTTCCTTTATAAAAAGAGCATTAATAACAAAATATTGTATTTTAAGAAATATATCTAAATAGTTTTATATTATATTTCTATAATGTAAAAATATAATAAAAAATTTCTAATTGTTAGCCATTGCTTCTTTGTAGGTTTTGAAGCAGTTTATAGCAACACAAATAAAACAAATCCCTGAATATGTTTGAAAACTTCTTTCTTGATGTGTTTTCATCTACCCTTCAGATATAAAATTAAATCTGAAATTATAAACTATCTTAAGTAGTGACTCACAAAGCACACATGATTTTATAAACTTGGAGATGGACTAGTTTCTAGTCTGTATCAAATCCATGTACTGAAGCCTTTGAGAATGATCACTTGCATTGCTGTACTCGTGTGCTGTCTGGTGAGATTGTCTGGCTAATTTCTGCAGTTCAGTTCTGACTGAACAATGGCCCTGAAGTTTAGCAGGAAACGTTTCCTTGTCTATCTATAACTGGAGGTGACAGTGTTGGGAACACATGGCTAATGAACTCAAGGTAACAAGTTCAGGACTGAGTGGACCTATTCTCTTTGTTGTTTTCCAGGGTTAAGGAACACACTCCACATCACAAGCACCTTCCTAGTTCACATATGTTGTTACTCAGGAGAGCTGCACTTGACAGTGCTTGTGAGGATCAAAGCAAATCCAAATGTTCACAGACCTTCCCCAGCTTTCTCTATCCTGCACACATGGGCAATAAGAGTCTCTTCAGCCTAGAGAGAAAAACCACTTGCCACAACCTGTCTTTCTGTTACACCTGTGATAATGAAAGGGTGATCTTTCATTGTACAAACTCAACTCTCCTTGTTTTTATGAATAGATTTTGAGTTTCTTAATATTAATTCCTAATAAAGATTAGAGAATTTCTCTGATATAAAGAGAAATTGCTAAACATAGTTGTAAGGATTATTTTCTTTTCAGTTTTGCATAGTCATTTATGAAATTACGCTTGTTTGTAGCATTTAATTTCTTCTCATGTCTAAGACATGATATAAAGTACAGCAGTTCTTACACTTACTTATTTGTATGTATATGAGTGCTTTGTCTGCATGAATGAATGTGTGCCACATGTATAACTAGTGTCTGAGTAACTCAGAGAGGTGGTTGGATGCTGTAGAACTGTTCAGAATAGTTGTGAGCCACCATGTGAGTGCCGAGAATTGGACACATTCCATTGCAAGAACAAATGAACACAAATGCTGAGCCATCACTTTCACCTGAAAAATGTGATATTTTTAAGAACATAGTATTTGTTTTTAAAAAAAAAGTAACAGGAACATAACCAACAATATAATGGTAAATAGCATATGTAACTTAGGTACAGATGCCCTATCAAGATTTTATTTGCTAGCAAATTAATTACCCTTACTTATTATTATTTGTTGTTTAAGCATCACTGGTTAGTGTTAGAATAAAAGCCTCCACATGAATAGCTGGAATAACAGAAGATGCAAACAATAATGTGTATATATAAGACAAAACAAAATTTGAAAATGACATTTCAAAGGTCTAAGACTACTCAAACAAGGTTAACTAGCATATTATTCTAGAAATATCTATGTATATATTAGAAGTGTTATTATTGCTGGACATGGTTGGGTATGCCTTTAAACTCAGCACTGATATGTATGGCATTTGCCGGCAGCCAGGACTACATGGTGAGACCCTCCTTCACACAAACAAATAAATACAGAAACACATACAAAAATGCAGTCCTATTATGACCAAAAGAGACATGAAGAATTTCTTACATATTCCTCCAAAAACACAAAGTAGGGCTATATTTGAAATAAAAACTGTAACAAATTATAAACAGAGTATAGAATATGAACTTGAAATATAAAATGTAAGGTATTGGTACCAGTGAATAGAAAAATAGATTAGCATATGTGATATCAGTCAATATTAATTTTATAAAGATGTATTTTAGTATAATTTATTTTAATGCAGGACTCTGGTTTAACTTTATTTGTATGAGTAAAATACATTAATAATAACCTTATAAATATTTTATATAAAATGTGTGATGCAAATCCCTCTTACTTCAAGTTTATGGTTCTGCTCCTATTTAACTTCTTCAAACAAATTCTTAGTTATATGCATAAGGAAATATGTACAATGATATCTCTCTCAGTAGCGGAGGCAAGCTGCTATACATATGTGGTGTGATTAGATACCATGAAGCGGTAAAAAGAGACTAGAAGTGCATAGAGAAAGAAGAAACCATTAAGCTTCAGTTGAAGGAAACACGCGCACATATCAGCAAACCTAACCTCTACAACTATCTTGTAATAGATGCTACCTAATGCAAAAAAACAACAAAAAAACAAAACAAAAACAATATACCCCAAACCATCCATGAAAGAATCTTTTCATATTACTGTGTATACCTAAGTAGAGGAACAGAAAAGAAAAGAAGAATAAAAGGAAGGAGAGAGGACAAAAGAAGAGAGACTTAGCCTTGCAGGGATGGGAGATGCTAATGTGTCATGACCTGAAGAATTTAGCTCGCTCCTTTTCACCTGAGGTTATAAAAGAAAGAAAGCAAAGCAGGAGGAAAGGAAAGGGAAAGGAAAAGAGGAGGGAAGGTGCAAGCCGCATGTGAATTCTATACCGTGGAAATTGTTAGGGAATGCCATTTCCTGCTTAAGTGTTTAAGACAAAAATAAGGAGAATTTGCTTAGCTTGCCTGCTGACATCTTCAGGTTTAGAGGGAAAATGGGGTACAAAATGTGTTCTGTGCTTTGAGCACAGTCACTGCAGGTTCTCAGTCCTCATCAGTTCCTTACACACATTCTGGGAAGAGGAGATTTAGATTATTTTAATTCGGAAACTTTTCCTGATAAAGCTATTTGTATGATGACATGCCCACATGACTTCGAATACATTCAGTGAACTATTAGAATCTTAAAAGAGTACTTTGCGTACATTGAGCTTGATTAGAAAAAGTACAGCTGATTGCCCTACAGCTAAACTCTTTATTAATCTGTACCAGGCAATTTCTAGTTTTAAATTCATAGGCATTTAGAAAATTAATCCTTCACAGAGAGAGGATAATTCAGGTGGTGAACTTAGGAGAAGGAAGGCCTTCTGGGTATTTACTTTGGACACATTATCCCCAGCAGACCTGAATGAAGAGCACTCTGTTCCATTTGCTGCAAAATCCTTTCAGCAAGTCAAGTTCAGATGCTGGCCTTCCCAGACATACGGTAAAAGAATAAATCTTACATTTACACAGTCCTTTGCATTTCAAAATCCTAAATTGCTTTGTGTTGTACATCTGATTTACATGAACACAAGTAAAAAATAAGAGAGTGTAGGTGCAAAGCAACCTTGAAGCTGCTACCATACCACCAAACCCAGTCATTCTTCAATGACTGTAGAAAGCTTTGTTGACAGGATAATCTTTGGCAGAGAAACCAACTGGGACATTGCACAGATATGATATAGGGACTTTGTTTGTTTGTTTGTTTGTTTGTTTGAGACAGGGTTTCTCTATATAGCCCTGGCTGTCCTGGAACTCACTCTGTAGACCAGGTTGACCTCGAACTCAGAAATCTGCCTGCTTCTGTCTCCCAAGTGCTGGGATTAAAGGCAGGAACGTCAGGTGATCCGCTCAGTTCAGTTGTCAAGAGAGTTTCATGGTATCAACTTCCGAGTTCAGAACTCACGTCTCGGCGCACGAGTACATGAATCCAAACTTGTTTCTGCAGGAAAGACGGTAGAGGGCTTAACCCTCTATGAGGTACCAATGCCCGCTATTCCTGGTTTTGTTTTGCTTTTGTGCGGTGGGGGTGGGGTGTCAAGGCAACCCCCTAAAACTGACCTCAACCTCAAAACAAAACCAAGGGTAATTTGAACTCCTGCTCTTCCCCCTCCCAGCTCCCATGTGTTTGGAAAACATGCATTCAGCTTCATGATTAGCTTACGTATACTTTCCACTGTAAGTAACAAAAATAAGTTTAGAATATATTACAAAATCTGTGTGTATTCTTCTCTAAGCTCTAAGTCCTCTTCTGAGGTGGTATCACTAAATCTTTATTTTAAGAGGATAGTAAACAATCGATCTGGAAACCCAGGGCCAAGCATAAAAAAAAAAAAAACAATTATTTACTTCATGTGTTTGTTTATAACCTACATATTTAAACTCTCAGAATATATCATAGTAACAATTGCACCCAAAGCCATGTATAAATGCATGTATAATTATATGCCTATCACATGAAAACATAAATATAAGTAAAACTTGAAGCTAATAGATGCATGTACAACTTTGTTTTTGCAAATTATCTTCATTTGTCTAGAGGAAGAAAATGTTTTGTTACACATTTTTTAAAAAAAATAATTATTATATGTAAGTACACTGTAGCTGTCTTCAGACACTCCAGAAGAGGGCATCAGATCTCATTATAGATGGTTGTGAGCCACCATGTGGTTGCTGGGATTTGAACTCAGGACCTTTGGAAGAGCAGTCAGTGCTCTTAACTGCTGAGCCATCTCTCCAGCCCTTGTTACACATTTATAAAATTATATATATATGTATATATATATAATTTTAATATAATATATAATATAATATATTTATATTATATTATATATATTTAATATAATATATATAATAAGTGATACATATATATCACTTATTCACCCTAAAAACATTCTCAGAAAAGATAATGGATGATACATAAACATATTCAAATGCATCTTTTCTCTCCTCTCTAATACTGGTGCTAATGAGAATTATGAAGGAACTGATTTTGAAGTCAGATGATTATGTTGCTCAGGAGTCTGCTGGAAAATTAAAACCATCGTCTGAAACAGGGGACATGTCAAAGTCCACCTGTGTTTTCTTTCTGTTGTAATCTAAGAAAAACTTTTGAAGCTAATAACAATTTTCAATGTGAGTCTATATTGGAGAGTGCATCTCAGTGAATGTGTGAGTCTAATATTTTGATACACATAGGGTGGTGGAACTGCATT
Organism: Mus pahari; assembly: GCF_900095145.1. Taxonomy (NCBI): domain Eukaryota; kingdom Metazoa; phylum Chordata; class Mammalia; order Rodentia; family Muridae; genus Mus; species Mus pahari. Next base: position 49,936,828 of record NC_034592.1, on the reverse strand, counting down.
ACCTAAATGTGTGTATCAAGATGTGTATGCCTATTGTTTATTAATAGTTTACTGATGTAGGAAAACTCCCTGGCTTGAGGTAAGTTTACCTGTGTTTGTATTTGTTTCATATCTGCTAATGAGATGATAACCAAGGATAACTAACTTACTTTGTTGACAACTTTTATTCCCAGTGTGTAACTTACTGACGACAGATTAGTCTTCATATTTTCTATAAGTCTTGTAAAGATCCTAGAGAAAGATCACTATTAGAAATAGGTAGCTTCAAAGGCTGTTGCCCACTAGAGGCCAATTCTGACTAGCCTGTGACACCCTAACAGCAATGGATACTTCTCCAGCCCTCCAGGTTTCTAAGCATCCTCAAATAGCACAGTGGATGAGAGAGATGATGGTGTTCAGTTTGACAGGAACACCAGATGATCATCTTTTACTCTTTTATTTTAAACATACAAATTACTATTTTTCTCAGCACACATATGAGCAAAGTGGATGGTTCAAATGTTCGTTTCCACCTATTATCTGCGACTGCACTAAAGAAGCACTGGTCAGCTTGCCTTCATTTGTCCTCCAGACACTGCTGAGGTGTGAGGCCAGGCCAATTGGGGTTAAAGCAGGCAGGGAACCAAGACAGCTGGGGAATGTTAGGAGTGATCCAGGGCCAGCCAGGAGAAGTCAGCTGAAAACCAGGCAGAGCGGCTGAGCAATGTGTGTTGAGGAATCAGTCTAACCCTGTCCAGGATTCTTTGTAGATTTAATTAGGTTTTTGTTTAAAATTCCAGAGTAAGAGAAGTCTGCTCAGCTTTGATGCAAAAATTGGCAGGCAAACACGCTGTTATTTTTTCAAAAGTAATATTATGGAAGTGGTTATGAACTTCTGAAAATCGGTCATGACCAAAAAAAATGGTATTTATATGATATAGCATGCAAGTGTTTTCTTACTGATTAAATTAAAGCAAAAACCAAAACAGAACATGATGTTTCCTTGAAGAACTAATGCCTAGATTGTAGACTGCTGGTCTGAACCCTGCTTTTCTCTGTCTCACTTTCCAATGCCTTTCTGTGCTTCCTGGTTGATTTTCCAAATATTCGCACTCCAATTCTTGTCACTGAGTCTATTTGTTAGACCTAAATCAAATCAGACCAATGTTTAGTAATGACTTAAACTAATCCTTATCTCACAGGAAGGTTTTACACACACACTCACACACACATGCACACAAACACATATGACTCTGTAATAGAGTGACAAAGTGAAACTTAATTTGATTTACCACATTAAATACCCCCCAAAATTAACAACTCAAAAATTTTTCAACAATTTTACGTGTCATAATTATGCAAATATGCAAAGTGCTTAATAAAGATCCATGGCAGTTTAAATAATGAGCTACAGCTCTTGTGCTCAGTTGGATAATACCAGTATATTGAGAAGCAAGGAAGTTTGAGATTCTCCTGGGTGCACTAGTATGGGAGATGCTGATTCATAGTTGTACATTCCTTCACAGCAACCTAGAGAAAAGCACATGGCTCAACTGGGGAAAGGAGAGCGTCCCATGAAAAGAATAATAACGTTATCTTAAAACTAAATTTCCACTATACAGCTCTTGCATTCAAACACAAATTTGTAAGGAATAAAAAGTAACAAAGTCTGACTTCATAGAGATAAATTTTCAAGGTGTCTTGACATTAGATGTTCCTTTGTCTTTCCCAAAAGCCAGAATTTGGTGAATTCCAATGAAGTCACAAGGTACAGCATAGCAATGGAATTAATTTGCTGGATAGTCTTGCTTTCCTGGAAAGCCACGGTACAGGAAAACATAGGTTCTTTTTGCTTTTGAAAGGTAAGACATCTTCATATTCAATTGTAATTCTTTCTGAATAACTTTTTTAATATTTGAGAATTTCATACATGAATACTGTATTTATACCATTTCTAAATCACTCCCTCTGTAACTCTTCCATGTCACTCTTACAGCATATTAAGTCATTGACTCTTCTATAGTCTTCTTGTAATACACACACACACACACACACACACACACACACACAAACTTATTGTGTGCACCAGTATTGCTGTTGTCAACAAATACTTAAAGCTGACCACTTTGGAATGGAGAACCTATCCGTGGTCAGCTACACCGGCAAGGCTGATTCTCTTTTCTCAGCAGCAATTGTTTCTCTGTGGTCTTCATCTAGGGATGGGACTGTGTGAAAATGTTCTCTCCACATCGGCGATCCTTTTGATGTGTTCATTATGCAGGTTTTGTTGAGGTCACCATTGCTGTGAAATTTTCATGTAGCTTCGATGTCACATCTAGAAGATCCTATTTGGAAACACAGGCTCTGGTCCTCTGGATCTTACAGTCATTCTAGCTTCTTTATTCACTATGTTCCCTGAGCCTTACTTAAAGATGTGATTATTGTGGTTGGATAACCACACAATTAGCTATTCTATGTAGTTTTACAAGCTGTAGACCTTTGTAGTAGCCTCTGTCTACTCAAAAAGAAACTTCTTGCATGAGGGACAAGAGCTACCATTATCTGTGGGTAGAAGGCAAATCCTGTTTTAGTACACACTAAGTCCACATAGTACTTTCAGTCTCTACATGACACTGCATAGCCTCTCAGATGACACATCTTTGAAGAATACCTGCTGTCTCTCACCCAACAACCCCACAGTTAGAGGTATGAATTCAGGACCACCTTCTCTCTTCTCTGCTGAAATTTCTGTGCTTTGATCTTGCACAGGTTTTGTGCATGCTACAGCAGCGTCTGTGAGTTCATACGTACAACTTCAATGTTATAATGGAAAACACCATTCTGATTTTAATTAGAAACATTAACTGTCAGATAGCATAGTGACTCTCTCTCACTCTCTCTCTCTCATTCTGTGTGTGTGTGTGTGTGTGTGTGTGTGTGCAACAATTTAATGCCTTGGTAAAAGGCATAAAATTTCAAAGAGGTCTGGAAGGGGAACAAAAGCTAGAAAGCTTTTTAAAAAGCAAAGTTGTGTTTGTGGGGATCAGATAAGTAAAGTAACTGAGCTCTGCTGGAGAAGTCATAGCAAGTCAGGCTACAGGCTACCAGGTTACAGGTTATAGTAGATACGCATACTTGAGTTCAGTTGCATAGGTGAAAGAACAATATGGATTCCAAGTAATATGGGTGGATGGATGAACACTGCTCCAGACTGGTGGAGAGAGCATCAGCATAAGGCAATTTGCATTGGCTGTGACCCAGCAGCAGTCTCTACAATAGTCATAAGTTCTCTGAAAAACTCTAACACACACACACACACACACACACACACACACACACGAGTTAGATGATAAGTAGATAGGATCATCAATGTGTGATCCAGGTGCAGGAGTTTACTTTACTTAGTGTGGACTAAGTAAATCCTTGGTCCTGTTTTTTTCTGATAGCATTTTAATATGTCCATGTCCTTCTATAGTCCAACTTACTTATATTAAAGTTTTCAAAATAATTCAGTCTCTGGGGTACTGAGGACAATCCAGTTTAATGAAAGAATCTTACAATCTGTTGGGCTTCCATTGTACCAGTGCTTTCCCTTCCTTTCTCCTTAAGGTATGTGAGTTACATTTTTTTCCAACTCAGGCATCAGGTCAACTGAAGATTTTGTAAACAGGATATTGGGAAACTAGACCTAGTTTAATTTCCTGACTGTAAAACCAAGTGCCAGGATCAGGACACATCCAAAGTTATGCATGAGACATGGGAAAGGCCACCCAGTTGCCCAAGGGCCTTAACACAGTATAGAAGGGACCAGTGAAATGATACCTAACTAGATTGCCCCAATAAGAAGCACAATACCTTCTGGTGCTCTAGGGGTAGATACACTTCCCTCATCCCATTGTAGTGACAGCCAATGGAAATCATGGTTTTGTTATTTTTAGCCTTATTTACTTTATTTGAGAAGGAAAGACTGAGGTTCCATAAACTTTGCGAAGGCCTGAATTTAGGATTTCATCCTCTTCAAGGACAAAGAATTGAAAAAATAAACTAATCTGAAATAAGTCAGCTATAGATTAACAATTATGACCTTGGAGTTTGGCTCACAGAAGTGTAGTTAGGCATGTATGCATCTGTGTCCATGACTTAAATTTCTAAATGATCACTGCCTTCCAGAAGAGAAGTTCCAGACATGATTGATACAGATGAATTTTTAATAAATGGTGAGAAGCTGGAGGGATCCTGGTGTGAGCTTATTTTATTCAATTTTATTCCTTGACTTTTTAAGGAGTAGAACATCTTTTTATATTATGCAGTCTATCAGATAAATATAGAACCATAAATTCTACTGCTTCATCTTTAAAACAAAATAGGATTTCAAATGGTTAGATTTATGAACTTTCATCCTTTCCTTGTATGAGCTAACATGAGAGATGACTGCATGTCATTTCAGAAAGGGTTTCACAGTGTTCACAATTATCAGTGCATTGTTTTATTAATATTTGCACATCTGTTAAATAACGTTTACAACACAACTTTATAAATCCATTACATAGATAAATGTTTTGATTATCTTTTATTGTTTATTTTTTATCTTTGGGGATTCATTACATTGAATATACCTTTCAAACCATAATCTACAGCTTAATTAAGCCTTACAGTTATAAATTTTGAAGCAACATATTAAGAGAGAAGTTATTGCTTTTGGGGGTACAATATTACTAATGAATGTTTTGCTCTCCAGCATCTTCACTGGTATAAAATTCTAAATCTAGCCAAAGGAAACTGTCTTCGATTTCACTATTCAGAGATCATAAGTCAACTTTTTATGTACTACAAGCTTCTTAGGAATAAAATCCAAACCCATTGATGGCTGAGTAAATTTCACAGCTTGTAGAAAAGACACATATCATTGTAATGTGTGAAATTTTAATCAAAAATGTTATGAAGGAGGAAGGTAAACTGACTGGTATAATTAATGTGTTCTGACACGGGGATTTAGCCAGCACATTTATAGACTGTGCTGGTCCCTGTTAACTGTTCCATTGCTTAAGGCCTGTCAGTATTGGAGGAGCTACTGTAGTAGGGTTTCAACACAAGACACATTTTACTGAGAAGTCAGTTTTGTTATCACTTGAAATGTAAAGTCATCTCTTCCTTGGCTTTTCCATTAATATTTAGTTAGGTTTCATGGATGTTTGCTGATAGGACAAACATCTTCGTATTATAAAGAATTATCATATAAAATTAAATTGTATGCACTTTCTATTAAAATAAATCAACTTAAATTCTATGGCTCTGCTACTTAACTGCTATCTGATATGTTAAAGGTCAGCACAATTTTATTTAGATAATGAAGAAATTAGGAAATTTCATTTGGCAGCACATCCTAACAAAATATCCTCATACAATGCCACAGATTTTTCAGAATTAAATAATATTTGCTTGATCCCAGAGTAAACAATGCGCTGCTCCATTCAGAAAACAAATTGATTTGTCACAGGACATCCCCAATATACTTATAATTGGGAAATAATATCTAGTTCATCAACAAATTTTAAAATGTTGCTGAATTTTTCCTAAAAGAACCCCCATGCCAGACACCAGTTTTGATAGTGTCTGTGTATTTCAAAGACACTCTTGTGGAAATTATAGCAGATTTGGTTCCTGGCTCTGCTGTGTCAATCTCCTGCTGAGATCTACTGAGAAGTCTCTCAGAGCACTGCCAGTGTGGTTGTGCAGTAGACAAAAGACATACCTGAAAGGGGAAGACAGATATGCCACTTAAATTAAATAGGAAATGAATTGGCCGGCAAGTTGGCATGTCTGCTGAGACAAATCATGGACAACATGTCTCTCAACAACAAAACTTATTTGTTTTCTCTTGCCAACAGATTCATCACTGCCCAGGCAAAACAGGCAAAATACATTAGTGTCATGGTAAACTGATAAAGAGAAGTGCCTCAATCTAGCATCCTCAATGGCGAAAGTCTTAGGGCAGTATTGATCTGTGTTATATAAATCTTGTTTTCTGTCTGCAGAAGTGAATCAGGAATGACCCGGAAGGTTAACAAACATTGTAATGTCTTTCAGCTGGGGCAGATGCCTGTGAGCTCTACACATTGTATTTGGTCAAGTTCCATCTCGTCATTTTACAGCCAAGAAGCTTAACTAATTGCTGGCAATCATAAGATGGTTTGGTGGAAGGGGATAAGTCCTACAGGTTTTGCCTCCTCTTTACATCCCTTCTTTCTCCCTATATTTCTCTCCCCTCCCTTAGGTCTTAACAAGCAAGCACTCAAAGCCAAGCAGCGGGAAAACAATCAACACTGAATTAGTCAGCAGGAGTCTTCACTTCCTTGAAAGTTTATGTAATTGGCATGCCCTGCTCCTGCACTGCCAAGAACAGACCTGATTAAGCTGATGCACTTTGTCTCAGTAAGTTTGACAAAGACGTCTTCCCATTCTTCTGAGTTACATGTCAGCATAGGTGCATAGCATGATTTTCTTCTTCTCATAAAGAGCCAGGGCTAAATATGTATCCTGTGAGAAGAAAAAAATAACAATATATATTTATTATATATATTATATATATATATTATATATATAATAAATCTTTCTACAGCCATAACTAATTTTTACCATTGAAACTCTTTTTAATAATTTTCACCTTTCAAACTTTGCATTCTAACTTTTAAAATCCCTTATAGAGCTGTGGAGAATGAGTCTTTCCCTTATTTGGAAAATGTGCCTTTATGGCGAAAAAAATAAGAGCCCAGCAATAGATAGCATAAAGCTTTGGCATTTTATTTACATTTGTTCTCACTAATGTCCCTTTGTCATAACCCTAAATCAAATTATAGGTTTGAACTTGGCTTATATTATGAAAGCTAAAAGAGAGCAGTGGCTGGGAGGTTAGTCCACACATCTATTACGTCATAATTGATAATATAAAGGCAAGATTCAAGGAACTGATGGCGTTCCTCTTTCTTCTCCCCTTTTGTCATAGAAAGGTCAAGCTCGTTTTCAACATTTTTATGTATGTCATTCTCAATATAGTAACAGAATCTCTTATGGAAAACAATGTAAGTAAATGTCTTCGCGATGCTACTGGTCACCTGATCAAAAGCCAATGTTGAAAAACACTTCTAATGACTGTCTCTTATGCATCAGTGCACCTACTAATGAGCTGCCAGAGAAGGCTTTGTAAAGCTTTGCTAAGATAGAGCAGGAATGTGAGAATCAGGAAAGAACTTCCCTGCTGTGATCCCTGCCTTTCTAACAGGGAGCCTGGACTTGGAGCAGCTAATGAGCATGCTGGAGAGAGTGTCCAAGCCAATGCAGGCTGGAGACAATTCACCAGTCTGCTTTCAGAACCAGGGTATGATGGATGACAGGAAGACACTCAACAGTAGCTTTTCTTTAAATAATTTAGGTATTTATTGATTTTCCCTCGCTATCCCCATATTTTTCCTTAGCCTCTGCATTTTATTTTCTTTTGGTGGTTTCTCACGCCATTGGGGAAAAGAAAGGGCTAAAAATTACTCTATCATCTTATTCTGTCACCCACAAATGTAAGATTAATGCCATTATGTCATATCATAGCAATAAGGAATACCTAATTAATTTTTTATGTGGGGAAAAGAAATATGTGGCTTTTGGAGGGGATATTTACAAAATGAGGCTGTTCAAATGAATAGCTTCTAAAAAGCCAACACGTGGCTTATTTAAATGAAAGGAATTCAATATGTGGCATGCATCCTGAGGTTTAAAACAATGTAGCTGGCATAAGTTAAAGGCCTTCACCCCCTAGCAATGCCTTGTTCAACATCTTTACCCATAGGCAAACCCCAGCAGGATCCCTATAGAGAACGCTTACTTAACTTGGTTTGTAGAAATTCCTTGCCTACGAATGAAATAGTTAACTGCAGGATACCTTTCAAGTTCAATGCTAAGCTGTTCACATTACACATTTTGATGTTATGCTTCTTTTGAGTTTTCCTAGAGGCAATTTCCCTAGTTAATGTTTTTTAGTCAAACAAAATTACAGAATACAAACTGTGTAATTTTACCAATTTGCAATGCCACAGCCATCCTCCAAAGAGAATCAACATCTCCATCCATTAATTACAATCCTGACGATCTGCTGGCCTCCCAGGAGGCAGCCTGTGCAGTTCACATGGGCTACTGCTATCTGCTCCTTCCAGTTGCCAGTGTTCCTATTTTCCACAGCTCACCCTTGCATTTCCTCAGGTTGATACAGCATACCATGGGAAATCGCCAGCTCCGTGGCAACTGGGGAGATAAGAATGCACTGGGCCTCCACAACCCCTTTTATCCAAGGATCTCCAAAGAGCTTTATAAAAATCTAGTTTTTAATCCTCTGAATACCCCTGTGAGATAGGTATTAGCCTGACTTTACTAACAGAGCTAAAAACAGGGAACATCTACCTGCCTTTCAGTCCCAGCAAACCATTTTGGGATGGAATGTGGTACCAGGAGAGCTTGATTTCTGAACCTAATTCTGACCCTTTGGAGAGATGGTTGAAAGTAGTGTTTCCTGACTGCTAACCTAAGAAGAGATGTATAAAAGCAGTGTGGCTTGTTTGGATTTGATTTTCATTTTAGTTTTCTTGATTTTTTTTTCTCTCTCAAGAAAAGACAACACAAAGGTAATACAACCACTCATGCCAAGTAAATAATGTTCAATGGTAGTTTTGATGTGAGGTTTGTCCTCAGCATAACTTTATATTCTCAAAGTTGTATCCCAAATTTCCATTATTTTGTGTGGTAAAAGCTTTGCTAAAAAGTCAGTGGGAAATGTCCATCGATCAGTGCAGCTTTTTGAACAAACTTCATCTCTACTCAGAGCTACAAAAGATGTGAAAATTTTCTACATTCAGTAAACCAACATTCTAAGCAGAGAGAAAAATTAACTAACGCACTGAACAAATCATTCACATAGCATGCACATAGCCTGCTGGCCAAAGTTCTGAACCCAACTAGCGATAGGGATAAATCTTGCTTGCTCTTCTAGAGAAAATGCTAGCAAATAGTTACTCACCACAAATATGGCACCAATAACTCACCAAAGATGATTCCATCTAACTCTGGCTTGGTGAACCAATGAGTTCATTAGTGTTGTCTGTACGAACATCAGTGAGTGATTAATTACAGTCATGTGGATGGTGTCACAATAGCTACATAGCCAAAATGTCCCAACTCAACATGGCAAAGTCTCTGGAAGGCCACATAGGCGACTACTCTTTTTGTTGGTTAACCTTCCTCTGTAGATTACAACACCTCCCATGGCCATTTGTAGATGGGACACAGTAACATGCAACTGGGGTAGGTGTGGGACAGTGGCTGAGATCTTCGGTAGAGTCTAATGGTCCTTCACACCACTTGTTTCTATGAAGAAGTGGCAAAAGGCCCAGTCCTCTAGAGTCTCCTGTGGAGAATCACAGCTGTTCTTTTGAAAATGGTAATGGCTGTATAAGGCTGTGGGCAGGGTTCCAAGACACCAAAAGATGGAAGAAAAAGTCTACTTGTTTATTTTTCACCTAATAGCAAAATATGTCTTCAATTCAAGAGTACTTCTTTAGGCTGGGATGATGGCTTAAGGCTCTGCAGCTCTTCCAGAGGATCCAATTTGGTTCCGAGGGCTATGTCTGGCTCACAGATACCTATAATAATAGTTTTGGGGAACCTAATGCCTCCTTCTGACCTCCAAGGGTAATTAAATATACCTGGTATACATATATAAATCACACAGTTATAAAAGCTTTAAATGCATTTTTAAAAAATAGTGCTTTCATGCTAAGATATAATCTTGAAACAGCATGGAAATTCCCCTTTATTAATAGGAGCTGAAGACCCAGGTTCAGTAGACACTATATAGGCTTAGTCCTATGTAGCCTAACATTTCATCTCAGTGAGTTTGTTTTAATGTGAAATTTAATCTCTCTTTTTTATTTGTCATCTGGAGTTCAAGCTTAACCCACTGCAGGCTAGACAAACACTCTTCCCACTGAGCTGTAGTCTCAGCACTGAAGACTTATCACTTAACCTGAGCTTCTTCACCAAGTACATGTAATGTTCTGTTTAATTTTCTCCCATTTCAGATCAGTGCTGTTCTTAGCTATTCTGTGGCTATCTCAAAACATAGATTATCACCTACTAAATAATTGGGGAATCTGCTTTTGTTTCCCTTAGTCTCCAGCTTTCTAGAAAAATGTAAGTGGAGCAATATTTCTGCCACCTCAATGAAAGGAATTTTCTGACTGGAAATTCTGTTATTGGAAAGACAAGATCTCTCTGAGCTGCTAACATCCCATTATGTAAGTTCTGTATTGACTAGTTCCTTACTATCTGTTTGTATGTTTAGATTTCTTATTTTTGTCAGTAAAATATTTAAGCATATACACTCAAAAGAGTTGTATTTATATTTTCGTAATACATTTTATAGAAGATAGACATTTTGTATATAGTTTTGTATAAGACATATATTTTAAATGCACAAATATAATATTAAAATAGCAAGAAAATATTAATTTTTATTTATTTATTAGGATGACAAAATTTGTTATATTTGTTAGTGACTTTACTGTAAGATTTTAAAGGTTCTATAGAGTTGGGAATAATTTCTTATTTTTTTTAATCTTGGTTAAGATCGGACATGGTAGCATACATACCTGTAATCTCGGAACTAAGAAAAAGAATAAAGGAGAATCAGAAATCCAAGGTCACCCTTGACTAATAATTTCTAATCTATCCTGGACTACATATCTTCTTTCTTGATTAAAAACAACAAAAGCAACAACAACAAAGACAACAGTATTAAAACAAAACCAAACTATCAAATACAAAGCTAGGTTACAGTCTTCAAGCAACAATTCCCAAAAAATGAATCTAGATTCCGATTTTTTTCACTAAAAGTATCTTTTACTCACCTGCTGTAATTGTAGTCTTAGAGGCTTACTGCTGACTAAGCTCAACATTTCTAATTCTTTCTGAATTCTGGCTAGTTGGTTCAACTCTATGTTCTGGCTCAAATTCCCCTCTCCTTCTCCACCTCCCCTTTATCCCCCCCCCC
>NC_034592.1:49899306-49925699 GCF_900095145.1 Mus pahari | reverse complement strand
CTCTCCTCTTCCCTTCCCCCATCTCTCCCCTCTCTCCCCTCACTCCCCCTCTCTCCCCCCTCAACCTGCTGCGCTCTTAAGTCACCTTGTCACCTTTCTTTTTGTACTGTTCTTGTGAAAGTCCCTAGTTTCCAGTCTCTAACTCATTCTGTCAAATCTTTTTCCAGTTCCTGACTTTGTCTGTCCCTCAATTAAATGTTACTTTCAAACATGGATGCTTCTTTCTACAAGTTAACTTTACCTTCATAGTTTGTGATTAAAAATGCATTCTGAGGGCATGTCTATATTCCAGCTAGAGGGATTAAAGGTGTGTAGCATATGTGCATTCCAGCCGTATCACACAAAACTAGAATATCTTTGGATGTGATCTGGTGCCAGAACAGTCATATTGCTGGATTAAAATTCCTCTACCAGAAGGGTCATGGTAGCATATACACCTGTATTCTCAGAATTTAGGAAGAGAATCAGGGGGATCAGAAATTGAAGTTCACTGTTGACTGTTTAATAAATTCTAAGCTAGACCAGATTACATATCAGTATGTGTTGATTAACAAAAAAAAAAAAAAAATGACAACAATAATAAAAACAAACAAAAGTTTCAAATAAAAAGCTAGGTAAAGTCTTCATGCAACAATTTCAAAAAGTGACTCTAGATTCTGATTCTTTCAGTATTTAGTACTAATTCCTATCATAGCTTCAAATAATATATCATAATTTTTCTTAAATAAATATTCATATTTTCATTATAAAAATATGCAAATAATTTTATTTGAATGTTAGTAGTTACTTTTTCTTTGACAATTCATTTGTATTTAGTACTCAAATAATTTTTATGTTTTTAATCATTTTTATTACTTTTCATTCATTTGTTTGAGAATCCCATATCTGAGTAAAATGTGATAAAAGTAGCTTGATATTGATAAATAATTTATTTTAAAAATTTTAACTTTCATAAAGTGGACAAAGGTGAATTTTACTAGGAAATTCATCTCTTTACACAAAAAAACTAAGTATGATGGAGTTGTATGGATGAGAATCTGAGAGGAGTTGGGATAGAGAAAGGAATACAGAAAAGTATATTTTATGAATTTATCAACAAATAAGTGAAAGATATTAACTACAAGTTAAATTACTATCTTCTGTCTTTATATAAAATAAAAATATGTATTTTAAGTACTTTGTGCATTAAATAGAATGTATTATTGGAAAGAATCTATTATTTAAGCTCATTAGCTTTATAGAAGCTACCCTTTTGGTTTAAATTTTATAGTCAGAGTACTGTAGTTGGTTACATATGCTGAAGACAAACAACTGTGTGAGGCCATCTCTGTCAACAGCACTGTGACACACAATTCTTCTATGAGGATGGCTCTCCTGGGATCCATAGCAATGACAGCCTATTCCATGAATCTTCCTAAAGCATAACTTCTTTCTGGTTAGTACATTAAAATGAATTCCATTATAAGCTCTGATATTTTTCTATATCTTAGTATTATGGCTTGTCCATTTTAGAGAGCACTATTCCAGCCAGCAATAGTATGGTGTGACAAATGGTTGAAAAACACTTAAAAAAAGCATTCAGCATCCTTAACCATCAGGGAAATGCAAATTAAAACTACTGTGTGAATTCATCTTACTCCAGTCAGAATGGCCAAGATTAATAAAACATGACAGAAGACAATGGCAAGGATGCTGGAAAAGGGTAACTCTTATTCATTGCTGGTTGGAGTGTAAACTGGTAAAGCCACTGTGGAAATCAGTATAAAGATTCCACATAAAGCTAAAAATATGTCTACTACGAGATTCTTCTATACCAGTCTTGAGTCTATGCCCCAAGGACTGTGCACCTGCCCGCAGAGACACTTGCTTATTTGTCTTCATTGCAGCTCTATTCATAATAGCCAGAAGTTGGAAACAGCCTAGATGTCTACCAATAAATAGATAACAAAAAAAAAAAGCAGTACATTCACACAATAGAGCATCATTCAGCTATTAAAAATAAAATTTGAAGGTAAGTGGATGGAGCCATAAACAATCCCCCCAGACTCAGAAAAATAAACATTGTGTGACTTCCATGTGTATACATATGTGAGTGTTAAATTTTAAGCTTTTGTTACATGTGTTTCCTTTAAAATAGGAAACTACTTTAGGACTGAGGTAGCTTGTAAAAGACTTGAAGAAAGAATGAGATCTTCCAATGAATGGACACAGAATTCAGTGAAATAAAGAGATAAAGACTAACTTAGAAGTGGGGTTAAAGGAGGTAGGGCAGTAGAGGATGGGTATGAGAAGGGATAACTTACACTAAAGGCCTTTGAAAAGCCAAATAAAACTTTCATAGATATTATTGAGTGTGTGTGTATATGTGTGTATGTTTTATTTAAATTAAAATAATATAAGATGGAAGAGACAATAGCCCAATCAGACATTTTCATGTTACAAAACAAACCCACCAGTGCCAAGAACATGTCACATCTTTTGAACACATTGGCCAAATGGTTCCGATAGACCCATCGGCATATTATAGTCATAAGCTATTGTCAAGGTCATTGACTACCCTCTACAACATGACAATATGTCATTATTGCTGAAGACACCATTTATTTATAACATGGAACATGGCAATGTCTACCTGGTCCACACAGGGAAGCTTCACCCCTACCGGCTACCATTCTTGGTGCTAGTAGATGCTATATATCCTACTGGAGGAGGAAAAAATTAATCATTATTCTCACCAAGATCTGAGCTGACTGCAAGATAGTCTCACTGTTCTAATAGTGGCAAAAATGTTATGGGAGTAACCAACCATCTTATTTTTTAATGTTAGACACTCTGTGAGACAGAACCTATTATACAACTTATGCTATTATTAGACTATGAACCTGAGGCTAGATAGGTCATGGACTTTAAGGGAAAACTAATATTGAATAATATTAGCACTAAAATGATTTCTAATGAGAAATTTCTATACTCCCAAATCAGTGCATCATTCAAAGTTTATCAAAAAAAAAAAAAAAGTCTCTTCTTGCAGTAGATGGTAATTAACCTATACAACCATAACTGAGGAGTGAAACACTCTGGAGGACTCATCCCTAAATAAGATATCTTTATCACATCCATCTACAAAAATCTTAGTGATCTTTGTAGAAAAGGGACCAGAGAGATTTTAAAAGACAGATGTAGTAGACAACCTCAAGGAAGCATCATTTATAAACAACAGGTGTGATTCACATATGAACTTGAAGAGATCGTGACAGTGACATTATGTACAATATCAGCACAATTCAAACCAGACAAATCTCCCAGCTGAGTAGAAGAGAAGTGACACAAAGTCCTACCCTGAACCAAAACACTATTAGAAACTGATAGGTCCTCTAAGAGGAAAGAAAAGTCCTTCAATGAAATAACACTGAATATATAAACAGTACTTTGGGCTCAAGAGTAGTTTGCCAGACCAAATGGGACTACATGAGTTTTTGTTTTGTTTTCTGTTTTTTAATGAAACTTAAGTTTTGACTGTTGCTTTTGTTTTTAATAGAGAGAAAGGACATAAAGTTGGGACAGAGGACCTGGTTGAAGTTTCAGGAACAGAAGAAACATGGTTAAACATTTTGTCCCAAACTCCCAAAGAATATATAAAAACATCAGAAGAATATGATACAAGGCCATATCTTGTATTTTTCTTGGAGAGGAAGACCTGCTCCATTGTTCCTCACTGTGGTCCTGAGGAGAAGATGCAGTCTATGGCTTTAAAGCATTTATTGTCATGGCAGAGAGTTGTGATGAGTGAAACCTTAACCCCATTTTCTCAGGGTGGGCCTGAGGTTGAGTACCTTTTGCAGGGAGGAGTGTCTGGGAAGGAGAGCTTAATTGGCTAATCCCTTCAGGCCTTTAGATACCTCATTAACATGGAGATCTGTCTTGAGGCTACATGATCTGTAGTCACATCCTCTACCTGTGTAGAGGCTTAGGGCATTGCCCTACATGACTGATGGCTAAGAAAGCTAAGGCCTGTGTCAGGAGCCTAGTGTCTGGGAGTGTGCCAAACACCTTCCATTCCTTGCAGGAACACCTGAAGGGTCCCAGGGTTTAAACCTAGCTCAACCAGAAAACAGTCTGCCTTTCATGGTCCCATGGATGTTGAGAGGAAGAAATGAAGAAAGTGTAAGAAGGAATAGATAAGAATAAGAATGTATAGCTGGGCGTGGTGGCGCACACCTTTAATCCCAGCACTTGGGAGGCAGAGGCAGGAGGATTTCTGAGTTTGAGGCCAGCCTGGTCTACAAAGTTATTTCCAGGACAGCCAGGGCTAAACAGAGAAACCCTGTCTCAAAAAACCAAAAAAAAAAAAAAAAAAAAGAATAAGTATGTATAAAAAAAGCCATATGGAACATCATTTTTTGTTTATCTAAATATGTACATATAATGTATATTTTTAAAATGTATAAAACAGTGTCTATATCTACTTATTTACTTAAAAAGAAGTTATTCCAGTTATGTAGATAATACTTCCCCAAATTGCCATATACTATCTACTAAAATTCCAGTGCCAAAAATAAAACAAACTTCCTTTAAAATTTAGGTCAGCAGTGTCCAAGAAAACCACAAATCAGTATAAACTATTGCCACTGCTCTTAACTTCAAGATAATGCTCTTAACTTGAATATTAGACCATATTCCCCAAAACACTGCACATTTCAGCATGGAACTTGGAGGAATACAGCTGGAATTGACCAGAAATCCTCCTCTAAGAACTAGCTTTCATAGCATTGGAAGATTCTATGCAAATCTCTAAGTTCTACTTAGCTTTAAAGCATAAGAACCATAACGATGGCAAGCCTGGCAAGATATCCAAAGGGCAACCAACAGTTGTCTGATTGGATGTAAGGCCTGCTCAATGGGAAGTAATTCACGCCTGAAAGTATACCGCTAAACCAAGGACCTGTGGATGCTGAAATCATGGACCCAGTAGTAGGACCTACTATTACTATATTAAAATCAGTACAATTTATAACTGCATCTTTATTGACGTTTGTAATTATTGATAGTTGACTTTAATTACCACAATAAAGACAAACGCAAAACCACCTCAGAATGAAAGGATATATTTCACTTACATGTGCAGAATATATTTCATCATTGAGAAAATCCAAGGCCATAACTCAAACAGAGAAAGAACCTGGAGGCAGGGTTTGGAGCATAGAGCATAGAGTACTGCTGGTACTGTCTTGCTCTATGTGGCTTGCTCAGCTTTGCTACACAACCCAAACTGGTACCTGGGATGGCACCATCCACTGTGGAATTGGTTCTTACTAATCGTTAGTGAAGACAATAACCTACAAACCTGACTACAGGTAAATCTGATGAAGGCGTTTTCTCAGTTGATGTTCTCTTTTTGCTGATGAGTCAAGCTTGTGTCTGTTTGACAAAGACTAACCAGTACACTAACGCTCATCAAAGAAGCCCTTCTGAAGAAGAGAGAGACCATCTCAAGAATCAATCCATATCTGTTAAAAAAAAAACAAAAAAAAAAACCACCTTATATGTGGATTTTACCTGTTAAGTAAAGGATACTCACACTCCACTCCACAGACCCAGAGATGTTAGATAAGTAGGAGAGGTCTAGTTGGGATGAATGGAACCCCCTGAGGACAAGAAATAGGAAAGGTTTTGTAGGTAGATTCAGTGCAGGCAGAGATAGGAACAGAGGGATTGGGTGGAGAAGGAAGAGACAGAATACATGGAGAGACACTGAAATAGGTGGACATTTAAGAGGCAAGGTTTGTAGATTATTTTCTTCATAAATTATATGGCAGAATCCATCTCACAGGAAGTGGTGCCATCCCAGGCAGGTGGTTTGGGTTGCATACTAGAGAAAACTGAAAAGGCCATTTGGAGCAAGCCAGTTCCATCATTACTCCATGGTCTATGCTTCAAACAATTATTCCAGCTTCCTTCCTGGTTTGGATTTCTGCCATGGCTTCCCTCATTGATGAAACACAATGGAAATGTAGTGCAGTGGAAACTTCCTGGAACCTATAAGGTTGACCTAGTAAGGAGATTACAGTCAAAGTTGAGTACAGTCCTTCCTCCCCCTCTTCTGGGGCTTCCCAAAGTTCTACCTAATGTTAGACTGTGTGTTTCTGTATCTGCTCCTATAGGCTCTTTCCCTCCCCTCTGGAGGAAGCCTCTCTGATGATGATTGGGCTAGGCACCAGTTCTATAAGTATAGCAGAATATCATTAGGGATCCTTTCGTTGACTTAATTTTTGTTGGGCATGTTTCTTTCAACCCTATTTCTCTGAGTTACCCGTTTTCAGATCCTGGCCATCAAGGCAGTGTCATGCCTTGGCTGCCTCTCCTAGTGTTGGTCTCAGGTTAGACCAGGCATGGTAGACTATTCTCACAGTCTCTGAACTATTACTATTGCCACAGTACATTTTGCAGGTAGGGAAGGTTGTGGGCCATAGATCTGTGGCTGGGCTCGTGTCCCAGTCCTACCACTGGGAGCCTCACCTAATTACAGAAGATGGTTTATTCAGGTACCATAATCTCCTTACTGGGTCAACCTCATAGGTTCCAGGAAGTTTCCACTGCATAGGTTTCCATTGCATTTCATCAATGGAGGAAAGCCAAGGCATCAGTGGAGTATTGTCAATCAGAGCCTAGAGTGCTACAGAGGGCAGTGCTAGAGATGTGACCCAAACCCTTTGGAGGAGCTCAGAATATCATACCTGCCTGGAGGCTGCCATCCTCCTCCCTTGGTGATAATGGAAGGAACCTCTGAACCTGTAAGCCAGCCCCAATTAAATGTTGACCTTATAAGAGTTGCCTTGGTCATGGTGTCTCTTTACAGCAGGAAAATCCTAACTAACTTAAGACACTGCCTAAAATTCAAAATGTAACACATCACAAAAATGATCTCCTGCCAACAAAATTATGCCTCTGCTAGAGCACAAGGTAAACCACAGTTAGTTGCTGTGGACAGTCTGAAAAGCCCATACCTGTGATTAAAACAAAAACACATTCCCATAATTTTTCTGTATTTTTAAAAGAAGCCAAAAATCCAAAATTATAATTACATTACCTACCTTCTCTTTTAAGCCGTTAGTTGTGCTGTGTGTAAGGGGAAATTATAAAAAGACATTTTCAGTGAAATATGTGCTTTTCAGAGCAGTAGTCAAGGCTCCAGGAGACCTCTCCTGCTCAGTTCTAATCTTTATAAGTTTTGATGGTATCCACAGCTTTTCATTTCCTGTGGAAATATAAACAAATCCATGTCTCCAACACAAAACTTTCACAGCCATCCATTCTGATGTTGACACTTTCTTATAGTATATGTGATAATTTAATTCCACATTTTTATTCTATAACTCAGTGTCTCATGGCTACTGTTGTTCCTTTCTCCCATTAACATTCAGAAAATTTAAAGTTAACAAGGCCCTCTTTCATCTTATCTCTGGGTGTCTTTATTCTTCCTTTTTCTTTATACACATTTATTTTAAGGTATGATTAGATCTTTTTACAAATGCTTGTCCAGAAGAATTGTGTGGTATACCTGTAATGTGTCTTATAATATGGAAAGAATTGTTTCATATTACTGGTGGCATATGCAGGGGCACTGTCAGTCTTAATGTGTACAGGGGTCCCCCAAATAGCCATTACTTCCTGAAACATGTGTAATCACAGAATCAGCCATTTTAGAACTTGGAGCCCTGAAACCCTGAACCTGTATCAATGGCATGGTGCACAAATTTAAGTTTTCCAATTCTGAAAAATGAAACATATCCATCTCTCAGGTTTCATTTCTTTGGTTACCCCCAGGGTTATTTTCTGTGGGTAATGGAGTTTGGATATGCAAAGAACAAGAAGAACTTTTCCTGATAATTCCTTTTGCTATGTAGTAGGATTTTTGTTTTTTAAATCTTTCCTCTTAACACAGTGTTTTTCATGAAAATTTGAGACCTCTAACATATTTGCTATTAATAACTGGACTACTTCTTCAGTTCCTTGTGCTAATGGACAAGGAAAGCTGGTGTGAGGGTAAATATGGGTGATATATAATGGATAGTTTGCCATATATGATATACAATAGATAGTTTGCTGTATATGATGGCCAGTTGCAGTTTCACAAATTAAAATGTAACTTCTATATAAGTTCAGCATTTTCTACATGCAAAACAACTTGTTCTGAATATTGAGAATCAGTAATTATATTAAAGATTCGGGAGACTATAATACAATAAGAATTGCATACAACTCCGAGTTTTATAATGAAGTATATGGGCTTTGGATTACATTTTTTTTCCTTGTCTAATTTATAACCTGCCACACCCAACTTATTTGCATCAGTACAAAATGTAGCTGCCTCAGGAATTGGTGTTCCTTTTATAATACATGGGGAAATCCAATTAATTGTTTTTATAAACTGAAGACGTTTGCTTTTAGGATAAGTTGCTGTTAATTTCTCCCATAGTTGTTACAAGCTTTCCCCTATTCTTCACTGATTATCCATAATGACATAATCTCAGCACATTAGTATCAGGTACTAAGGTTTCTTTCTAGTCTGCTCCTGAAAATTGACATCACCTTATTCTATCTTTTATGATTCAACCTGAAACCTTTTCTATGGAAGTCTTAATTTATTACTTTGTGTGCTAAGAAAACTCGTCCCATAATACTATCTTCCTTCTGTACAATGAGCCCAATAGGAAATAACTAAAATGCAATCAAGTTTTGGATCTATGCGATCCACCTATGCATCTTGAAGTCTCTGTTCTACCAGAATTAACTCTTTCTCTGCATCAGATGCTAACCATCTTGGGACAGTTTAAATGTCATTCTCCTTGTAATATTTGAAACAAGGAACTTAAGTAGTTAGTGCAAAGGTAGATCATAGTTAATTATTATCACCTATTAATTTTTGAAAATCGTTAAGAGTTTGCAACTGTTCTCTTCTGTTCTGTACCTGTCGTGGTTAAATTTTTTGTTGACTTGTTTTATAGTTCAAATAGTAGAATCTCTTCTCTGTAGTTTCTCTGGAGCAATCCGTAACACTAGCATGACAATGCTTTATATTTCTTTAAATTTTCTCTAAAGTATCTTTTTTTCAGAATCAGCCAGGTAATGATAAATAATGGAATAAAGAAATGGACTACAGATTATTTCTTCCCTGTGGAAGAAGTTTTCACTGATATCTTTTTACAGGTCAATAATTATTATAAGTAGGTACTATGAAAGTAGACTGTCCTCTATCCTGCTTGTGCAAGGGGATAGGAGAAAAAGAGTCTCTTAAATTAATTAATATTACAGGCCATGCCTTAAGTAATAAAGAAGAAAGGAATTCCAGACTGTGACAGACCCGTTGGTTAAATTAATCTATTCACTGCTTTTAAATCTGTTAAGATCTTCCATTTTTGTGATTTCATTTTTAACGATAATTTACTTTTTGTTCCTTTTCACTTGGATTGTAGCCCCCATCCCTCCTTTCTTCCTAGTATCACTCTTACAAATACCTCCTCTCATTATACCCTACTCTTCTACTCAGAGAAGGGGAAGTCCCGGTTGATTACCACCCTTCTCTGCGGCATCTAACTTAGCATGGCTAAGTACTTCCTCTCCCAATGATGCCCAATCAGGCAGTCTGGGTAGGTTAAAGGAATCCAATGGTATGCAACAGAGTCAGAGACAGTCCCTGCTCCAATTGTTTAGGGGACCCACATGGAGACCAAACTGCACATCTTTTACAAATGTGTAGGGTTCTAGGTCCAGACCCTGACTGCTCTTTGCTTCGTGGGTGATTCAGTCTCTGTGAACCCCCATGAGCCCAGGTTAGTTGATTCTGTAGGTCTCTTGCAGTACCCTTGACCTCTCCAACTTCGTCAGTCCTATCCCCTAGAGTCAAATAAAAGGCTCTTTCTTTTATAATAATAAAATATATACCATAAAAAGTGACCAATGAGGGAGAGGGAACTTGAAGAGTCCACCTCTAGTAGATAGACAGGGCCTTAAGTGGAGGGATGGGGTTACCAACATGTAGTCAAAATTTCTGACCCAGAATTATTCCTGCAAGAACTGCAGGGACTAAAACGGAGAAGAGACTGAAAGAAAGGGCCCAGGGATTGGCCCAATTTGGGATCCTTCTCTTGAGGGTGGGGGAAAAACCAAGGCCTGACAATGTTACTGATGCTATGATGTGCCTACAGACAGGAGCCTAGCTCTCCTCTGAGAAGCCCTACCTGCAGCTGACTGAGACAGACTCAGAGAATTACACCCAACCTGAAGTCAAAGACTCCTAAGGTTGAATTAGAGGAAGGACTGAAGAAGCTGAAGGGGAGAGCAACCCCATAGGAAGACCAGCAGGCTCAACTAACCTGGAACCCTGATAGCTCCCAGAGACTGAGCCACCAACCAGGCAGTATATATGGGTCAGCCTGAAGCCCCTCGCACATATATAGCAGAAGACTGCCTGGTCAAGTCTCAGTGAGAGATGTGCCTAATCCTTGAGAGACATGAGGCTTCAGGGAAGGGGGATGCATAATGGGGGAGGGGATCCTCTTGGAGGCAAAGGGTAGGAAGATTGGAATGAGAAATTGTGGGAGGGAGAACAATGACTGGAATGTAAATAAATAATTTTTTTAAAGAACAATTATGAAAACTATCAGGTAAAAAAAAATTACATTCACAATGTCCAGTACTTATATATTTGGCAACCTTAGAGAAAGTATTTCTATTATCTATCCTAACTTGATGAGTTAAAGATTAGATGCCTAATTCACTGTGTAACATAATTTTCATTTATCAACCTATAAATGTCTTTTTAGATTTTAAAACATGTTTTTAAATCTTAAACAAGCTTAATTGGGAGACTATAACTATCTAGTCTTCAACACCGTTAACGACTGGAATAAACAGGAAGTACAGAACAAGCAGCTTCTAAAACTATAGAAATGACTGAGACATTTGACTGCCTGAACAGTTTCCTAAGCTTTTTTCTATATCACTATATCATCATCTTCAGCCTGCTGGCCCAGTATATGACATACTTTTCTCTGAAGCAGGAGTTACAAAGTATTTGCCTACCTTTTCCTTGCAAAGTGAGGCAGTCAAACTCTTCTTTGTTCGACTTGTCCAGTTTGGACAGCAAGCATAATGTCAGCCGTTGAGGCAAGGGCAGTTTCTTGCCCAATGGCTACCTTGCCACATTTATAGCAAACTCTACATGGAAGTTCTTCATTTCCCATCATATTCTTTGAAGTACAATGGGGGTGGTGCCAGGAGCTGACACAACTCACTTTCACAAAGCCTTTTATTAACAAAACATCTTTAAAGGCCATATTCTGTAGATCTCTGAGGCTTTCCAAGACTGTTTACCTATCTACAGTAAATCTGAATAGGCAACCACTGCTTGTTTCTAACTACTTACTATATAGGCATGTGCCACCACTGCCCGGCTAACTTGTAATTCTCAATTATACTAAACAATTTGTAATAGCAGCTTTCAAGGAATGAGTTCCACAGGTACACTACCTTAAAGAAGAATTGAAACACATCCGGAGGCTAAGATTTTGGTGAGATTGATGTTATATCGGCCTCAATATCTATCATGCTTTAGTTTCAATACTATTGATAAACACCTTTAGTGTTAGACTCTGATCACTTGAAGAAGCTTGCTAAAATAGTACTTTTCTGGTCCCTTCTGGGGTTTTGTTTTATCGTTTTATTGATTGAAGCTGCTGTGACTTTGATATCTGAGTTTTTAATGTCTGTCTTCACAGCAGTGTTGTTTAATTGTTCAGTGGATAAGCTTCTCTGTGCTGACCTGAAATGGCAGGTTTGAATCAGATATCAGGGCCTTTAAGATATGTCCTTGGGTATTTCCCTACAGCGCATAACCCTATTTGCCTCTTGCTGATATACATTGATACTAGCCTTTGCCACATCTTCTTCATATTCTAGAAAGCTCGGACCTTCCTCTGAAATTAGCTAGGCTCTGCATATAATTTCTTTTGGAATGACCTTGCTTACCACAATTAAGACACTTGGCACTTTAGAATTTTCTCAAAACATTTCGAGGTCACCTCTCCTATTAAAGTTACATCATATAAAGCAGAATTTCTAATCCACTCATCTATTGGTGATGATCTTGCCTTTAAGGGCTTGATCATCCTCTTGCATTCAGAATTAGCATTTTGAAAACCAAAGATTCGATCAGTGCTTTCGTGGCTTGTGGATATGATACCTACAGCTGAAATCGATCTATGTAAAAAGTCAGAGAATGTTTCTTTCATACCTAGAATAATCTGAATAAATGGTTGAAGTCTTCCTGTTTCCTCAGCCTTGTTCCAAGCACTTAAACTGTTGTAAATCCTAATGCCAAGGTGGTCTTACCATATTCAATTTCTATCTGTGCCTCTGCATATAGACCTTCACCTAGAAACTGATCTTGGGAAATATGGATACCTCTGCTCCTATTTCTCTGTTCTATTGCCTTAGCTGCTTCTCTCAACCATCATTGCCATTATAATTGAAGACCAGGTTCTAATACTGCTTTTGCCATATCTTTCCAGTCTTGGGAGATTCTTCTATTTGGAATCACCCAAGAATTTAATATCTGCTTCATGCACAGTGAATGCATACCATATGAAGTAACAATTTCTTTAATTTTTTCATATCCAGCACATTTATGGGGTGTCATCCAATTTCTTCATAATGTTTGTTGTGGCCACTGTCTGTCGGTGCTTGTTGTATAGTAACGGGATAAGCTAAGGTTGATATTCTAACAACCTTTGGCCTATTTTCTTGATTTTCATTCTATGGTGGCAGAGTAGGCTCCAGGTTTCTGTTTCTATCTTAGTGTCCTTTCAATTTTTATTTACACATTTTAAAAATGTTTTCTTCTAAGGCTTGTCTGCAGTTTTCATATTTCTCTTTTTTCTTCTATCTCTAAAGCCTTTTTCTTTGAGAAGGCACAGAAAACTATTAGGGTGATTAAGACAAAGATAAGAAAGTATTATCACCAGCGTGATAATACTCATAATCGGTTAATGTGCCCATTTCAGTTAATTCATTTGTCTCGTTCTTTCCTATCTTTATCTTCAAGCCATCCAATATGATATTATATAGGGTAGACATGCCCTGTTTTATTGTTTTTTTATCCTTGTGTGTCTTATTACTTTTAATTTTATTAATATTAAATTATTCATATCTATCTCATTTTTATATACAGTCTTCCTCCATTACCCACTTTTGCCTGATCAGATGTTCGACTGTGTTGGGATTTCTTCTCTGTTTGTGTCTGGCTTCTGCATCCTGAGCTGTGGCTAGCCCGGGCTCTGCCCGTCTGCTCAGAGGGAAGGGGTGGTTTTGCCATTAAACTGGAGAAATCACAGCTTCTGTGATTTGGGACCTGTTCCTCGCCTGGCATGTGCTTTGCTGCCTGTACCGGACTTTCGCGCCCTGCCATGCTGGGCCGGGCCTCTGCCTCTAACCTCAGCCCGCTCTGGAACGGTGGTGCCATGGTTGCCTCAGCCACCAGGATGCAACTAGTCCCAAATGGACTGTGGGTTTTGCCTGCCGTTTATAGCTCCTGGGTTCTGTCTACTACCCAACAATGGAAGAAGCCGCATTGTGCAGCAGTAGGTGCCCATAGGCTCGCGTGCTCCGATGATTTGTCCGGGTCTACACACCACCCTGGGCTGGGCTGCTGTTTTCCAGCTCACATTAAAATTCTCCAATCTACAGCAGGCTTTACCCACTGCTGTAGTCTTCTGGAAGTTTTTCCTACATAGGCTGCACCTCCGGCCAAGTAGTATACCTGCTTCCTAGAGCATCATGTGGACCGGGAGGTGCTTCTGCAGGCCACAGCCTGAGTTGCTGCTTTATGCATGGACGGAATTCAGCAGCTCTGTCCCAGCTACTGACAGCTAAGAAACTGACCTGTCTCCTGTCCTCCTACCCACTTCCTACCCCTACCTCACTCCCACCACGGCTCCTATGCCTGGCATTTAGATCCTGTTCCCTTGTCCAGAACCATTTTCAGCTTTTTCAGGCCCTATGTTTGAATTTCTAAGTTTTGATTACATACCTAACACATTGGACGCTAGTTGTAATAGTATGGGCTTTTCTCTGCCACCCTTGTTCCCAAATAATGACATGGAGACCTATTATATTTATTAATAAGCTTCAAGCACTATAGCCGGCCAGACATCTATCTAACCCAACCATGCTGGCTACCTCCCAGCCGTGTGCCCCGTAGCCTCGCATTTTAGTCTTGCCCTGGCTGCTTCTGCTTCATCTATGCCCTCATGGAGACTCTCCTGTGTCTACACCTGAGACCATCTCCCTAGCTTTCTGGGCTCAGGAGCCCCGCCTTTTCCTCTCCTGGCTAATCAGCTTTTTATCGACCAATCAGAAGGTGACAGAAACCAATGTTTTACACAATATAGTCAGGAAATGCTTCACAGTACCAAGACTGCAAACAGATCTCTGGGAACAGAAACTAATATTTGAATACACAGTGCACAAAACTACCCCCTAACAGAGATCACTTTCCAATTCCTAGAAACTGTGTATAAACCTTTAGAAGTAGGTATCCTGAATTTCGAGATTTTTGTGAAACGATAGTTAGATTAGCTCTTGTATCCACCAAACCTATTTCAATACCATTTACTTGTAATTTTAATTTTGGCCTTTTATTATTAACAAATGTTTGCCAGAACTTCAAAACCCTTCTGTTTTATCGACAGGAGTGGCTGATTTGCCCATTAATGTAAGGAAACATTAGCAACTGAGCAATCCTATCACCTGCATTAAATTGCGTCTCTTTTTTACATAGGCCATAATTTAAATTTTGTCTTTGAAATCGTCATCTATAATATCTGGATGCACAATGAATCTTTAGGAAGTCAACCAACTCCTTTCTAAGATCATCCTGACTTTCCCTGCAGATAAAGGACCATAAACTCCAGTAGGCTTTTTCTAACATTAAGTTTTTGGCGATAGAATAAGATGCTTATCTACGGCCAAGTCTAGAGCACTGCCTACAGCAGTGTGCATTAGATCTGCAATACTTAGCTGAGATTTTTCAGTTTGCTTGTTGCTTCTTAGATGACAAGAGGCAAATAGCTCATTCTTTTAAAAAATTATTTTATTATTATATTTATTTATTTATTTATGCTGGGGGAGGTCTCCAATCAGGCCCTCAGAGCCATTTCCCAATGGTAAAATAAATTACCTTGATTATCTCTTTGGGACTTACATTCCGGTCCAATGGTAGAACATCCCCCTTCCCATGAACATCTCTGGAAGCCTAGGTCTTCTCTCTGGTTTAAATTTAGAAAAACTGTTGTCATTGGAGATGCTTGATCACCTTCCTGGTACAAAGTACAGTATCTTCAAAGTTAACTCATAAGGCATTTTTGAGATCTAAGAACTTTAGCTGCTTGGTCACAGTCTCTTTGCAAATGACTATATTTCCTATAACAAACTCTTAATTAGGATATCTGGGCTATATATTGACATTAGACAGAAAAAGCTCCTTGGTTTAATAGTTTTTACAGGCCCTGTTTTTAGAGTTCCTGCAACTTTTCCTCTATTAATAAATATACTTAGCTTCCCTGGAACTTTGAAAAATAATGATTGGCATATGTGTCCATATCTAGAAATTGAGAAGACAGTCTATAATCCCAGGAACTCTTGATTGTGTGTGTGTGTGTGTGTGTGTGTGTGTGTGTGTGTGTGTGTGTGTGTGCTATACCAGTTGAATTACATTAACACTATTTGTTTGCATTACCATCTTCTTTATTATAATTTTTGGCTTCAGGGAAAATGTACATCATTTATTTGATCCATAACACCTATACTCATGAATAGCTGCTTCATTGAACATGTTCATAAAGTCAAGGAGTTTAATTTCTGAAAGCTATGGATCTATGAAATTTTGATTCAAAGTAGATTTATTGCTGGTATTTACTTAGTCATCATGAGTTGCTTCCCTCTCAGATCTTTTTGTAACCAATAATTGAGGGATTCAAATACATATTATTATGGATGAACTATAGCTTAAAATTCTCTTGCTATGGATTCAAAGACAGTAACAATGTCAATAATAGTATCTTTATTTATTAAAATAATATGAAGCATAAGTATCTAAAATCTTAATATATTTCTCCATGACTTAAAATTATGACTTAAAATTGGGTCTGTGGCAAAATACATTTGTAAGAGTTTACTGTACTGATGCAAATTTAAAACTCTTTTGAAATCATTCCTTAATTTTGGGCAAAATTTTAATAATTTTTAATATATCACTATTGAACGCATGCCAAAATGATTAATAAAATTTGAAATAAACTAGTAATTTCATTAAGTTAAGTGAAAAGGGAAGTCTGTGGCAGAAAAGGTGAAATGTGAATGCCTCTTTTATGTTCTCATTTAGCTCATAAATAATGCAATTAGAGCTTTGTCCTCAGTGTTTATTGAGACCATGCTCTCTCAGTGAGGACTTCCCGACTCTGCTCTCTTCGTGCTTAAATGTTCAATTTCACTAATACCACTTTGGCATGAGTAATAAAGTATACATATTTTACAGAATCTGAGCTCTAAGGAGAGACTGTGAAACAGTTGGTGTGTTTCTTAAAGCAGTTCCCTCCAAATTAATTTAAATTGGCTCTGGAATGAGCACTGAAAATTTGCTTAAGGACCATAAGAGAAAGGTAATTATAAACAGCAGAGCATCCGACTTCGGGGAGCTGTCTGCTGGGGTGCTTGGTGTGCATCCAAGTTTTCTCTAACAACTTTATTAATTATCTGGAAGAAAAAATAAACAGCATGTTAATTAAATTTGCAGCTGATAATAATTGGGACATGTTGCCAACTTTAATACAAAATTAAAATCAGAAAGAATGAGAAGAGAGAGAGAATAAGTAATGAAAGAAAAAATTGAGAAGGTTTTATATGTGGCCAGAAACACAAGAAAATATGAATGAAATGTGAAGTAGGGTAGAGCAATAGAGAAGGATGACTCCGGACAATAAATCCCAGAATGGAAGACATTGAAAACACTGCTTAAAGATTTACAAGGTAGTTAGTATTTTAACAAATAAATAATATAACCTTGAATGTGACAGCAAGTGCACCCAGCCATCTGGAATGATTTCACATCTTAAATATATGCAATAAATTTTGTATCTGAAAGAAGCCTAGCACAAAAGACATATGAAGACTTGTGACTGAGATTTGAATTCAACGTAACAGGAGGTTTTAGGGCGCTCTTTATGTAGCTGAGTCGTGGTTGTGCTTCCTTTATCTGGGCCCCATTTCTATAGATCTTATATGTGATGCTTAGCTTTAAAGGCAAAATAAAATTACAATTTTTAACATTAAAAGTTATTTTCTTTTCAAAGTTTGCTTTTGTTCTTTAGTAATCTTATACATGTCTACAATGCATTTAATCCACCACATACATCCATGTCAACTGCTCATACACGTCCCTTAACATCCTCCTAACTACATCAGGATCCCACTCCTCCCCCTCCCTCTCTCTGTCTCCATTGCTGTCTCTATCCCTGCCCCTGCCCCTGTCCTCTTCTGTGTACCTGTCCCTCTCCCTCTTATCCTGATTCTACCCTCCCCTCACCCCTCCGTTCATGTCCATCTCATCTGGCCTATATACACATGGCCGATGTGCATGTAGAATAAAGCATGACAGCCGACCATTGACTACTCTGAAAAATAAGAAGATTCTCCTTCCTCCATAGCCGTGCACTGCCAAAAGCTCCTTATCTGCAGTTGGAGCTCCTAAGTCCCTCCTGTCCCAGTGATGTAATGTCAAATGGTTTGATCGTATGTCGGTGGTGGTCAGGCAAACACACCTTCAAAAACAACAAATGAAAACTTTTCTTCCCTTGCTATCTATGACGCGGTGTTCCTTCAGTAGCAGGTTCTATACAATAGGAAGATTTCACAGATAGTCTCCTCCAGTGCCTCAATGTGAAATCATCCTTAAGAACAAAGATAGAATCTTGAATATCTTTGTAATTGTCAGTCTCTAGGGTCATGGCTGATGTCTAATAAGTGCTTATAAAGTTAACTGCTTCAGGACATGGTGATGCAGAAACCTGCCTTATTACTTAGTAAGTATTATATTAAGCAGAATGGTTACCTCTATGAGCCTTAGGATTTTCATACTTAAACATAGAAATTACAAAACTGCATTCCCTATAGATTTGGATCATTTGCTTGCATAACTTTTGTCTGGTCCAAAAATATCTAGGTCCCCCCCTTTTTTGCCATTCATGGTTAAGAAAAATCTCAATTAAAAAGTCTAATGGTGCTGGGTTGTGGTGGCACACACCTTTAATTTAAGTACTCAGGAAGAAGAGGCAGATGGATCTCTGAGTTAAAGGCCAGTCTGTCCTACAGAGCAAGTTTCAAGACATCAACAAGATGTACAGAGAGAAAACTTGTCTCAAAAAAAAAAAAAAAAGAAAAGAAAAGGAAAAAACCCAAAACCAAAACCAAAGCAAATAAATATATAGATTAACTAAAATTAATAAATGAAAAGAAAGCATGTAGATTTTTCCTCTATCAAATAAATTACTTTATAAAGTGACTTAGAGTACATATGAACATAAATAATTTAAAGACTAGATAGCTCTAATAAAACTCAATTATATATATATATATATATATATATATAAAGTAGATAGATGAACTTTATACATAAAATATGCTAAATATTCATGTATTACATATAATATATATGGATAATATATGCATATATATGTTATATACTGTATTGCTCAGTTTTGCCTTGTAATATGCCGTTTTCTTTTTAAATTTTATATAAATCCTATTTTTTCATCATAAGCATGTGATAAATGACTTATCTTGACTTTTCATAGTGATGATATGTGAAAAGATCTTGTGATTTATGTGTTTGGGAATTTTAAGACAATTATTACTTAGAACACTCTCTGATCACTCCATATAAATACACTGTGTCATAAAATAGCTGCATACAAAATATGTGATCCTGAATGTCTCAGGATGAAAAGTGAAAGTAGTTACAATAATCATCATTTTCGATTTTATGTAGTTAAGTGGTTTCACACAAAAAATTAGCCTTACAAATGACATAGCTATAATGTGTTAATGGTAGCATAACTTGTTATTACATTATGCAACATAATTTCATGGATATTATGTATGGCATTTTAGAAACTCATGTACTTACAGTTATTAGAAGATAGTCATTTTTTTTCAAACCTTTATTCTTCTTAACCCTATTACTTAATGTAATCCTTGAGTGGTTCCTCTGCCTTTGATAAAAGGTCTCTGTATATATTATATAACTTATTTTTTTTTAACAATTTAGCTTACTGCTTTCCAATTTCCCCATTATCACGATTTTACCTCTTTTTTCAAAGCTGGATATTTAGAATATTCTCCTAAAAGGATCGGAAAGTCAAAAAGAAATTATGATCGTACGGCCTTTATAATAAGAATTTGTTTCTAAATGTTGGTTATCCATGCAATAAATGTTAATAAATACAAATATATTTGGATATTTCTTTATTTCTCCTTAGCTCAAAATATATAGTGCCTCTCCCCATTTGTTAAAATCGTATTGCTTTTCAATATTTAGTATGTGAATACTGTGCTTGTCAAATACATGTGTTTTGAGTAATTGCTCGTAGTGTGTAGAAGTTCAGATTTTAGCTTAAATGGGATTCAAGTTGTAGAATTCAAATTCCTGTAAAGGGCGACATGTTAATTTCTAATGAACTCAAGTATTTAATCACCACCAAAATAAATTTACTTGTTTCAATCTAATTTACATTTTTGGATTCATTGAAATAATATAGCTAAATTTTATAGCACATTGTAGCACTTTCAAACCTCGGAAGATTTATTATTATTCTAATTAATGATTCAATGTATCACTCCGTCATTGCACAAAGGAGAACAATAAGTCATTAAATGTATGAACAATGAGCTGAGACTATTACTGACTCAGGTCAGATCAGACCCACTTCTTACAATGGAAGAAGTGCCATTTAGCAATAACAGCAATACAAACTAGCACACAGATATCTAGTGCAATAGTTTGGATCTCAAAAGTTCACGAAAGGCCCCTTTATTAAGGACTTCATTAAGGCACTACTGAGATCTGATGGAACCTTTAAGAGGTGGGATCCAGTGAGAGGTCTGTAGGGTTTAGGGGTATACCTTATGGAAGCTGTGAAGCCTCATCCCTCACTTCACTTATTTGCTTTCTGGCACGAACTGAGAGCACTGTTGTCCTGCCATGAGATCTGTCCACCAGTTTCACCACAGGCCCAAAGCAATGCATTCATCCATACCAAACTGTGAGTTCATTTTTTTTTCTCTTTATAAATTAAGTAATGTGAAATGACAACATATATACCATTAACCTGAATCCTAGTCAAGGCACAAATTACTTCAAATAATATGGAAGTAAATTTGGATATGTTTAAAGGGGGTCTTGAATGACTTGTTGAAGAGGATGGGAAAATACTTTAAGGTCTGAATTTAGACTAGTAAAGATTCAATAAATAAAAATGATTAGGAATTATTTCAAGCTAGAGAAAGTAATGGTCAAGTTCCTCAAAAGGATTAAAGTTATCAAATGTTTCAAAGTCAAAATTTTTGCTATTTACAAGTACAAGGTTCAGGAATCAGTGGAGAAATGGAAGAGAGGAACACTGGGGTCACTGTGAAGCTTAGCAAAATATGTGCACAGTTGTCTTTTCCAGGAAGTTAGGAAATGGGCAATACTATTCTAAAATGGCACAGATCATTTGAAAAATATAATGTTGCCTATCTATCCTCATGCGTGCTTAAAATTTTTTTGTAAAATTGTGGTGGAATTTCAGGTTCTATTCATAGGACCCAGAGTTTGCCCTCTAGGATTTACTGTTACTTGTGATATTAATTGTACCTGATAAAGGAAACACATGATGGAATGGGAAGGACACATAGAAAGTAGACTGACAGGAAGTACAATGCCTGGCATTTTTCTTAATTAGGATTCTCATTGCTGTGAAGAGATACCATGACCAAGGCAACTCTAACAAAGGAAAACATTCACTTGGGGCTGGCTTACAATTTCAGAAGTTCAATCATCATGGCAGAAAGCACAGCAGCGTGCAGGCAGACATGTTGCTGGAGGAGATGAGAGTTCTACATCTGGATTTGAAGGCAATCAGGAGGAGAACGGCTCTTCTGTACTTGGCAGAGCTTGAGCATTAAGGAGGCCTCCAACACTGCCTGCCCAGTGACACATTTCCTACAACAAGGCCATGCCTACTCCAACAAGACCACTCCTCCTAATAGTGCCAATCCCTGGGCAAAGGCTATTCAAACCACCACAGCATGATAAATTAGTGGAATTAGGGGAGTGTTTGACATGTACTCAATTCCTTGTTTCTGGAATCCTAAAAGAATGCCAAAGATAATTTCCATTTGAGCAGTTTTGTGAAGGCCTCACGCCAGACTTTGTACTATGGACTGGAGAGGTAGCATTAGTAGAAAGGATCATTTTTTAAAAATAAAGTTAACCAACTGGTATTTTAGGTTTGATTGCTCTTACAATATAAACTAGATAGATCTGCCATATACCCTGATTCTTGAAACGACTGGTTAGTAAAATGGATTTTTACCATGTGTTCTATGGTATCTTCATAGGGAAACTCAACTGCTTCTTTTTTCAATGAATTTTTTTTTTTCTTAAAAGGTAGAGTTTACTGTGAGTAACATGGGTCAGTGAGAGAAGATACTTGCTTCTAAGCCTGAGGACCTAAGATTGATGCCTGGACCCATGTGTTTGAACAAGAGAAACAGCTCCCCAAAATATTGTTCTTACCATCTCATGCGAACACTCACATATACATGCCTACACTTCTCACACAGACTAAATAAAATTACTAACAGTTTTTGAGCAACTAGTAACTTGTACCATGCATGTGAGTTTAGATTTTATGTAAATCAAATCTTTTAAAATTCTTTTAATCAACCTTGAGAGCAAGCATATATGTTCCTGATAGCGCTGGAGCTAATTATATTTGATGTTAATTCTGTTTTCCTGTGAGGGGTTGTGAACAAGGAATGAGTCAGCACTCAGGTGATTCCTTGTAAACCTGCTTCCCACCTTAATTTGTAAAAGAAAGGGGAGTTGATGATTGGGTAGATAAAGGGAAGGTAGAGCAGAGGTGGGGAGAAAGATGGAGAAAATGAGAGAAAGAGGACTCAGAGGAGGAGGAGGAAGAAAAGCAGAGCAGAAGCATAGGGCCTGGAGAAACCACAAGTTCTAAGGAGTCTCATAGATGTGGAAAATGGTAGTGTAGTGGTAGATTTGCCCAATCTAGGCACACAGCATGTATTCATATTAATTGTACTGTGTTTTCATTGCTGGGGCATATTTGGGTTTGAGATTTACTGCAAAAAAAATGGAGCCCAATGTATTGATTTGAACTCAACTAACCTTAGAAAAAAATTTACTGCCCCCCAACCCCTGAATGGGGCTTGGTCAGTGATATAGGCTGCAGTAGGGTGTATTTGAGGATGACTGGTTTTGAGGAGACTACAGAGAAGGGCAGAGAGATATCTATGCCTGAGAGAGCCTTTCTGTGTTCGCTTCCCCATCCCCTTTGCCCCTCACCCTGCCTTCCCCACCCCCAAACAGGGACACAGACAATAATGTGTGTCTTTCTACACTCAGCTCCTCCCTGTGAATAAAGGATCAGGAAACAAAGGTACAAAGGGCTCCAGACCAGGTAATTCCGTGATATAAAGAGAGAAATATAACCTTTTGCTATTTAAAGATGGGAAATTTAACCTGTGATTCAGAACTAGATAGGGTATATTAGTCACTGACTCCAAGTAGAGAGAGCAGTGATAATCGCCTGCTATGAACAGGTATTAATTAATAGAATTCTGTGGCTCCAGGTAGAGAGCGTAACACATGGATATTATAATAGATATTAGTTAAATAAATGTCTGTGACTCCTGGTAGAGAGCATAACAGATAGATGGTATAACAGGATGGCTGCTCTAGGCAGAGAGCTTAACAATTAAAAACTACCTGCTTCCTATAGGCAGATATTAGTGGAAGTTTGAATAAATAGCTTTAAAGATGGTATAAAGATATATTGCTCTAATAAATCTTACAGGGTATTCATATTCTGTCTAACGTGGGCTCCACAGGAATTTGGGATTTAAATCCTTGTTTGACAAGCTGCTTCTTATAAGCATGTATAGATAGAAGTGTGAATCAATTTTATAAAGTCTGAAGGAGACTCATATTCTCTAACGTGGACTCCATGAGAATTTTGGGTAATATTCTGACATGACAAATTAGAAAGGCCAAATAGGCTAAAACGTGTGTGATTTTTGAGTATTGTGGTTGTTTTATTGTTCCTCTGGGACAGAGGACAAGCTACAGGTTTTCCTGGTTACCTGCTGAAGGATATGTTGATTTGGGGAAAGGTTTTGCCTTTGTATTTTTGGAAAAGGTGATTCAGGTATTTATACCTTCCAAAGTTATATGGATCAGATTTGATAAAGGGAGACCCCCTGAAGAACTAGATTCCAGAGAATCAAACAAAAAAGGTTATGTTGACGATACTAAAATTTTGTTTTGAGATTTATATATTACAAAATATATAGTCTTGGTAAATTTCATCATCAGATATGCTGAACTGACCTGCCTGAACTCCTGATGTCTTGGTTTTTCATCCGGATCCAGTCAGGACACAGACATCAGAGACTAATACAATCATTGCTGTGGCCTTCTTAAGGCCAACCAACTCCCCCATTTTCCCTACCCTTCCCCCTCCCTTCAAAATATCTCCACATCCATATTCAGCTTGAATAAGTTATGAAGAGTTATTGTCCCAGTTCCCTAGGTTTTGGGACTGGGGGTGGTTATTACAGGTTTTCTTTGATACTAAAAAATTTGAAGTATGGGGCTTAGACCCAGTCCTTCTTTTGCTGTTATTATAAATAGATCTCAGCTGTTTAAGCTTGTGAGTTAAGGGCCAAATAGGAAATTTATTGTTAAGGCGTTTTCAGTTATTTTAATCAGAAATGGCTGAGAGTAGGTAACAGAGAACAGTCCAAATTACTTTACATAGATAGTTGTTTTTCAGAAACATCAGAAGTCCACAGAATGTGACATTTGACGATTATTTATTCACTTGTTGTTGAGACTAATCGGCTCCTGACAGCTTTCCCTGTCTTGGATTCAAAGAAGAAACTGAGCATCTTTGAGTTACTCCAGTTGTGGCCAAACAGTCACTAGGCACGAATTGCCTCATTTCATCTACAGACATAATACTGTCCACAGAAAGGACATTATTACTGGTTCAGACAGCTTGATTCTGCTGAGAGAGTGTAGGCTAGTCTTTAATATTCCTGTTCCTCTAAGTCTATCAGATGACCTTGGCCAGTAGGCTGAAGACCAATGCTCCAACATGTTGAAGTTGACTGTCCAAGTCATCAGTGGTCTCTATAAATTGGCTAAGTTTTGGAAGCTGTGTTAGGCTTCCTATATATTTTCAGTTATTATCAGTTGTTCTTGGATTTCTGATGGGGTTGAAATACTACCTAGTCTCCTAGCCAACCCAGGCTTTTTACTTTGAGAGGGACAGATTTGAGAGGATGGTTTTCAGATGGCATTCAATCTAAAGCCAAGACATAGCCAGATGCAGAACTATAGTCTTTTAAGTAAGGATAGATGACAGAGGTACTATTTAATTAACAAAGATGATGGATTGGCTGTTGGGTCTCTTGTACTTTATAAATTATAATGGTAATAGTTGTGTTCAATTATATCTGAGATAAAATAGCCTTTAATTGGACAGAAAGGGGGAAATGTTACAGATAGCCCTGGACTAATTTGGCTAATTATATATGATGTTAATTCTGTTCTCCTGTGAGGGGTTGTGAACAAGGAATGAGTCAGCACTCAGGTGATTCCTTGCAAACCTGCTTCCCATCATAATTCGTCAAATAAAGGAGAGCTGATGATTGGGCAGATAAAGGAAAGGTGGAGCAGAAGGTTGAGAGAGAGAAGAAGGAAAAAATGGGAGAGAGAGAAAGGACACAGAGGAGGAAGAAGAAGAAAAGCAGAGCAGAAGCACAGGGTCTGGAGAAACCACAAGTTCTAAGGGGTCTCATAGATGTGGAAGATCTGCCTAAGCTAGGCGCACAGCATGTATTCATATTAACTGAGTCATGTTTTCATTGCTAGGGCTTATTTGGGTTGGAGATTTACCGCAGCATGTATATAAACATATTCTATTTTATGTTTGTGTATGTGTTTCTTATTTTTATGTCAGATTTATGGATCAATACCTTAGGATGTTGTCACTTCTTAAAAGAAGATTCATTAATGAGAAACTCTAAGGAAATATCAACATGCATCTTTGTTGCTTCAATCTCTTGGAGTATATTATCCTTTTAACCCTTCTAGTCACATATCTTCTTAGCTGCTAAAAAGTTTTTACATTCCTTCAAGAAAATTAATTCAAAATAGAGTGTTTAATGAGCTGTTTATGGAAAAGTGGTACTTTGCTATTTTTTAAAACTTTTTCCCCATTTTGACTTGTTTTCCTCTTCGTATTCTTCTTGAACAATGTTGATCATGTATACAATAAATGTTCTTGAAAGTTCCTTTTCTAATAAAACATTACCAAATACAACATTAAGCAAAATATTTAAAACATTTAAATAATTACACAATTTTTTTCCTGCAGAAATACCTTAATATGTCAGATCACCTGAGCAGCAATTAATTTGTTCACACCATCTGTCCTATTCTTTCAACTAATGCGAATCTCAGATGTGTTTTGTGACAAAGATGCTACTATATAGTTTCACTTGTAATATAGGAATGAATCATATTGGTCAGGTAATAAAGCACATAGACTTAGGAAAAAAAAAGATTAGCTCAAGTTCAAGGAAATCCAATTTAGTTTGACTCGAGTTCCTTTCAATCTATTAAAGGTAGAAATTGAAATAGGTAATCCTCAATCAATCATTGACCTAATTTCAGAAAAATAGCTCTTTTTTTCCACATATGAAGAACAGACTAGTCAATTTTGAGAAAGTGTCTTGTTATGTGTATTTCCTGGTTGATCTCAAGCATATCATCAGTTCCACTGATCTTATTGGCTCAGCTCAGCCCCCAAGTACCTGGGGCTATGCCAGTGCACCCAGTGAAACCTTAACAGAATCAGATTACACTTCCTTCTACCCTTTCCTTTTCGCCTCTTCTCTTCTCTTCTCTTCTCTTCTCTTCTCTTCTCTTCTCTTCTCTTCTCTTCTCTTCTCTTCTCTTCTCTTCTCTTCTCTTCTCTCCTCTCCTC
>NC_034592.1:49867381-49899181 GCF_900095145.1 Mus pahari | reverse complement strand
TCTATGTGCACTGCTATTTGCCTGACAGAATGTTTCAAGCATTTTGCTTTCTATTGTCATATTCTCTTGTGTCAAGAATATGGCTCAATCTGACCAATTAGAAAAATCTAGCTTAGTGAGAATCTTGTTCAGAGCCCTGTGAAATCAGGCTTGCTTCTGTTAAAGGAATGGATTAATGTAATGGTTTCACATATAACACACTTTTCCCAACCTGGATGGGACTTGTGTAGACTGCAGTCGTAGCAGCCATATGTGAAAAAAAGAAAAAAAAAATTAACAGGTGTAAATCATGCAAAGCTACTAATGTGAAAATTTACATGATTCCAGGTTCTTGTCAATGCTACTTATCTTATGAACTCAGGTTGGGGAAGTCTGACTATGGATCTACCACTCAACTAGTAACCAATGCTAAGGACTAGTTTAGTAAAACTGTCAACAACCTTGCAATTCAAAGTATGGTCACCCTGTCAAACTGCAAAACATTTGACAAGAGCAACTTAAGGATAGAAAGGTTAATTTTTCTTTCTTTTGATGGTGGTGGCTATTGTGATAGAAAGTTTATTAGCAATAGGATAGGCTGCCTGGTCACACTGTTTCTGATGTAAGCAAGCAGAGAGAAGTGGACACTGGTGTTTAGAGAAATTTTAGCTTTCTATTTTAAAAAATCACATGATTTTAAGCTATAAAAGTCAAAGATATGCATTATACTAGACATTTTATAACTCATGAGCAAATTCTGAAGGTTTACCCTATAGTTACTTTTGTTTCAATTTTATTGATTTATGTATATGAGTGTTTTGTCTACATGTTTGTCTGTACATCATAGGTTTGTGACGTCTACTGAGGCCAGAAGAGGCTGTTAGATCCTCTAGAATGTGAGTTATAGGTGCTGTGTGCTGCCCTGTGGGTACTGGAAATCAAGTTCAGGACCTCCGGAACAGCAGCCAGTGCTCTTAAGTACTAAATCCTTTCCACTGCCACATTATATATATTTGTGTATATATAACAAATATTATATATAATATATATTTGTGTATATACGACAAATATATATATATATATATAATATATATTTGTGTATATATGACAAATATATATATATATAACATATATTTGTGTATATATGACAAATATACACTGTCAGAAAGTCCCCTATATTCAAGTTAAGAATAACTTATTCCTTGTTCTTCAGAATACAAAATTTTTGCTGATCATAAGGCTATTTTCCTCCAGACTCTATCCAGCATTTATTCCCTAATTTAGTCCTCATGGTGTACCTCTGTTAGAAACCTGTTGTGGATAGTCCTGGAGCTAATTATATTTGATGTTAATTCTGGTCTCCTGTGAGGGGCTTTGAACAAAGAATGACTCAACACTTAGGTGATTTCCTTTAAACCTGCTTCCCACCTTCATTTGTAAAATAAAGGAGAGCTGATGATTGGGCAGTTAAAGGAAAGGTGAAGCAGAAGATGGGAAGAGAGAAGAAGGAAAAAATGGAAGAGGGAGAGGACACAGAGAAGGAGGAAGAAGAAGAAAAGCAGAGCCCAAGCACATGGCCTGGAGAAACCGCAAGTTTGAAGGGGTCTCATAGATGTGGAAGATAGTAGTGTAGTGGTAGATCTGCCCAATCTAGGCACACAGCATGTATTCATATTAAACGTGTTGTGTTTTCATTGCTGGGGCATGTTTGGATTGGAGATTTGCCACAACGGAAACCGGTGTTGGAAATAAAGATACAGCTATAGTAAGAGAAGATGTAAATTAGTGAATGAATGTGTTACAAATTTTCTTTTATAATTTTCACTGTGAATATATTTGCTTTTCAGGTAAATATTTTTACATGTAGAAACATTTTTTTTTTTCAAGACTACACTTTCATATTTTCTTAGTTACTTTTCTATTGCTCCAAAGAGATACCATGACCAAAGCAACTTACAAAAGAAAGCATTTCATTTGGATCTCACAGTTTCAGAGGGTATTAGCTTCTGTGACCATGATGGGAAGAATATAGCAGCAGACAGGAAGGCATGACGCTGGAGTAGTAGTTGAGGGTTTATATCTGATTTGCAAGCACGAGAAAGAGAGACAGAGACCCTGTACAAGCTTTTAAAATCTCAAAGCCTATCCAAATGGCTTACTTCCTTTAACAAGGCCATACTCATAACCCTTCTCACAAATTTGAGGTTCAAACATTCAAACATTTGTGTCTAAGGGGTCATTTTCATTCATATCAACACACACACACACACACACACACACACACACACACACACGTTTTCCACAGGAAACAAAATTTGATATTACAACATGATTTTTTTCAAACACATTTCTACCAAATCAACCTCTTCTTTTTCTACCTCTGAAACCCTGTTTGTCCTCTTGGCTAATCTCTTATGTTACCACTGGAGAGTAGCGGTGACTGACTATTTCAGTACACATAAAGAGTCAGGTTCAGCTTGAGTCCCTTCTTCTGGCTATTCCAGACGGCTGATGCTTCTTCCTATTGTGACATTTGGATAGGTAGTGTATCTTGTTTCCTTCTATTACCCATTCTCATGACCTATTGACAGTAACTGTAGTGTCTCAGCTGTAACGTTGTCTGAGTAGCTGTGCCATAAATAATCTATAAATCTAAGATTAAACATTGTGATCCAAAGAAAGTGGATGGAGAATTAGTCCACCTATTGAAGACAAGACATGTGGAATTATTGCAAACAAGACTAAGCAGAAGCGCCGGCCTCAGAATCTCAGGACCCCTTCTTAAAACCTGCAGAATTCAAACTTAGCAGTAAGTGTATTTTTTTAACCACGTTTCAAAAGTTATTTTTGTAGTGTGCCTTCTCCCATGGATGCTACTTCCTTACTTCTCTGCCTGCCTCAGCACTTTAGGATCTGAGTAGGCAAAGCAGAGATTGTCTTCTATTCTGTAAAAGGTAGTCATTAAAAAGGCTTTAGCTTTTCCATTTTTAAAAGATTTTAAAAGGCCATCAAAAGAGTTGCATGAATATGGAAAAATTAAAGATAAGAGAAATGACCATTTATTTTTTTTTAAGCTACAAAACCAATTATAGAATTTGTCCACTAAAGAGGCTTTGATGGACCTTGCCTTTTTGTCCTTTTAATTTTTTTTTCAATATTTCATTTTCTTAAGTTGACTTGTACTTTTGATCCAGATACATTTAAAATAAATGGAAGCAAAGTCATATATTTTAAAGGACCTGAGTGCCCAGCATGCCTCTGTGAGTTAGGGTCCTATACTTAACACCCTGATGTTCAAATAAAATGTGAATAGTGACAGTGGTCATCAATGCATAACTCAGTGTCTCATACAAGTCAATGTCTCCGTGTACCAGGCAAGGCTTGTTTCAGTCAATAGCATTTAGCTGAAAATAGGAAGTGAATTAGCTTTAAGGACTTATTTTTGTTTGTAAATTTTAATTAATTAATCATTTTTGATGCAGAAGTGTCCAGACCATGCTAGTCAAAGAGATAGAGAAAATGCGGAACTAGGAAATAAACTCTTAACCTTATTCCATAGCCAGTTGCTTGATAAGCCACACTACTGCCATGGGATTTCAAGTAGAGCTTAAATCTGTTCTTTGTGTTAGTTACTCTTCAGGACTATTGTCCAACTTGACATCCATGTTGTTATAGATAACTCCAACAGTGACATAGACTATGCAAAATGAATAAAGAATGAGAAAAAATATTAGATTGTCCCAGTGAACAGGCTCAACCTACTCAAGATTAAATAATAATAATAATAATAATAATAATAATAATAATAATAATAATAAGCCTTACATTAATGAAAATTTAAGTTTGATGTCTTCATTATACAGAAGTAACATCATTTCAGTTTAAAGTAGTGTGATGAACAGGAATAATTCTGCATCCCAGGAGCTCACACTTGCTTCATTGGAGGAGAAAAGTAATGGCTGTCAACAGTCAAGGTCAAAACTAGGACCAAGGAATAGATTGCTCTCTGTATGTTTCCCTTTTACTAGTCGTGTGTCTCTGTAATAGTCTCCATAACTTACAAAAGAATCATCTTTGATGAGGGGTGAGGGGTGACAGCTACACTTACCTATGGATGTAAGCATAAGCACCTGGAATAGAGTTAGAAATATATTGATTTAGGAACAATGACAACAGTAAGTTCTCTAAGGTCTGTGACCTCTACTGGCTCTACAAGTAACTGGCTAGGTTTACAGTACCAGCATGAATTCCCTCTATTGAGTGTACCTTAAGTCCAATTAGTTATTGCCCTCCCCTGCCCCCAATAATGTTTGTAAACACCTTGGAGGCCATGAATCTTGTGGGCACACAGGCTTTTATGAGTGGCAGTACTGATAGCTCATATCTGTAGACAGATTCCATAGAACTTTCTAATAGGAGGAGACCAAGCTTTCAGGGATGAGGTTGCCAGATCAGTTCTAGCTTGATTCCTCCAAGTTCCATGTCAAAAGTGTGTGATGGGTTTAGCAATAGTTCTGGGAGTCTCCCAAGGGAAGTGACACTAACTAGATCATCTTAGGAGTTTCTTAACTCTCATAACCAGAATCCTCAATGAGGTTTCTCATGCCTGGCATTGGGATTTTTGTTTAATCGATGTCTGCTTTGCTTAAAGTTTGTCCTCAAACTGTATGATGTAACTCTTTAAGATAGAATATTAAAATATTCATTTTGTATTTTAAGTAAGCTTAGAAAATAATGTTTGCACATTTCTATTTGTGTCAACTTTAGTGTTAATTCTCCGTGTTGTTTTTCTCTTTTATTTTACCCTTTCTCCCTTCTCCTAGCAGAAGTCTCTATCCTCATTTCCCATTTTCTCCTTTCATAGTACCTGTGGCCACCTGTTTCTCTCTCAACACCCTGCCCCCCTCCCCATCCCCTAATTACTT
Source organism: Mus pahari (assembly GCF_900095145.1). Taxonomy (NCBI): domain Eukaryota; kingdom Metazoa; phylum Chordata; class Mammalia; order Rodentia; family Muridae; genus Mus; species Mus pahari. Next base: position 49,894,277 of record NC_034592.1, on the reverse strand, counting down.
CTTTCTACTTTTCTGGATTCTGTGCTTTCTTTAGGTCATATATTAAAACAAACAAACAAACAAACACCTTTCAGCAAGCATTTCTTGGTATCCACAATAGTGTCTGGGTTTGGTGACTGCATACGGGATGGATTCCCAGGTGGGGCAGTCTCTGGATGGCCTTTCCTTTAGTCTCTGCTCTACACTTTGTCTCCATATTTGGTCCTGTGAGGATTTTGAAGTGCTTGCTTGCTGAAAGGAGCCTGATATAGCTGTCTCCTGAGAAGCTCTGTCAGAGCCTGACTAATACAGAGGCAGATGCTTGCAGCCAACCATTGAAGTGAGCATGGAGTCCCCATTGAAGTAGTTAGAGAAAGGACTGAAGGAGCTGAAGGGGCTTGCAACCTTATAGGAAGTACAACAATATCAACAAACCAGACTCCACACCCGCCCCAGGGACTAAACCACCACCAAAGAGTATATACATGGAGGGACCCATGCCTCCAGTCGCATATGTAGCAGAGGATAGTCTTGGTGGGCATCAATGAGAGGAGAGGCCCTTGGTCCTGTGAAGGTTTGAGGCACCAGTGTAGGGGAATTTGAGAGCAGGGAGGCAGGGGTAGGTGGGAGAACACCCTCATAGAAACAGGGGAAGGGAGGGGAAATGGGATGGGGGTTTTCAGGGGAGGGGGTAACAGGGAAAGGGGATAACATTTGAAATGTAAATAAATAATATATCCAATAAAAAAAAAAGAAAACAGGACCTCTGTGCTAGAATTAACAAACAGTAGAGAATATATGTTTTTAAGTTTTATGTATTTTTCTTCTTTTCTAGATCTGTGTTACTTTAACTCAATATAATAATTTCTAGTTTGGTCTCTTTACCTTCAGATGTCATGATTTCATTGTTTTTCTTTCTTTTGTTTTTGTTTTTGTTTTTTTTTTATTACAGCTAAAACCAGAAGAAGAATCTCATTGTGTACTTGTAACACATTTTTATCATTCATTAATTAGTTAAAGAACATTTAGATTAGGTTGCTTCCACTTCCTAGCTAACTGTGGATACCTAATTAGTACACCTACAGAGCAAGATGATGAACAATGATTACAAATTTAATCACTCTGTTTATCATTATAGAAAATATTATTTCTAACATACAGCAACGAGCCTCTCATTCTCAGGCAAATCATGCACGTCCTTCCTGAGAGCCTAGCCAGAGGGTCTGCATGAATCCCCTCTCATCCATGGTTCCCAACACCACAGATTCATCCCACTGTCAGTTCCAGTACTCTACATGGTGACCCTTGCCTGAGTCACAGTCAAGCACTAGACCTGCTTGTCCTGACTCACTGCTCCCTCCTTTCCTATATCCAAACTCTCTATCTAGCCAGATCTAAGCACACACCCCAAACTTGGAAGATAAAGCACATCTTGCACACCAGCCCAGTTCCTTCTGTTCACCTAACTTTATTCCAACTAAATCATTTCCAAGCTTTAGGTCAAACCTACCCATTAATACCCTCCAAAGCTGATCTGTTTATATCAGACACAGACCTAATAAAAGAAATCTATATGTCAAATTCTCATTGTAAAAGTACAAACAGTATGGAAGATCAAACCATTATATCTTCTAAACCAGCTAGTCCTACAGAGATGCTTACCAATTAGAATTAACCTAGATAAGTAGGACATAAGATTTAAAAGAATCATAATTTTCATCAAAGAGTATATGGGATTTAAAGAAAACACAAGGAAACAGCTCAAATAGCTCAATTAAATTAAGGAAAAAGAACTCGGGAAGAATAAACATTGATTCCAGAAAGAGAGAGACAGAGAGAGAGAGAGAGAGAGAGAGAGAGAGAGAGAGAGAGAGAGAGAGAGAGAGAGAGAGAGAGATCTAATAACCAAACTAGAAAACTCAAAGAAAGACAGCTTTACAAGTAAAATAGATCAAGCAGCAGGAAGAGAATCTAGACCATACAACCAGAGTGTGAAAAAATATTAAAACACAGGAACAAACACACAGGAAATGTGGGATGCTATGGAGAGGCAAAACCTTTGAATGGTGGAGGCAGGTAACAGTATAATCCCAAATCAATTGCATAGAACAAATCTTCATCATAGGAGAAAAGTTCACCAAACTAAGGACAAACGTACAAAAAGAGATACAAGAAAGAAGAAATAGATATAAGAATCACACAGAATACTACATAGCCAAGAGCAGAAAAAAAAAACTCTTTAATGTATCATAGTCATATCACTAAGTATACAGAACAAAGAGGGTGTGTTTAAAACTGAAAGAGAAAAGCACAAGTCGTGTATAAAGGAAGACCCATCAAAATGACAACTGATGTATCAATGTAAACTATGTCTGGAGTCTGGAGAAATGGAGATCAAGTCCAAAATAGCAAGACAGCCAACTTGGACTAATTTATCCAACAAAACTAAAATATTTGAAGAAATAAGAGAAACTTTCTACTATATAAATAGCCTTAAAAATTATACCTAAAAAGTCAAATCTAAAGAAAATACTGGAAGACATTTTTATTAAATTATTTTATTTATTTACATTCCAAAGTTGTCCCCCTGCCTGGCTCCCTCTCTCTGAGTTCTTCATCCCATCTCCCCTCCCTGTGCCTCTGAGAGGGTGCTCCCCCATCAGTCTGTCCACCCCCACCAGTAACCTTCTTCCCTGGGGTATCAATTTCCACAGATTAAGCTCATCCTCTCTGACTGAGGCCAAACAAGGCAATCCTCTGCTCCCCATGTACCTCAGAGCCATGCTTCTTAGTTGATGGCTTAGTCTCTGGGAGCTCTGGGTCCAGGTTAGTGGACATTGTTGTTCTTTCTATCGGGTTGCAATCCCCTTCAGCTCCTTCAGTCCTTCCTCTAACTCTTTCATATTGGTCCGCCTGACCTCAGTCTAGTGGTTGGCTGTAAGTATCTTCATTTGTCTCAGTCAACTGCTGGTACAGCCTTTCAGGGGACAGCTATGCCAGGCTTCTGTCTATAAGGACAATATAGCATCAGTCATCATGTCAGCATTTGGTCCATGTGCATGGGATTGATTCCAAGTTGGGCAGTCTCTGGGTGGCTTTTCTTCAGTCTCTGCTCCAATTGTGTCCCTGCATTTCCTTTAGACAGTAACAATTCTAGGTCAAAAATATTGAAGATGGGTGGTGCCCCCCTCAACAGGGGGGGGCATGTTGATCTACTATGGGACAGAGAAAAACCGTGGAAAGAAATAGAAAGACATACACAAACACTGAGAAAACAGACAATACCACCTAAAGTCTAGCACACTATGACCACAATTAACACATGAAATTCAATAATAAAAGAAATATTAATGATCTCAATTCTGCAGTCAAAAAACACCAGGTGACTAGATTTGTGTAGCAAGAAAACCAACCTAAGTTTTCTACAAGAAATATATCTTAGATTTAATGTTAGGCACTGCTTTAGGGTAAAGGGATGGATAAAAGTAACCCAAACATCTGGGATGAAAAAACATTATCCTAATATCTGTGAAAATAGTCTTAGAATTAAAACTAAGTACAAGAATAGTGACAGATATTTATCCTCATCAAGGTAAAAGCTAGTCATGAAGACATAAGTATCCTAAACATATTAGAATGTTCTGTGGTATATGTCACTTCTAAAAACTAAGTGAAATGAATTTAAAGACAGAGATTAACATCAAGCCTTTAAAGGCAAGTGATTCTAATAACCTATTTTCTCCAATAGATAAGACATCTGAACAAAACCAAACAAAACAGGGAAAGATCAGAATTCATAACATAGCACACCAAATAGACTTAACAGATAGCCGAAGAATTTTCCATCAAACACCATTTGATGGTTTATATGAAAATAGTTCCCATAGACTAATAGGGAATGGCATTATTGGAAGTGTGGCATTGTTAGAGGAAGTGTGTGTGTGCGTGTGTGTGTGTGTGTGTGTGTGTGTGTGTGTGTGTGTGTAGGACACTTGATGTTTCTAATTCTCAAACCGGGCCCAGTGTCCTTCTCTCTTCTAACTGCCTACAACTTCAGATATAGAACATGCATCTTCTGCTCTATAGCCTGCCTGTGTGCTACTGTGTTTTTAACTATGATGAAAATACCCAAAACTTCTGAATCTTATGCCAGCCCCAACTATTGATTTCCTTCATGTGAGTAGCCATGGTCATGGTGTCTCTTCACAGCAACAATACCATATCAGAGGCAGAAATTGGTACCAGGGACTGGGGTATTGCTATGATAGGACACACCATGATAGGACTTTATTTGGAGGAATATGGAACACTTTGGAACTTTGGACTAGAAAAAAAGTTGAACCCTCTAAGTGGAGTTTAATTTACTACCGGGAGGAGCATGGAAGACAGTGGTGCTAATGGTTACTTTAACTATGGAGTCCAGCTTAGGGGTTTCCAAAGGAGATGTATATCAGTATGTGGCTCAGAGATGGATCTTGTCATAGCTTGACAATGAAAGTGGCTTCTTTGTCTTTGTCTGAAAAGTGTGCCTGAGGCTAAATTGAAGGGTTTGGGATTAATTGTGTCTACGGTGGAGATTTCAAAACAGCATAGTATTAAATATGTTTAATCTCTGCACTAAGAGGCAGAAGCTGGTGGACCTCGGAGTTGTACAATGGTATTGTATATTTTGTGCTATTATATGTTGGAAGTATGTGATTGACTTTATGACTTTGATTTTACAGGGGTTTAGAGTTAAGAGATTATATGAATCTAAGAAGAAACTTTGAATTTTGGACTTTACAAAGAGTTGAGACTATGTTAGACTATGAATGGCCACTTTTCAAGTTGGACTGAATGCCTTTTACGTTATGATATGGCTACAAGCTCATGGCTGCCAGTGAGTGAAATATGGTGGTATGAGTGAAAATGGACCCAAAGGGAGTGGCAATGTTAGTAGGTGTGACCTTGTTGGAGGATCATGTCACTAATTTTCTTGATGCATGTACAACAAAGTTAAATCAAGATCAGATAATTTAAACAGGCCTGTAAATCTGTATTAAAAAATAGATGTAATTAAATTCTACCACAATCAACAAAAATCCAAGTACCAGATGGCTTTAACATTTATTTCTACCAGACTTTCAAATACAAGTTAACATCAATACTCCTCAAATTAGTCCACAAAACAGAAAAAGAAGGGATATTGCTCAATTCATTTTACAAGGCCATAGTTACACTGAAACCAAACCAAATAAAGGAACAATAAAGGAAGTTAATTACAGGCCAATTTCTGTTATAAACATAAATGTAAAAAAAAATCGTAATAAAACATGTCCAATACACCAAAAATATCATCCACTATGATCAAGTAAGCTTCATTCTAAATATGTAGAGATTGTTCTACATACATAAATTGGTAAAAGTAATTTATCTCTCATTCTCATGTATTAGTAGGATTACCATTGGTAGAATGCCCATCTTACCAAAAGCAATCTACAGATTCAACACAATTTACATCAAAATTTTGAGAAAATTCTTCACATACCTTCAAAGAACAATTCTCAACTTAAATGGAAAAACAAACAAACAAAAATCTAGGATAGCTAAAACAATATTTCACAGTAAAACAAGTTCTAGAAATCTTACTTTTCCCCATTTCAAGTTACGCCAAAGGGCTATAGTAATAAAAAATGCATATTATTGGCACAAAAGGAGACACATTGATAAATGTATCTTTACTGGTCTAAATTGAACAATAAAAGAACTGCTGGAGTTCTTACTGTTCCCAAGTTCAAGTTATACTGTAGAGTTCTAGTAATAAAAACTGTATGATATTGGCATAAAAACAGATACATTGTTCAATGGATCAATGCTGTTCTGTTGAACACGTAGACACAAACCCACACACATGTGTATACCTGATTTTGTATATTTTAAAAAAAAAGAGACAGAAATAAAGACAGGGAAAAACTAGCATATTTAAAAAATAGTACTGGTTAAATTGGAGGTCTGAATGTAGAAGAATTCAAATATTCCACAAACTGTACAAAACTCAAGTCCAAATGAATCAAAACCTCAATATAAAACCAGATACACTACACCTCATGAAACAGAAAATGGGAAGTAGCCTTGACTTCATTGGCACAGGAGAAGATCTTCTGAAAAGGACAATCATAGCACAGGCACTATGATTGAAATTTAATAAATGGGACCTCATAAACCTGAAAAGCTTCTATAAGGCAAATGACACCATTGGTCAGAAAATGTGGCAAATTACAGAATAGGAAAAGATTTTTACCAACTACACATTTAATAGAGGGTTAACGTCCAAACTATATAAAAAAGTCAACATATGAGCTGGGCGTGGTGGCGCATGCCTTTAATCCCAGCACTTGGGAGGCAGAGGCAGGCAGATTTCTGAGTTCGAGGCCAGCCTGGTCTACAGAGTGAGTTTCAGGACAGCCAGTGCTACACAGAGAAACCCTGTCTCGAAAAAACAAAACAAAACAAAAACCAAACAAACAAACAAAAAAAGAAGTCAACATACTATATACAAGGGCAAAAAAAAATTAAATAGGGTACATATATAATTAGAGAAATCTCAAAACAAAAAAAAACTCAAATTGCCGAGAAACACACAAATCTTCAGCATCCTTAGCTATCAGAAAAATGCAAATCAAAACTACTTTGAGATTTCATCTTTCACAAAAGCAGAATGGCTAAGATCAATAAAGCAAATGACAGCTCGTGCTGGTTAGGATATGAAATAAGGGGGGAATGCAAACTTGTACAGACACTGTGGACATCAGTGGTTGTTCAACACAAAGATGTGAATTGATCTTTCCCTAGATGCAGCCATCCACTCTTGGGAAGATACCCAAAGGACGCTTCATTCCACTACTAAGACATTTACTCAGCCATGATGACTGCTGCTCAATTCCTAATAGCCAGAAACTAGAAACAAAATAAATGTCCCTCAGCAGATAAATAAAAGAGAAAATGAGGTACATTTACTCAATGGAATGTTTCTGAACCAGTTAGCAAGTGAAATCACAAAATTCCCAAGTAAATGGACAGAAATTAAAAATAATCCTGAGCAAGGATTTTCTAATGTTTAAATATTGCCTAAGCATGGTAGTATTCACTTCTATGTGGATATTAGTTGTTAACAATAATCAAAATATAATTCATACAACCAAAAAGATTAGGTATAGAGTCAGGGATTGGGTGGTTGGGTAGGGGGCAGATAGATATCCTCTAAGAGAAGGAAATAGAATAAATGATTACAGATGGATGACAGGGGTGTTGAAATGGGAGAAGCAAGTGGGGAAGTGAAGTGAATACAGGAAAAGACAGCTAAATTAAAGGACTTTTTGAGAGGTAGAATGAAAATTTAATGCAATAGAAGTTTCCTTCATTAAACACACAGATAATGGCAGTCCAAATGAAATTATCACATAATGGAATAGGCAAAACCCCAACTGGCCAACTCTTATCATCAAGCATCTATTACCAGGATTGGGTTATGTCTGAGGGAGTTATTAGCCAAGAGACACACAGAAATCCCCAAGGAATATAAGGTATTGCCAAGATTGTAGGTTGCTTTTCTCTCACCAAGAGCAAAGTACCACTACTGAAGAGAATTACCCACAAACTCAACAGTCATAGAGAAGTTACGCTGGTGTCACCCTACAATCTTCATGCCTCAAGCTATCATCTTTGGTATAAGAAGGTATTTTGAATGATACCAAAGAATAAATGTAAACACCAACCCAGCCACAAACTCTTTGATCTATAGTGAATTATGACTATGAGCGATGGTGGCATGGAACTAATAGGGTTAACCAATCAATATCTGATTGGACTTAAGGCCCACTTCACAAGATGGAATCCTTACTGGACCAAGCTTAGGTGACAAAGAACCTCAGACTAGATAGCCCAGGGACATAGGGTAAAACCAAGCACTACTGTTCTGAAAAAAAGAAAATAGAAAAAGAAAAAAAAGAATACCTAGTTATCTAATGAGTCTTAATTCTTCCATACTCATAGATTAGTGTCTTGCTCTGACATCATTAGAGAAGATTCCCCCCTACAGCAGAAAAAAAATATATCCAAAGATCCATAGTCAAAACATGTGAAGAATTGAAAGCTTATGGGAAAACAGTCCTAAATGGGTTGTCTTTATTAAATTGATCCTATCAAAGCTCAAGTAATTCTGTAGATAAGGAGGCAGGAAGCATATAAGACACAGAGTGGATGGAGGACAGCAAGAAAACAAGAACTTCTAAATCAACAAGACCCTCTAAATCAAGAGGATTGATATGAACTCACAGAGAATGAGGAAATGTGCATATGGCCTGCAAGGGTCTGTAACACATGGGGTCTTATGTCTGAAAGGAGAAGGGGACACAAGCCCATCCCTAACTCAGATGCTATTTCCAACTGATAACTACTTGCAAATGAAAATGTAATTTTCTACAAGCAAGTCTCATGGGTAAAACGAACAACACTTAATGGTTAAGTACACGCTCAGCAGGAGCTGACCAGTAGAAAGTAAACTCAATAGAATCTTTCTAGGTTCCTTGCCTCATAATTCCATATATATGGAATATTTGCAGATATTGCTTTCTTTTTAACCTAAATATTCTTTTCTTATGTATGTGACTTCCAGTTTAGTGGTTTCAAGGAATTCCTGACTATATAAAGGAGTTTCTGAATATACTTCTGTATCTTGTTCCTTTTCTTTGTTTATTTTTCCTTCTGTTGTTTCTTTTTGTCCTATTTCAATGATTAATTTTATTTTATTTTATTTATTTAATTTTATTATTATTTATAGAGTTCTGTATGCTTACTAGCGAGAGACAAAATGGTTGTGGATCTGGAGAGGGGCAAGTAATTAACAGTAGAGTGAGAGGAGAGGATGATCAGGATAAATCAGGTGAAGAAAAAATCTATCTTCAATAGACTTTTACTAAAAAGATTATTTTCAGTAAAAGGAAAACAAAAAAAAATTAAAGAAATCATTGAATCTAAGAGCCGTTTGTTCTTTGACATAATTAACATCATTGACAAATCTTTGGCTTATTCAAAAGAAATAAATAGAAGAGCCAGATTAACCAAATCAGAATGAACAGGAAAACATTACAATGGGTATCAAATCATTCAGAATATGTTAAGGGGATACTTTAAAAACCTATACTCCACTTCTTTGGGAAACCTAAGAGAAATTGATTAAGTTTATATTTTCAACCAAACCACCATAACTAACCAAGAGTAAATCAATAACAAAAATAGACCCATAATAAATGAAGAGACTGAAATAGCAATGAAAACTTTCAGTTTAAAAAGAAATATTCGGGGCCAGAAAGGTTCACAGCATAATTCTATCAGACTTGCAAGGATGAGTTCCAGTTTTTCTAAAACTATTTGAAAATACTCAAAACAGAAGGAGAAGTCACAAACCCATTATCACTCCAGTACACAAACGAGGTAAAGAAAGAAAACTATAAACCTGCATCAGTGATGGAAGACATTCAAAAGTGCTCAGTATAATAGCTAGGAACAGAATACAGGCATGATTTAAAATGGATGTCTCTCATGACCAATTTGGTTTTATTCCTGAATGGTACTAGATGGAGCAATAAGACAAGAGAAGGAAATACAAAGGACACAAATAGGAAAAAGAAATCAAACTATCCATATTTACTAATGATAGAATATTATACAGAAGAGGTTCCAAATTCCACCTGAAAAATTCTAGAAATGATCAATAGATTCAACAATATGATAGAATACAAAATCAACTTGCATAAATAAATATTATTTCTACATACCGACAACAAACATAAAGAGATCCTGCACACCTCCCAATTCCCAATAGACACAAAGAAAATAAAATGTCTAGCATTGCTAGGATCAATGTTGTGAAAAAAATCATTTTACCAAAAGATATTAACAGGTTCAGTGCAATCCCAGCAAAAATCCCATCTCATTCTTCAAATAGAAAAACAAAACTATCCTAAAATACATACCCCTTATTTAAGTCATTCATTCATGAATTCTTTTCATACTCTCATAGATTTCATGTCAAGCCTAAAAAATAATGAAATACCCTAGCATTGCTATCAACAATTTTCTGCATAGATTATATGCCTATTTCACCTGTTAATTCTGAAACATGGTTGATCAACTCCTTGTCTCATTCATATGCTAATCCAATATAGTAAACACCTATTTTTTTTTTTTACTTGCATTTTTTCTATTTACTCGTCAATTTCTAGGCTGAGAAAATACAAACTCTGCTTTAATGAGCTCATTGTAATGGGAGAGAGAAAAGTGTGCAAATAATCCCCATCATTGGGATCCCCATCACTGGGGGATATAGGAGCTGTAGTGATAAATCCAGCCAGTGATTTTCAAATCCTACACTCTCTGTAAAATATTTCTGTGTGCCTACACCATACTAGAAGAACAAGGAATTCTTATTGTAGGTAATTAAATGAAACACTACCTGATACTACATCTTTTTCACACAAGGTAGAACGTTTTAGCTTATTTGCTATGTCTTTGTGGAGGTCTCACTGTCACAGATTAAATCTCATGCAATGCTGTCCTTTCCCCTGCACCACTGAAGGCTCCTCTTAATTACTCTCTCACCACATTCCATGGCATTATCATTGGCCTAACCACTCAAGCAAAAACCTCAAGGGACTGTATATACCCAGGACTTATCTTTTCTATCATCAAGTCTTGGATATGGCTCCAAGGTCTCTAAACATTCAACGCTTTTTTAAACCTTGTTCATTGATGTAGGCTTTCATTATTTTTTATTCATGTTAATAAAGTGATATTACTAATATCATTACTATAAGGTACAAGTATAGTTTAATTTTATTATTATCTGTAGTAAGACATTTCTACCTCATGTATTCTCTGGAGTCACATTTCTAAAAAAGTATTTCAGACATAAAATTCTCACATAATGAAGGGATCTACAACCCTATCGGTGGAACAACAATATGAACTCACCAGTACCCCCAGAGCCCGTGTCTCTAGCTGCATATGAAGATGGCCTAGTCGGCCATCACTGGGAAGAGAGGCCCCTTGGTCTTGCAAACTTCATATGCCCCAGTAGAGGGGAATGCCATGGCCAAGAAGTGGGAGTGGGTGGTTAGGGGAGCAGGGCAGGGAGAGGGTATAGGGAACTTTCAGGATAGCATTTTAAATGTAAATAAAGAAAATATCTAATAAAAATAAAAATAAAAACATTTCTCACATAATATTCTATTACTGTTAATATGATGTACCTTAAAGTTCCAGTACTCAGGAACTACTAATTCTTTAGCTATGTTTCTCATTTATAAACCAGAAGATATTTCATGATCTTGTCAAAAGAGAATTAATATTATACATTTAAGTATAAAATAATTCTTGAGAAAATAAAAATTGCAGAAAAAATGTCTTAGCTAATTGTCAAACTAGGAAGAGAGTGGACAACCTAAATGTTAATGTTTGTGTAACCTTTCTATAGTTATGATTCAATATTTGTCAAGATAAATGTATTTATGTAGGTCTTAAATTATGATTATTTTCCCACTTCTCTGAAAATCTACATACCAAAGCTTACTACATGAAGTTGGGCGAACTACACCATTGAGAGAATAATTTATGATTATGAGTAATTGAATAGAAATGATCTTTCTCTTCTTGTGCCTTATGCTATAAATCAGAAAGCACAGGAAGAATACAAACAGACAACAGAGCAAATCTTTTCTTCAGTTTTCATTTTCTCAGAGAGACCTGACTATATAGTCAGGTAATGGACTCATTCAAAAAGGTTTCATGAAGCAACAAATATCCATGTGCAGGATATTTTCTAGGTTACTGCTGAAGAAAACTTTAAAAATGAAATTAAATCAAAATTTTAACACAGAGAAAAGAGTGAACAAATACAATGTACTAAGGTTTCTCTACAGTAATTGAATATTATTTTACTATATGACTTCTAGATATTATATGCCATATTTAACCTGAGGACAGAATAAAGGAGTTGTTTCAATAATGTGGTAATTTAAATATATTTTGCTGCATTAATAATTTGCAAAATGCTAGTTTATAATCAATATATTCAGAATCATAAATACTATGAAAAAATACTGACATTATAAAAATTACCAAAAAGCAAACAAATGATTAGCTCAGTCATAGAACCATTCCTCAGAATAGGTGAGGTTCTTTGCTTGAAATATATACAAAACAAAACAACAACAACAGCAACAGCAACAACAAAGCTACAATCTGAGAGTCTTCAAATCATTACAATACTGCTTTATAAGAACTAAGTATATATCGAAAGATGATATACACACCATTTTCTTTGTCATGTATCATGTCAAAAAATCAATATGTGTTAAGAAATTATTTCCATGAGGCTGTCCATTTAAGGATAACACAAAATAAAAAATAAATATGGTCTCCAGAAATTCCAGGCTTCTGGTGTCAGCTGTGAGATCCACTAAAATTGCTGTGAAGAAGAGCCCCACAGATGCCAGAAGATCACAGGTTGAAGGCTCTAAAATGCTGTAATCAGAGGACGAGAACTCAGCTTGAATTTGATGGATCATATTTTGTTATTGTTGTTGTTATTATTATTATTATTATTATTATTATTATTATTATTACCTTTTTTATAGTCCAGTTGTTATCTCCCCCCAGTCTGCCCTCTGAGTATTCCTCAGTTATACCTCCTCCCCCATCTCCAAAAGAATGCCCCCACCCTCCCAGACTTGCTCACTCCCTGGGCCCTCAAGTCTCTCCAGAGTTAGGTATGTCTTCTCCCACTGAGACCAGATGAAATAGCCCTCTGCTGTGTATCTGTCAGGGGGTCTCATGTCAGCTGGTGTATGCTATCTGGTTGGTGGCTCAGTGTCTGAGAGATCTCTGGCATTCAGGTTAGTTGAGACTGCTGGTTTTCCTAAGGGGTCACCCTCCTCCTCAGCTTCATAATTTTAAGTGCAGGGGAAACAAAGGTTTAGGAAAGGAAGAATGGCTGGAAAGACAGGATGAAGAAGACAGAAGAGTTATGCAAGAATGGACTGCACAAGAATGTTAGGCAGCACTTAGAAGCTTTGTTGGAAATGAAGGTACAGATGGTCCTTACAGTAGAGAGGTGCTCCCTTTCTACATATCTCCCAGCCACAGATTAAACGGGGTTTTCCAAACTCTCAGAGTTCATCATCTGAGACTGATGCCTGTTACCCTTTCACTATCCCCTCTAATACTTCTAAAGAAAGCTTTTCTTGTACTATGGCTTTTATGGTTAAACAGAAGTTTCCAGGTTCCAGGGCTCTTAATTTACCAGCTTCCATGAGCATTAGAGTTCAAGGGAAATAATCCTTGTTTAAAAAAAAAAAAAAAAGAAAAAGAAAAAAGAAAGTGTACATTAAGTTACTTCTAACTAAATCATGAGAAAGAGCTTTCTTTTTTTTAAAACCAATTACTAAGCATTAAAATTTACCAATTAAAAGGGGTTTTACTGACAAGGTCATTTATAAAAGAATCATTCAGTCTAGCTAGAGAAAAACCACTACTGAGCACAGAGCTAAAAACAATTCTTTGGCTAAATTCTCAGGAAATTAATGCTTCCGTTATCTATATCTGTATTTCAGGAAGAAGTGGTGAGAATGTTGCATCCTTGAACTAAGAAGCTGCCTCTGTGCTCTTTGCAGAGAAGAAGAAAGTTTGATCGCAGTGGCAGGCTTGAGCAATTTGGATGCACTGAGTATTGATTTCCCTCCTGTATTTATTCTATTCTTGTGCTAGAAAACGTTAAGTATCTGGAGAGGGATGGCAAAGTGGGCATTTTTAAAACAGTTTGACATGATTGAAAGCCTTCATATTTGTCAAGGTGTTTCCCTGCTATATGAAATTGTTTTCTTTGCACATATTTTTGTTCTCAACGGATGTCATATCCTTGAAATGTGGCAGATTCATCTCTCTGAAGTAGTGGTTTTTCAGCTCAACAGCAGAGAAGGGTCAGTTGTGGATTGGAGAGCCATGGTAGGCTGGCTGACATAGCCATATACCTATGTTCTACATTTTACTAATCTAGCAGTTGATGGGTAAAAGAAATTGTCTGAATTCACTCGGCAGTATACAAATTGAACTGCTTAGCATCATATCCTAACCAGGAATAGAAACTTGTTATATCTCAAAAGCTACCATGGCTCCAAAGATGGCTTCTCTTGAAATTGTAGAGTCAGCCGAACTATAATTCAGAAATGACCAGCCATTGGAGCCCAGGATTTTCTGTATCTACCAAGCTTCAATGGGGCATGTGGAGTATGTAACACAGTTACGCCTCCCAGGTTCCTGAGTTCTTTGAAACAGAACCCCTGAAGGACAACTCTGTTCAGGTCACTGGAAAGAATTTTTCCCTTTCTTTAAATTCATTCAGAATTTGGAGTTTTTAAAAAGATCATTGTTATAGACAACAATCCTGCTTACTTCACACAGATATTAAAGTAGATATTTATCTACTTTATAAAGTGTCATCTGGAAAGAACTGGAAATCTGGAAAATGTTGCCTTTTGCATCCTTTAATAATATCACCTTTTCTCTAATACAACCAAATACAATAAGATTAATAATGACTCAGTTTACTAAAACAAGTTTCCCTAATTTTTTTAATATGGAGGATGTTTCCAATTAGTTTTCTGGAGCCAATGATAATTATCAAAGATTATTAATATATTTTTTACTCTGAATATCTTACATAAGTTTGTGGAACACTTGATGGCTCTTGATGCCAATAATTTATTAATATATTTTTTACTCTGAATATCTTACATAAGTTTGTGGAACACTTGATGGCTCTTGATGCCAATAATTTACATATGCATGTAAGTGTAAATAAACAGGCATGTGATCTAGAAAAGCACTCGCTAACTGAAGCATTAACATCTGCTGAAACGTGTCACAACCATGGAATAATTCTAATGAACCTAATAAGAAAAAAAGGGCATTACATATCTTGGTAAGTATCCAAGCACATTCCTCCATTGGATAATGTAAAAAGAAGCCAGCTCATTTGTATTGAACTTGGAATGAACCAGCATTGTATGCACAGTTGTTTGTATTGCCCATGGAGGCTGATTTAATCTATTTAGGTGAAGATGGCAGACTGTCATGAATATCTACTTTTCAAATTGGCATGAAGCCCCATAAAAGTGCAGCTTCTGTAACGGCAGAGACGATGGGATCACTGCTCTTAAATGAAGCTGGGCCAGAAAGCACCATCTGCACAGAGAGATCCCACTAAGCCACAGGAAGAGATACCTTTCTTCACTTACTATTTTCAATCCTGTTATTGGTCTCCAGTCTTCTTCAGCGAAAATGCCACCCACAATGGTATAAATTGAGAAGTAATGCAATCCACACTATTCTGATGCCAGGGCCAGTGTTTAAAGAAGTCTCCTTGCTTGCTCAATGACTTTCGTGTTTCATTGATTCTGGGAACTTGAGTTTGCTGTGAATATATGTGATCGAGTGCTCTTTCTTTTGCTTTTATGGCTTACCATAGCATAAATTGCTGCAGATGTGAATGTTCTTATTGGCATACATGGAAGAATGACCTTACTTTATAGTGCTATTATAAAAGCATGGTTTAAACTAGCCTTTCAATTTTTGTGTGACAGAAGAAGGGGCTAATCTTATGGGTCTTGACCTCTCTCAAGCATTCAAACTACTGATGACAGAGCACATGGCTCTTTACGTTCCCTGCTTGTCATTTTCTTGGCCTTAGATTGTTCCCAACCCATTTTAGTGTATATGCCTTATTGACGTCCTGTGTTGTTGGCTAATGCATCTTTTCAGACTCAATGTCTCTAGCCTACATTTCTGTAAGGATTAAGAAAAGAAATGAGGTTTCCAAATAAGTCCTATGGTTTCCTGCATTTCCAATCCATGGCAAGAGAAGTACCCTTGGCGTTCTGGACTCTCCACCTACTGATAAAAATACCCAAATCAATGCATTATTTCAAGTAACTGCTTGACCATTCAACTTCATCACTCAGATTTGATCACTAAACTGGATTTTTCTTAGGGGGAATCTTAGGTACTAATTATAGCTTAAGATGTTTCATAAAATTCAAATTAGTTCTAAATTTAATATCACTTCAAAGTGATTCTATCTGGTGCAGATCTTCTTTTAGGTGTTTATCAAAATGTAACACAAATTTAACAATATCATTTCTAATTTTTATAAGAATATATGAATGTGTAATATAAAACTGTGAAAGATATGCTAATGAAGAGGAAGACAATATCAAAAGAGTCTATCTGCATAAATATAGTTTTCCTCGAAGATACTGCAGACCAAGTTGCCTGACACTATTTCATTCCCTCTCATAGGTTCCTTATGTAGTTGTTGATGCTACCTTTACCACATTTGCTTGGTATGTTGAGGCATGCTAAACATAAAGGCATCTGTGTATAGTCTGGCCAGCAAAGGATGCATAGTCGTAGGGAGATCTGAGTCCCACTGAACTGAAGAAAACTGGTGGCTACTTGCAGACCCAGTCAGAGTTTCATCTCTTTTGTGATGTTTGAACGGAACATTCAAGAGAAGCTTGAAGATAACAGGAAATGATCAAGTTACTCGGACATACACAGAAAGGAAGCGGTAATGAAAAAGTATAGAATTACAGAATTCAGGGTGAAGAAAATGCCAGAATCAGTGGCAAACAATGAGGGTCTATTTTCAAGTAATAGCAGGGGACATACTCATAGAGACTGTTGCTGTTTAAGGATGAGTCAGGTGGGGCATAAAAGAGGAAAGAAGAATCAGGATGCTTGCCAAGAGCAGAGATTGCTTCCCGAAGACTAGTTTCATATTAAATGCTCATCCTTAATACCCAGATTGCAGTACTGGTCAAATGATGAAGTCTAATCTCCTTGAGCCTTAGGGACCCATGCTGTGTTTCTAAAGGAACACACTAGCTAAGCAGGCAGAGATTTCATGATGCAACCACTTCTAAATGCTCCATCTCTGCTGCCACACTGGAGGAAAAGTTTCAGAAACTGGAACTTTGAAAGGTACACCCAAACGGGAGAGGCTGCTTTCTATTTTATGGACGTGCCAATAATTTCTGTAGTATTCAACTATTTTAAGATATTTAATATTTGACACTATTTCCAAGTCTCATTTTAAAGAGTTCATTATATCTTTATTTTAATTACATGTATGTACATCTATCTGTAAGTGGATGTACGTACAGTTACCTATGACGAACAGAAGGGGCTAGACCTTCTGGAACTGGAGTTACAGGTGGTTGTGTGCTAAGCAACATGGTCCTTGGGAAGAAACTCTGGGACATCTGTTAGAACAGCAAAAGCTTCCAACTGCTGAGCCACATTTCTAGCCCTCAATTCTCCTTTTAACGGTTGCATAATACTCTATTACAAATCAGTTAACATCATTCCCACATTGATCCATTCAAGTGGTCTTGGTCTGACTATTTTAAAATGTCAATTTTATCAAAAACAGTGATGAATGCAATTTCTGGAAACTTTAAGAATTCATAAAAGGATTTAATAAGCAAGTTGCAGTGAATTCACTTATATGTGGATAATAGCTATTATGTCAATGATAACTAAGTTACAATCTATAGAACCACAGATGGTAGGTATAGAGTAAGTGACTAGAGTGACATCATCATTAGGAAGGGAAATAGCATCCATAATTATAGATGGATGTGGCCGCCAAGGGGTGTTAATGGCTAGAATGGGAGGATCAAGTGGGGAGGTGAGAGGGGGTGGTGGGAGAAAATACAATGGGAGACAAGTGACATTAAGGGGCATTTGGGGGACGGTATAAAAACCAAATACAACAGAAATTTCCATGTATGTATATGTGTATGTATGTGTGTGTATGTATATAAAATTATATATATATATATATATGCAATCTAAATGAAACTGCTGAATAATGGGGGAGGCAGAGTCCAATCTATCATCTTTGTCACCAAATGAACCTTCTAGTATGGATTGAGATACATCACATTGACTTATTGGCCAAAGGTGCCACATGGGAACCCCAAAATAACACAGGTTGTTGCCAAATCTATAGTTTGTTGACAGTAAAAGCTGACCCAAAGCCCCTTTCCTGAAGACAACACCTACTCAACTCATTGAACATGGAGATGCTGAGATGTTGCCTATATAGAGCCCCCACCACTATGTTCTACCTTTGCTGCCAACCTTTGTTACAGGAAGGTACTCAGAATGCAACCAAAGGAGACTTGTAATATCTGTCAGTGTAATTTGCCTTGCTAAACATTTGGAGGTTTGGCAAGAGATATTCAAAAACTCTGATATTAACCATCGATGTAATAGAAGTGGGAATGAGATGAATACTTAGCAAAATAGTCACCTTTTCTGCTCAGTGGAACCAGTGTTCCTCTAGCAGCGACCAAATTAAAGGTTGTGACCCACATTAATTCTAATCATAAAAGGGTTTACACATGGGCTTAGGTTCTTTTTCTCACTTCACTACAGCCCTGGGAATGAGTTAACTAAACTTTTAACTGATGTGCTCATGGAAAAAAAAATGAGCCTCATTTTTGGTGGTATAGAATGGTAAGCCAAATAGAGAGCTGAGAAACAATTCAGAAACTCTACATGCTCAAAGCCTCTGTAGGCTACAGAACGAGTTCCATGATATCCTGGGCAGTTTAGTGAGATCTTGTCTCACCAAGTAATAACAAGGACACAGAGTTGGTTGTAGAACGCTTGTCTAGCAAGTACAAGTCTGCAGGTCCAATTCCTCCTACAAAAGTAATCAATCTTTAAAAATGAACAAACCTGGAGATAACCACATGCTGTTCTTGTCACACGGCTTACCTGGAAACCTCTTGCTCTCTATGCTTCCTATCTTTGTTGTTTCATTCTCTCATTAGCTTGATGTATGTTCCAATATTGTCATATTGTGTAATTTTATAGTAATATCTAAACTATACTATCATATGTGTCTTTATCTCCAGTTTCCTAACTAAAAATATCTAGTTAATCTTTTTAATATCATGCTTCAGATTCCAAAATATCTTTAGAAATTTTATTGGTAAATTTAAATACATTTTCTGAGAAAAAAAAATTGTATCGTCTTTCAGAAAACACCATGATTCACAAAACTTAAATTTTCCGTTTTATGAAATATAATTTTCTTTCGTGCACTGAAATTCATTGTGGTAGAAAAACAATGTATTATGGGAGATCGGACTGGTAATACTAGCTTTCAATTTTCGACTTTTGTGCAGTTGGGAAAATTAATTCACTGCTCTAAGGCTCAGTTTCCTTATTTGAATAATGAAGAGGTTGTAGTAGATAAGGCATTAGAATGGTCACCAAGTTCCATTCCAAATTGTGAATTCAATGAACATCTGTTATTAAAAATAATTTTTGTATGCCCACAGGCTACTCCGCAATAGCATCTCAGTTTAACAACCACTCTACCTCCCATTTTCGCCTTCTCTTTTCTTGGTGAAGATATATTCCATAGACATGAATGGAAATTATTATGCATTTAAATATATGATACCACCTAAATAGATTACCTAATTACCAGGGGAATCTTACAGTACCCTATACATCTAAAAGTGGATTCCCCAGATTCAATTAATTAGGTGTTTTATAATATAACCCCAATATCCCTGTGATATCTTACAGGTATTGTAACTCCAATTCATAGACACTGGACTGGTAGGAAAAGGTCATAAGGAAGCAAATATGGAAAACAAAGTCTTAAAGTAAGTAATGATATGTTACAAAAATAACTTGCAAAATAAATTTAACATAGACCACCGGTTAGAAATAGACTCAATACTTGAAGTATAACTTAATGAAAATTAACTTAAATATAAAAAAATGCTCGTTTTAAAATGCTGATGATCACTTGGGCAAGATTTATAGTGTACTGTAACAGTTGCCTCCATCATGTTTCTTAGATTGTTTGTAAAATAAAAGCAGGATATTCCTCCCCTGTGGTCACTTGATATGGAGTGGTAGGGGTTGAAGTTTGAGAAGATCCACTTCGGACTTGGAGTTCAAGTGACTTGTATATGCAATGTCTTACCGTACTTTTCTCCTGAATGAGGAAATAAATAAGAAAGAAGGCACATAGACGTCGCTTGCTTATCACGTCTTACTTTCCTTTCACCTAGGTACTTACTCATAATTGATGCAGAACCTGGAAAAACGTGTTTAAAGACAAGCTTAGGTGGAAGTGTTTCTCAAGCTTTCCTGCCCCATCATGCACTACTCTTCATTAAATATATCTGTTCATTAAACATATTGATAAATATTTTAGATAGTTTGCATTAGCATATATTCTTGATTTTCCTCTCTTAGTAACTATGGTAAAAACCTGTGCTAAAGTTGAAAATTATTAAAATTGTAGACTGAAGAAAATGTATTTTTCAAAGATCAAAATGCAATATTGCTGGCAATGGAGATGTACTTTACAAAAACATCTTCTTCCCTCATGTGATTCAAGAACCTCCTAAGCCTTAGTTCTTTTCTGCTTTGAGTGGCTGGTGGTTAAAGAGAGAGTATAGGAGGTACATTTTATTTTATGTCTATGTGTGTTGTGTCTGCAGGTATGTCTGTGCACCACTTATGTGATAGTGTTCATGGAGGACAGAAAATGGCATCAGAACCCACGAAATTTTACTTACAGATGGTTGAGATATATCACATGGGTGCTGGGTACTGAATTGGCTCCTCTGGAAGAGCAGCACTTGTACTTAACCACTGTGGTAGATCTGCAACCCCAAACACATACATTTTTAATTATGTTGATGTGGAAACAGTAATCACCATCTCTACTCACAACTGGCCAGAAATTCATCTTACTGATGCAGTAATGGCAAGAAGGGTCACAGTGCTTTTTATGACTATTCTTCCAGGAAGCAAAAGAACAGAGAGTTCTGCTGCAAGCATACAAATTGAGACAAAAGGACGAAAATTAGTGTTTGCTAATATTGTTACTATGAAGCTTTTCATAACAATTCATTTCCACTATGATATGTGTTCTGAAAGGAATATGATGATAACAATTCAGCCCTCCAATTTTCCTGTAATTCTTGCTATTCTATAATTCTTCAAGTATCACTGGACTGGGATGTAGGGACACTTGGTTCTATGACTGCCTTTTTATTTTCTCACTGAGCTATTGGCAAAGAGGTGACACTTTCCTGGGAGTTTCTGCTCTATTAGGTCATGGAGAAATGTGGCTGTACATGGCTGTTGATATTACTGGGAAATTATACAGTTCTACCATTACAAATAATGCATGATCACTTACATGTAAATGCCAAAAAAAGAAAAAAACTAGTATTTTAAAATGCAATTAAGCTGAGTGTTATGGTACATGTATTTGAAAGATTACATAGTATCAATATTATGCTCATTAAAAATACAGCAGATAAACAGATCGTCAAAGAAAATTGAGAATCAAATGTAAAGAAAATAAATTCATAACATCACTGGCTTGTCCTTGGATAGGAACTTAGCTTATTTAAAACATCCTCAGTCACATGGACATCATTTCTAAAACACTCATCTACGCTTGGTGGTATATAGTCATCGATTTAAATCCCTTAGCCTGTTCAAATCCAATGGTTCCATCTGACTTTACAATTCCAGCGAGAAACTGTGCCTATGTTTTTAACTCTTGACTTTGACCTCAGCCATTTGAATGACTTGGGCATAAGGGTGGGTAGATGATGTATCATGAGCATACTTGCATGGTGTTCTTTCCCTTGAACTTCTGCCTTCTGCATAAGAAGAGGCTGCCTCACAAGACATTGCTTCAAGCAGAATGGAAATTGAGGCAAGGTCTGACTTACATTGGATCTAAGCATATCTAGTTCCCATTGCTTGGATGATCTTTCGATAAGTATGAATAATTGTTTCAGCCTACTTAATTGTATGAGGTCCTAAGGAAGGATAACTGAAGAAACATCTGCTATCGAGTTAAAGATTCAACTTGAAAGTCAGTTCTCTCCCTCTTGCTCTTGCCTTCTTGCTCCTGCTCTGTTCTCTCATCCCTCCCCCTCCTCAATCCCTTCCCCACCCAGTCTCCACAAGCTCCTGTCTGGATGCTACTTCTCTGCTCTCTCTCTTTGCCATTCTCTGGCTCTAATCCCCTCTTAACTCTACTCCCCATGGCCTAAATAAACTCTATTCTATACAAAAAATAAAAAAACAATAAAATAAAAAAATAAAAAAAGAGGGAAAGAAAGTCACTTCCCAAAGTCAGGATTAAGCATATGTAACCAGATGAGTTTATTCCCCAAACGTTGAAAAGTATAATACTATTTTCTATTTAAACTTTGTTTTTGAAGGAAACTACTTTGAGCCACAGCTTAAGTTTATATTACCAAAGCTTATATATCTTCTGTGTAAGTATAATTAAGATACTATTTAAAAATTAAGCTTTGTTTATGTGTTTGCTTATAGTTTTCTAGAGTATGCTTTAAGCGTTGGCCACAAGCCACATTGGGACATTAAGTAATCACAATGCTAGCACATTTCAATATTCAGCTGGCAACAAGGCCTACAATTATAGTTAAGCTTTCATTCTCTGTGTCTGCAATTACCTAACCAGTGATAAGGAGATTTTCATGATTGCCATTAAGGGTTTAATTATGACTGAGTTAGATACAAGAACAGCTGTTAGCAAATATCTACCCATTCCTATGGGTAAATTGGTCGGTCCATCATGGGAGACAGCTTAGGAAGGTAGACCAAAATACAGCAGCCAATGAAGTTCATTACAGAGCATCCAGGATATATTTTTACCACTCTCTTTTTGCAGCTTCATCTGTTTTGAGCCTTACCCTGGGAATGTCTATGGACCCAAGATGAGGATGAGACTTTATTTTTTTTTTTTTCCCCAAAGTACTTCTCTTGTTTTGAAAATCTCTCTCTACTTAGCCTATAACATAGGGAAGGAAGTTCTGAATTCCTGAGTAATGATAGACCAAATAAACACTTTGAAATGCTTGAAAAATGAAATTCAAGAGGGGCACACATCAGTCATTCAGAGGTTTTTCTTATTGAGTATTCATGTCATCTGCATAGGCTATTTACAAATAAATCCCATGGTTGAGCCTTCAATGACTTTCCTGTGAGTCCTATCAGATGCAAGTTGAATCAAAGCACAGTCAAGAGGAAAATGTCACAGGTTTACTTAGTTGTTTGAATGGAATGTTTGTGGAAACATAATAAGTCAAAAGTACCATTGTTTTCATCATAAAAGAAAACCTAAGTAGAATCCAAACTATTCCATGAACAAAGGCTCAACTAGGAACTAGCAAAGGCAGGGCTTTATTGTGAAGTACTTTGGAAGAGCTGCCTATGGAGGATGCAAGATCAAAATGTAAGGAACAAAAGATAAGCCTACTTATCTGAGAATCTGAAGTACATATTGTGCTGATTAGATATTTGTTCAAACAGGACATCAATGATCATAATACAGACAATAAACAAGGTCCATTTTCTTTTTCAGGAGAAAAAAAAGACCATTACCCGTATCTATGTGTTAAGAACCTTAGAAGACAATCAACTGAACAACTTTTATATAATAACACTAATTATTCTCTATATCTAACACATAATGATTATTGTAGATATGTGGAAAAATATTAATTTAAGGACATGTTAGAGCATTAAAAACTCCTGCTTAGAATTTCATGCCATAGTATATTTTGTTTCTAGAAAATGTTGAAAATGTGTTCTTACAAAGGAAGTTGAAATTAATGTTTTATATTTTTTACAGGCCCCAAGATAAATTTAATTACAAGCCAAATTTAAAAATATTCCAAACTAATATTAATTGAACAGCATCAAAATCTTTTTAAATTTAATTTTAGAACATTCAGATGAACTCTTGCCAAGCTTAAAAATAATAGAAAACATTTCATGTAGTTTGCTCTTACAATAAAATTAGGTCATTTAAACTAATGTGTAATAGGATAAAGACAACCATTTCAAACAGCAAATTCTAATCAGCATCAAGTCAGGCTAGAAAATTAAAAAAAAAGCATCATGTACTCAAGCCAGATAAAAGTTCTTAAAAATGTGATATTAAAAAGCAGAATTTAAAATACTCACAGTGCTAAAACCAGCATTCATGGGAGTATATAGGTCATCTCTTTAAGTATTTCCACTCTTAGACATCTTTTCCAGTACAAGTGAAAATGAGGAAAAATAAATGTGAAAACAGAAGAATCGCCTATATTACTGATTATCATGGTGCTTGTTTATTTTAAAGTGTACTTTGGCAGCATTCCCTGTGCAGCAGACATTAGCCATTAGCTAGTATTCTACAGAATAAACTTAAGAGACAACAGTGTAAGTCATTAGGTAGACATGATGTCTGTGCTACAGAACAGATCACAATACCATGGCCCGACGCAGTAATATAGCAGAAGCAGAATATAGGGTGGCGATCTTTGGAATGGGTGCAGAGGGAATCTGACTCTAGAGTAGGGGCACTGAAAGTCCATAATATATCACCTCATGATCAGTGCAAGAAACAACTGTCTTGCTTTCATTTGGTGCCCTATTATCGTATTTTTCCAGGATCGTTCCAAATGAATTTTGTATTTATTATAATAAACTGAACTCTAACTTCAGATCATGTAAATTATGTTTTTACATAATCTATGAAATATCACTTTAGGATAATTAGGATACATTCTTTCAAATGATCTAATATCATAGTTGTCCAAATTGGAATTGTGCCCAAACATTCTGCCGAGAAATATACTGCATAATTAAACTGTTGCATGGTTTATTTGGAGAAAGCCAACGATCCAGAGGCCATCACCATCAGTCTTTTCTTTGCATGATCACAGAGATCACCTGTGATTTCTGTATTCAGTTCTGCCTTGGTTTGCAGGAGTCAGAAAGAGTCATAACTTGTCATGGCTAGGCAAAAGTCTTTGCTGTGACAGCATTGCATACAAGTCTATTACAGTTCATGTTACAAAGCCAAGTTATACTGTATATATTACATATTATAAATTTCTTACTAATAAAAAAAGGCAGAGCAACAAAAATCAGATGTCTTAATGTAATGCAAAAATCATTGTCACTAGATGTAACATGTCAAATGATAACATCATAGATTGCTGCTTTTAATTCTAAGTATGAATGAAACTATTTGAACATGAAGATAAAGCTTCCCGGAAGTTTTGTTTAGATGACAAAGATGTTTCAAATTAATAATAATGAAACAGGTGATGTAGATACATCAAAGACATTTCAATAAAATTTCATACTATATGAAGCATTAAAATTGCTCCTACATTAAACTGCCATTTCCTGAAGTACCTTTAGTGTGTATGTATAATTAGATAGTTCAAAAATACTATATATTTCATGTATTTTGTGTGAACTACATATTTACAATGCAGTTTATTATTGTTGGGCAGAAATTTCCTCTGAGACAAAACCTTCCGTCTTGGATGAATCTCATTTATACCCACACTGTCCTAAAGGGAGATAAGACATTCCATCTGTCAGGGAAACATATTATGCTAAGAAGTAAACAAACAACTCAAAAGCTTCAGGAAGCTTTTAGGTATATCAGGTCCCTCCCTAACGCAGTACATATAGGCAATATAAGGACTTCTGAATGACCCTTAGGCTAGCCAGGATGACATGAGGACTCTCAGACTAGTTGAGCCACCTGGAAGAGTTAAAAATGGAGCTACTCAGAAGAAGCTCAACTCAACTGAGATGCCTGGAAGAGATTCTTTCCAGTATTGAACTGTTTGCATGTTTTGCTCGACAGTCCAGGCTTCCACACCATAATAGGGTGAGCTTTTGGTGATGGTGCTGTACTTAAGTCATTTCTGCTCCTATAAATAACTCCTAAGCTGTACTCCTGTAAGCAATCCCAAGAAAATTCACTGGTTCATCAGGTGGGCTTGGCTCATGTCCTTATTTTGGTCTGTCCATTTCCTTTCTGGAGTGAGTAGATTAGATGTTTTATCATGTCTCCCTGAAAATGATGTCCCATAGTGATTATGCATAAAATGTTCTCAAATACTTCAAATTTGATTCAGCTGTTACCTTAGCTACAGCTCTCGTTGTTTGAGGAGTACAAATGAGCTGCAAACCTAATCCTCTGGGTTTTGATGGACTTCTGTATTCTTTTGAATATTCTTGATGGTTAAGCAACTTCGTACATGTTGAGGTGTATTATTGAGACGTATACTGTATTTTATACATTTAACTTTGAAACTCACATAAAATATTTGTCATCTTATTTGTGTCAATATAAAATTATGTCGTAGCTTTTAAAACGTAATGTGTATGTTCGTTGATATTAGTATTTTTAAGCTCTTAGAACATTTTGGCTAATACATTTAGTTTCTGAATTTGCGTCAGAAATAAGTGTATTTGGCATAGATTGTACTTGAAATGATGAAGAAATTTTAAAAAGTTATGGCAATCTAAAGAGAAGAAAAGCAAGCCAGTTTACTGTATATATTTTATAAATAGTCTGTCATTATATATTTTAAGTGTTTTACATACAGGTAAAATTTATAAGTGTCACAAAATCTGTTCATATGTTATCTTAGCTACTCCTCTGATTGTTTGAAGAGCAAACATGAACTACAAGCTAAATCTTGTGGGGTTTGATGGTCCCCAGTGTTCTTTTGAATACTCTTGATGGTTAAGCAACTCGGTAAGGGTTGAGTGCAATAGGGAACCTTATACTGTGCTTCCAAGAATACTTCACTTTGAAACTCACCTAAAATACAAAAAAAAAAAAAAAAAAAAAACAGAAAAAAAAAAAAAGAAAATGCTGTCTTTTTATCCACTGGATGCCTTTTACAAAATATAGACTTTGAATATGTTTTCA
>NC_034592.1:49853933-49867292 GCF_900095145.1 Mus pahari | reverse complement strand
AACCTTATACTGTGCTTCCAAGAATACTTCACTTTGCATCTACAGTGTACTTACAAATAATAAATAAATAAAAAAAAAAAAAAAAAAAAAAAAAAAACAGTATTTTACATATATTTAGAATTTATAAACCTTTTACAAAATATAGACTTTGAATATGTTTTCACATGTGTGTATGTGTACTATAGTACATGTATAACAGTGTTTTGGTTATATACAATTAGATTACAGAATTAAATAAATGAAATAAGTTGTCTACTACAGATGTTATTGAATGAAAAATAGTTGCCTTGTTGGGTAGAAATATGATTTACACCTTTAAGACCACAGCATTGTATTTTAAGTAAAATTTTCTGTTTTTCACAGTGTGAGTGTGGTAACCAGATGAGAATTTGCAGGAGTCAGATCTCCTCTTTTACCTTGTAAGTTCCTGATATTGAACAAAGGTAGTAAGTAAGGTTTGACAAAAGTGCCTTTATTAGATGAGCTATCTTGCTTGCTAGAAAATGATCTCTCATTGAAATGATATGTATAATTATATGTTTGATGAACTTAACAAGCAAGAATTAAATTCTATGCAAATAAGAACAGGGAGTACAATCATGAGATGACAAGAAGAAAGGACATTGTGAATGTGGCCCATATTGGAGAAGAGTAGGGTAATATATGTATACAATGGCATAGAGTATAGATGCAGATAGATTTAATTTTTGATTACTAATTATACACTCACACACAAAATCCATTTTAAGCGCCAAATTTGCATTTTCATTTTAATTAAAAATTCCATTTCCCTATTAATTACCAGATTTGCAATGAAAAATCAGATATAAAATTAAGAGGGATGAATTAAAAATTAGTCTTTGAGAACTCAAATAGAAAACTCTATTCCTAAGAGATTGGTAAACAGTGCCCCCTTGTGTTGAGGATCTGATTTGTTGTTTGTTTTTAATTATTAAATTTTTGGAGATGCCAGACTGTATATAAGTAAACATTGAACATTTTAAGCTAACTTTGAAAAAGAAGCTGAGATACTGAAACAATAACCACATAAATATTTTAAAATGGTTCTCCACTAGTCAATTTTTATGCTTACTTGGTTGGACTTTAATTATTTTACTAACCGGTTTTAGCCAGTTGCCGGTAAATCTAAAAGTAAATAAAAATGTGTCTTTTCAAGTGATTAGGCATATTTCTCTGAAAGGGAGCATAATTTTACTCAGGCAAACCAGTATTACTTTATTCTTTGATGTAGAATCTTGCTATGTTGTCCAAGTTGGCCTCAGAATCAGGTATAAATGATATTTTTGTTTCAGTCTCTCAAGTATCTAGGGCTACAGGAGGGCATTGCTGTGCTAGGCAGGTACAACTGTTTAATTCAAAACTCAAATATACCAAGATGCCTCTTCAGTCTTAAATGTTAAAAAAAGGCGGTTTTGTATTGTAGGCTCAGATATGATTTATACATACACAATTATGGTCATATGCACACTTTAATATAAGCGTTAAATGTACACATAACATAAATTTATAATTTTGTTGCAAATTGTGTTTTATACGTTTACATGGTGTTCTTATGTTATTATGCATTTTGTGTTCTCAGCAGTATGGGTAATGAGGTTCAAGTGTTCCATAGTAATTATATGTGAGGAAATTATATACCAAATAAGAACAAATTTGCTTTCTAAGTAAATGCTATAAGAAGATATTTTTTTTCCTTTCTGATGCTCAAGTAAAATAATTTCAATTCCTGAGGTTTCAGGATATTAATTAAAAATTCATACTTCTGCGCTCAATGCAGCAATGTGTGTGACTATTACCAAACAGTATTAGCTCTTCATACAAAACATTTTATTAAATTACAAACTAGGGGTGTGTTGTGTCACTAACAATTATTTAGAATACCATGCCATTCCCTTCCTTCATAAACATTCTGTCAGTGTTGGGCAGAAGGCATATGTTTGTCGATTTGAAGTGCATTAGTTTTAGGGGGAAGCTGTTTGACATATTACAGAACGGGAGCTAGCCAGTAGACCCCCTGACTACATAGCACACTATGCCTAATTATAAAAGATGAAGGTTTTAAAATTTGCATAATTGCAACTATTGGTAGGGGTCGGTAACATATTTGCATTATCTACTTATGTGCCACACCAACTCTTTTAAGCACCACTTTACAACAAGTCTGCTCAGTCAGATGTTTGTAGGTGTCAGAACATTGTCACCTACAGTGCTGGTGATGCCTTTTTCTGGCCATATCTCAGGGATCTGATGGCTTTCTAAAATCAATTTCTAGGTCTGGGTACTACTCTACATTCCAAGCTTTTGAAAATAAGCAGCTTTTCTATCCACGGCTCTATGTAAAAAATAGAAATGACTTGTACTTCTAAATCAAGTTCCACATATTCATTGATGCCTTTTATAAATTATTTCATTTTATATAATTCAGAATAATTAATATGCATAAGGATGACATTCACACAGTAAAGGTACAGAGAGACAGTGAGACAGTCGAGAATAACAGTATTTACTTTGTAAGCTAACAGAAATCCGGTATCTTAGAGAAATGAATCATTTTCATACCTGCTACAATTTTAATGCCTAAATAGCATGTGAAATAATTAAATTAGTAAATGAAAAGGCAGGTAACTTAATCAGTGTAGAGCATTTGCTAATAAAAATAATGGTGTTAATAGCTACCATTAATTTGGTAGCTTCCATGTTCAAGGTCCAAGCACATTACATATATTACTGGTAATTCTCATTAAAACATGGTAAGGTGGATAATTTACCATTATTTCATTAAAAGAACCTAGAGCCCAGAGAAATTTGATCAGTTGCCCAAGAGTTTATAGAAATTAAGCCTCAAGTTAAACCTACTTTTTCTGATTATGTCTATAGTTTTCCCATACTTCCTTCCACCCCCCAAATTACAACTACATTTTATGAAAAACACCTTCCTGGCAGAACCTTTAAAATCTAGTTACTATGATAGATCATTGCTTCGGCATTTCTTTGCTGGTAGAGATTAGTTGTCCTCAAAATAGTACCAAATGCATTTCATTTATTTCTTCACTCAAGTAGTACTGCCTCTCTGCTCTGCGCAGTATGCTGTTGTAGCCATAGTGGGGATATCAATTAGGAAGTGAGCAGAATCCAAGAGTCTAATAATAAAACACTGAACATCATTACACTAGTTGTAAAGAACATCATAAAAATGAGTAAACAGAAGAAAACTAAACAGGGATTTAAGGAGAGAGGTCGGAGGACAGACGACTGAATTCAGTGTTCTGACGACTGGGAAATCACTAAAATGTATTTACTATAATAAAATGAACAACACTTACCTAGTGCATTACGGGCTCTGCTGCTTTTCCTCTGCTCTCCGAGTAGAAGTCCATACAGCATTAGCATTGCAGCACCCGGGAGCATTTTGAGTGTGCTTCTTTGACATTAGGAAGTCCACAAGAGAGAACTTCTCTGTTCTAGTTTTCACAAAGATAGGTGTCATGGCTGGACTGCCTAGTGTTCAGTAGGTATAAATATTTAGGGAAGTGATTTGGAAAGGAGAGATGAAGGGGAAAAACAAGGCAAGAACAGAGAAGGGCACTCTATTCCCACAATGAGTCATGCTTTGGAAGGGAATTCTGGAGAGTCAGATGGTCCATTTGTTTTTCTATACACATGTAACTGAAAGATAATTTCTTGAATCTTATTGCCACATTCAGAAAGTAAACAAATAGCATTTTTTTTCACAAATTAAATAAGACAAGATGATAATTTCTTCTAATTTATATTACTAGAAATTTGTTCGTCAAGCTCAATGGTCAAAATTGTCTTGGGACATGGGGTTGGATTAGCTGGCTGCTGGGAAGTGCACAAGGTCATTGACTTTGGATTTACAGGAAATCGCGGGACTCTTCTTCCTGGTTTCTTTCAGTTTCTACTCTCCAGAGAAAACACCCAAGCTGTGTTTTCTGCAACTTGGTTTCTCAACATTTTCCAGTAAACAAGGGTGTCGATGAACCTCTGGTTAATTATGAACAGCTTTTAATTGTATGAAACACTTCAGCCTAGAGAGAAAATAAATGTGTAAGATCTCTTCTTACATAAGGTTAGTCTGGATCATGAAGAATGATAAAACCTTATGCTTTGGTTCCTCAGAGTAAGGCAAAAAAAAAAAAAAAAAACCAACAAACAAACAAACCAACAAAGAAGAGCAAACCTAAAGTGTGTGTTCATGGGTATACACATATTCAGGACTAGCTGTCATAGAGTCACCCTTGGTGACAGTGATATTGCATGGGTCTGCGTGATTGAGTCTTTCTCACTGCAGATTTCCATTTTCCTTTTGTTTGTCTCTTCCCGTACACATGGCATTATGACTGGCCCACTTCATCCTTGCTTTCTTAGGGAGTGGTCTCGGTCTCTAAGATATCACTTCCTCAATCCCACTGGTTTCAGAGAACAGTTCATTAGGGCTGATCTCTCTCAGGCCCCTTTCTTTCTTCCCTTTCTGCACCTTGGGCTCTGGGCCTTTTTATTCCTCAGGTCTGCTATAGGTTAAGTCTAAGCACTTATACTCCCTTGCCTTTAACTCAGCCAGCACTGGCATCTGTATTCAGTCACCCTCCCTGTGAATAAATACATTCAGATACCAGCCTCCGAAATCTCAGGTCTGGCTGGACAAACAGCTTGAGATGCAGCTCCTGTCACAGTTTCCTCTCACCTTGGAACAAAAATGCTCAATGGCGCCGAGATGCAGCTGACTGTATCTTTAGTTCCCCAGTGTATAGGTTTGCCAGACTCTTAGAGGGCTACCATGTACCCTACAAACAATTAGCATTCAATGAAAGGCAAGTTATGCATCCAAGGGACAAATTAAGGCAGAAAAAAATTGTCTATGTCTGTGCATGGAGTAACTAGGGGCTTCTGGAGGGAAGTTAGTCTTTCAGGAGACAGCTTTAGTCTAGCCAGTTTGCACTGCCTTTTAAGCAATTTGCATTGTTGAGAATTTTTGGGTATCCTTCTAAATATCCATGCTTATTACATCAAATAAATAATTTTGCATAAAATAGGTTCCTTTGAAAATCTCCCAACATCACAGTTCTGTAAAAGCAACTAGAGCTGGCATTTGGGCACATTTCCTTTCATTTTCTTACAAGAGGCTTAAATAGAGTTAAGCTATTTATCTTCTAAGTTCATGGAGCATGAACACCCTGTAAATGTAAATCTCTCCGTTAATAAGGTGGTCAGTTTTACACTTGTTTATCTGTTTTTAAATATAATATTTTATTCATTCTTTGAGAATATCCCACAATTTATTTTTATCATTTGCACACAACAACTCCTCTTCTGAAAGCCTGCTACGTCCCTCTTTTACATTTGTACACTGTCTCAACTTCACATCCTCTTCATTTTGTGTTTTGTTCTCTTAATTAAGTTGTATTGCTTATTGTTATGCATATATGTGCTTTGCCTGTGCACTGCACGGATGCAGTAGCCACCAAGACCAGAAAAGGTCATCAGACAGATCCCATGGAAATGGAATTACATACAGCTGTGAGCTTCCACGTGTGTACTGGGACTTGAACAATGGTCCTCTGGAAGAGGAACCCGTGCTTGTAACCATTCTGGCATTTCTCCAGCTCCTTCTGTTTTATTTTTAACAACCCTACCAATCCAATTAGTACTGCCCATATACTAATGGCATACTGTGGGACCATCCACTAACACTGCACTCTTTAAGAAGCATTAAAGAAGAATTATTCTCTGTCCTTCAGATCACATGCACTGACAAATGTCTATTGTGATGGAGACCCATAAACCTTTATCTCTCCAAGTTAGAATGTAGACTGGCTTGATATTATGCAGATCTTGTGTGGTCAACAACAGCTCCTCTGAGTTCCTGTGTTCACTAGTTTTAAATATCCAAAAGATACTATTTCACTATTGTCTTCCTTAATTCCTGGCTCTTAAAATGTTTCTGCCTTTTTCCCATGATGCTCTCCAAGCCTTGATGGCAGCACTGGAGGTGACATAGGTGTCCCAGCTAAGGCTGAGTATGGCACTGACACTTCATCTCTGCACTTGGACCAATTGTGTTTCTGGGTTGACCACCATTGATGGACAACAAACATCTCCATTGAGATCTGAGAGCTGCAGTGATCTACAGACACAGAAAACCAAATTTAGATGGTGGTTTGATATCAGAAAAAACAAACATAGGTCCATCCCTGGGGGCTATGAGATCCCAAGTTAGGTTCTCGGCCAGACTTAATGAATCAGCCATAAATTTCTCCTATGAAGTATGCATTAATTCCAATAAAAAAATAGTAGGTTTTACACATAAAACTCTTTGCACAAAAAAACAAATCTTTCACACCTGCTATTATTGTAGCTCACAAGGTCATAGCAGGGCAAGACTATTGAGAGCCTCCCACAGGAGCCTATATAGTGCTCTCCTATACATTGAAATCTGGCCACTATGGAGGAAGCTACCTTGTCAGGACCAATGAGATTTCTCCATGACTGCTTGTAGGGCATTGGGCTCTGCACAGACAGGCTGGTCTCCAGGTGAGCTGAGGTCTGAACCCTGGAAGGGTGATAATTCACCTACAAGACACAGTATGAGTTCCCTCATGCTCCTGGAACTCTGGCTCCTGCCTAAGTTACTGCTCCCCACAAACCCCACAAATGGCTAGAAGTCACATAGGCAATGTCCGAAGCTTCTGACCTTCAGACTAAACTCCTCCCCAGTTACCTAGCAACAGTAAAGACCATAAAAGGGACTGTTAGCCCCCTCCTCACCTCTCTCTTACTCCTCACTCTCACCCTTTCACTCCTCGCTCTTTGTCTTCTTTCCTCTCTCACTCCTCTCTCATTCCTTTGATCTCTTACCTCTCACTTCTCTCACTCCTCTCTCCTCTCTCTTTGACTTCTCCTCTCCTCTCTCCTCTCTCCTCTCTTCTCTCTCTCTCTCTCTCTCTCTCTCTCTCTCTCTCTCTCTCTCTCTCCTCTATCTTCTCTCTTTCTCCCTGCCTTTCTATAATAAAGCTCTAAAACCATAGGCAGTCTCTGCTCATCAAGAACCGCTGCACACACTCTCCTGGTGTGGCAACCTCTCTTGCCTCTTCCCTCTCTCCTATAACCCTGGGGCTTTAGGAAAGTAGTCCCGGGGCTCCCAGGTTGGGCTGCCCCTTGTCCACCCCCGAAGAGTGGAGTCAGAGGCTTGGATGCCCACCCGGTGCTGAGTGGAAAGAGTCTGGCAGCCCACCCGCACCCACCTGACCAGAGCATAGGTAGAACTCTGGTGGGGTGTGGGTCTTCCTCCCTCTCTTCCCCTGGACCCCTTTTTAGTTCCCACAACTGCTGACTAGGGCAACTAAAAGCATTGGTAATAGCTTGTATCATGTGTGTGATTTGAGATGGGAGGGCTCTGAGACAACCTTATCAAAATGTGAAGGGAATTATTTCATATATGGTATTCTTTCTATTTGTCAATATAGGAGAAGAATTATACCATGTGGAGAAAAATTTAACTTTTCAGATGATACATTCCCCCCGTATGCAGCACACACACACACACACACACACACACATACACACACACACACACCACTCACACATGTGTGCGTTTGTATGTGTTTGTGTATAAATACTATACATCATTAAGCTTCCATGTAGCTTTTGCAAACATCCTTAGTGTTAGTGATTCTAGGTCCTTTTCATTATTTGTCTTTTTCCAGCCATAGCATCTGTACTTTACTATTTACTGTATCCCAATACCATATTTATCTATACAATTCACTTTATCCTCCTGCTCAACACTACTTACCACATTATTTAGAGACTTAAATTTTTAGAATCTTCTACATTTATGAATAGAGTATCAATATGTGTGCTACATTTTTTTTTACCACAAATGATATTTTATGGTGTTTTTTCCTTTACCTACTCTATCATTCATATGATAGAATTTGATTTTGTATATACAACTCGTTTCTTGTTTTTAATTGCTGTAAATTGTTTATAAGGAGGAAGTAACTTAGTTTATCTATTAAATGCCTTAGTTTTACCTTTGAATAAAGAAAAAGAGGTCAAGTTTGCTTTTGGATTGGGTGGGGAAGTAAGGTGCTATAATCACCCCATCTAAAGATGAAACCCAAAGGAGTCTTTTAAATAAGATTATGGTGCAGGTATTTTTGATACACTATATTCAGTATTGCACATTGTGAAGGTACAAGTCCTAACATATCTACTTATTAACTTTGCGCTTTAATTAAAGTAACTATAGTAAAGCTACTTAAACATTTGAGTGTCATTTGCCTTATCTGCAATATGGAGGATAAGATGATGTCTATGGTTGATCCAGTCTAGATTATGGTAATGTCAGATCCTCTTTCTTCCTAATTATGAGTATTGTATAACACAAATACATCTTGTGCTACATCAAGGACCAGTTATAATTCTGATGCACGCTGATTGCACCCTCCCAACAGTATCCGTGGGAAGTGACCCTCCCTCTATGAAAGAAGTCTGGTTGCTGAGACAGAAGGCAAAGGACTTGTGGAGAATAAAAAAAAAAAGAATGAAAGAAAGAAAGAAAGAAAGAAAGAAAGAAAGAAAGAAAGAAAGAAAGAAAGAAAGAAGAGGAAATTACCAACCCATTGTTAACGACTATATTTCTCAAAAGTGTTGAGTCACAGTTGTTCAGATACCCCAAAAAGTTTGAAGCCAAAAGGGATGGGGGGCTCACTCATTGCCTAGTAGTTGTAAAAATTTTATAGTCAGTGAACATTCCCTCTCCATAACAACCAAATGATTTCCAAGGAGCTAATCCTTTCAACGGATTAAGGCATTTATTTCTTACCTGGTTAATTATGTTCTGAGAATGCTGTGAACATGGAATAAATACTAGCTACTATTTTCCCATCCTCATTAAGACTTATAAGGCTGTTCATACATTCTCAAAACTCTCTTCTTGAAACTTTTGTGGTATTATTTACACATCTCAATTTTTCTCCAAACAGGTCATGATGGACTCTTCAGTGATTCTCCCAAGTCTGGATGAGCGGTGTAGCTCAATACCTTGCTCATCACACACTCTGGACTTCCCTAAATGAAGCATGGAATAAAAGTTGTATCTGGCCAGGCGTGGTGGCACATGTCTTTAATCCCAGCACTTGGGAGGCAGAGGCAGACAGATTTCTGAGTTCGAGGCCAGCCTGGTCTACCTCACAAAACAAAAAACAAGACAAAAATAAAAAAAGATAAGCTTTAATTTCAGCCTCTTGTGAGGCTATGCCAGTGCCTGGCAAACACNGAAGTGGATGCTCACAGCCAGCGATTGGATGGAACACAGGGTCCCCAAAGGAGGAGCTAGAGAAAGTACCCAAGGAACTGAAGGGGGCTGCAACCCTGTAGGTGGAACAACAATATGAACTAACAAGTATCCCCTGAGCTCGTGTCTCTAGGTGCATATGTAGCAGAAGATGGCCTAATTGGCCATCACTGGGAAGAGAGGCCCCTTGGTCTTGCAAACTTTGTATGACCCAGCACAAGGGAAGGCCTGGGTCAAGTAGTGGGAGTGGGTGGGGGGGGGGGGAGGGGGGGGGGGGGGGGGTATAGGGAACTTTCGGGATAGCATTTGAAATGTAAATAAAGAAAATAATAATAATAAAAAAATTATTTGGGAAAAAAAAAGTTGTATCTGCCATTTGCTTGCCCGTATTTCAGCTTAATTCACCTTGTCCTTGGCTATTGCAGGCTATACTGTTTCCAGGAATGGACGGCTTTCAGGTATTTTTACTGGTTTTATGTATACATATTAGCATATGAACACATTAATTGCCAAAAATATCACATTATTTAATAATGAAATGAGGCAATAAATGAAAGTGGGATTTTGTATGAGTGTGTGTGTGTGTGTGTGTGTGTGTGTATGTGTGTAGAGACTAAGATAGCCATATGGTTTATCCTCCATACATCAATATAGTAGCGGCTACTTTAATAGTTTCCCATAGCTCTCTTATTTCACAGAGGTCGTACACCACACTGGTCCTAACCCCCCCCCCTCTCTCTCCCTCCCTCCCTCCCTCCCTCTTTTTTTCTTTTTTTCCTTTTCTTTGCTCTTTTATTTTATTTTATGTTTTTTGGTGTTTGTGCTCCCTTGCTAGATTTCTCCTAGCCTAACTTAGTAAAATTTAAATTTGTTCTCAAAGCCTTGGAAATGTCAAGTTGTATTTAGATTATTTGTTTATATTTTTATCTGTCTTGGCACGTTATGACATCCTTGAACACAGAGATCTCATTCCATTCATCTTTGTATCTCCAAGAACCTATCGCAGTTAGTATTGTTGTATAGAAGAATGCCATTTTAGAAATCTAACGCCTTAATTAAGGGTACCAAACCTTCAGTGAGCTGGGAGGTAGCTGTTTCAAGCATTCTAAAGGTGCAGCATGTGAGGACAGATTTTTAGGAAGAAAACATTTCCATATTGTCTTAGGACTTCATGTCAGTCAACATTCTAGATTAGATTTGAACTACAATTCTACCTGATGTATAGCATATGGGTTCATGATTTTGAGAATTGTGAAGCCCTCAAACTATCAAAAGGAGAAATTTAGAAACTAATGAAACTGTAGATATTTTAAAAACATCATCAATAACATAATCATTTATAAGTCTCAAGACAGGACCCTTTAAATAACATTTTCTTTTCTTTTCATTCTCCAGTATTCATTCTCTCTCTCTCTCTCTCTCTCTCTCTCTCTCTCTCTCTCTCTCTCTCTCTCTCTCTCTCTCTCTCTCTCTCTCTCTCTCTCTCTCGTTACAGGCATGTACCGCTGTAACCATACTGGGCACAGATTTGTAAACAAAATGATGACCTCAGTTCCAGCCACAGAATTAAATGGTCTTTTAGAAAGACTGCTCACCTTTCTGCATATCATTCTTCCCTTGGTCCTTCCGCACTTCAAGTTCTTCGTTGCTCTACTAACATCCTAAATGTCTTTTGCTCTATTATCTGGTGTCCCCAAACTCATGCATCTGTAGTCATGTGGGCAGTGACTGCAACAGCGTAACTGTCATGTGCTTCTTCTTCTGGAAATTATGAAAACAGTTATTATAATATAAAAATAAAAGAACAGTTAGTCCGTTCATGCTTCTCATCGCAGCTCATTAATTTTCTCACCAGACCCAAGCCTTACTGGCAGTCTTTGATCCATGCTTTCTAGTTACCTGAGGGTATCAATACACTGTATACAGATAGAGATGCTCTGAGTCTTTATGTCATATTTCTTCCATTTACTCTGTTTTAAAAGAAATTAGCTCCAAATTCTAAAATATCCAACTTGAATGCCAATTTCTTCTTCCACATTTCAGTTTAATTTTGATAACATTTCAAATTGATAACATTTCAAACCTTAAAATATGCATAGAACTTTAACACTCTAAACAAGGATTTTTGTGGGACCTTTCCTTCATAGTCCTCCCAGTCTCCACTTAAATAGCTGAAAATCACAGTGATCTCAAACTTTAATTGAATAAATGTTATCATTTTAATTATTTTATATTAAGTTATACTAGTGCTTCAGTTATAGTCACAGGTTTTAGTATTGATCATGTAGGGGTGAGTTGGAACTTCACAAACCATCATTGACAAATGACTTCACCCAGGTCAGTATTATCCAGAAAGATGTTCATAGTTGTTCATTTTTCTTGACTTGATTTTTTTCTGTATATCAATAATAATAGAAAATAATTAAATATTTTTTTCTTATAAATATACAATTATTTGAAAAATATACAGATTTGTCATGGACATAAAACTTAATATTGGTCAAAATTTAAATCTCCAATTATCTTAGTTATGTGAGATATGGAACAGCGGCATCTGGTGGCTGGCAGAGGCTAATGCACCATCAACTCAGCATAATTGAACCCGGAAATGTTTTTCTATCTGAAAAGAGAAGTTGCATTTGTAAATTCATTGTTATATTCTTGGGATATTTGCCTCATCCCTCGCTGAGAAAATGTGTACATTAGAGGGGTATAAAGTTTGTTCTCTTACATTTACAATCTTAAATTCAGTTTACTCTTTGTAAAAAAAAAATGACATAATGTTATACACAAAATACTCTTAGGATCTTCATGAAATTGAAGGTTAGCAAAATGTATGTTTTTGATTTGTAATTTGTATTACTTTTAACCACATGTTTTATCTATTCAAAATATTTCTCAGAATATATATTCACTAATCCACTATTTGTATTCAATATTTTATTAATGTGAAAAAATTCAAATTCCCAAAGATTAGAGTTACATACCATCCCTACCAGTATGGAACTGTGTGACCCTCAATTGGGACATTTAACTCCTTTGAATTCAGTTTTCTCGTCTTATAAAGTTAGGCTAGATAGATACATCTTAAAGAGTTTAATGATAGAAACTTAGTAGTTGGTGATGATTAATTACAATGGCGTAGCTCTCCTCTGATATTTGGCATTTGGTGCACAGGGGATTGATATTTTAAAAGATGATAATAAGGCTTCTTTAAATTCATATTCAATACTCATATAACATCCATTACCAGCATACCCAATGAGATACGGAAGTTTCCCAGGATCATAGGCAAAGAGCCAAAGATATTACAGACACATTTGTGAATAAATTATCCACAGCTTAGGCACTGATCCTTACACTCACAAATCTGCTAAATACCTGCTGTTATGCAACCATTCATTGCTTTTCCAAAACTTGTTCAGGAGCAGATGCCTTAGAGTAATCTGGGCATTTGTTACATATCTCTATTAGGTGCTCTTCCCCAAACCTATTGAACGGAGATAACAGGAATTCCCATTTTTAACAAGGTTCCCTGGTGTTAGTGTTGACTTTCCTAACTTGAGAACTACTCACAGCCCCACCCTAGAAAGCATGTAGACTCAGACAGGAAGAGATACTGGTGTTAATAGTTAATGAAAGAGAAAGTCTTTTAAACCAGGACTTGAGAAAACTCAACTGTCAACGGGACCCACAAAGTAAGTTAAATTAAAAAAAAAAATGGCCAACTAGGAATTCAGGGGGACTCTAGAGAGCATGCCCCATGCAAGGAAGGCTGCTTTAATTAGCTCTAGTGTTCATTGTCAGGAGAGAAATACTTCCTAGGGTTTTACGACCTTTTAAAAAAGGAGAGAAGGGGATGAAAATTGGATTCTTATATAAAATACTCAATTTTTAGGAGTAGAAGCTAAATCACTGCAAACTAAATTAAAAACACATCAGATTGATGCTCTTTCTACTAGATCTTTTACTTCTCTCTCTCTCTCTCTCTCTCTCTCTCTCTCTCTCTCTCTCTCTCT
>NC_034592.1:49824665-49853805 GCF_900095145.1 Mus pahari | reverse complement strand
AAAAGCACCATGCCTGAAATGCCTGTTGTCATGCTACCCAACACGAAGGGCTTGGACTTTAGCCCTCTGGAACTGTAAATCTCCAATAAAATCCTTCCAGGAAAACAAAAAAGTTTTCCTAAGAGAAACATTGTATCTTAGTCTACAGAGAGTATTGATGACTATACAAAGATAGGTAGGCAGCAACTTGGATACTTTTAAAAATGTTTTTCTAGTTATCCTTTGGTGGTGATGATTGGTAAAAAGGTGTTTCCAGATGACATGCGAACATGAAGTGGAAATTCCTGGTTGTGTCATGTGATGTTTTGTTGAGGCAAGCCTCATGAGAGGACACATGATGTTTGGAGAGAGTATAAGTGGGACTCAACAGACAGCGGTGGGGTGCTTACATAACTAGCATTGAGAGAGGCGCAGCAGAAAACTCTTGGCATTCCCTGACCTGGTTGCTACTAATGGCTCTTGAGATTTGGCAGAGGCCTGACTATTTCTGCTGGATCATCCCACCACTGCTGATTTGTGTTTGGTGACATGTTTGAACTGGACTGCTGGTCTCCTGACAAACAGAGACTGGAATCACTGAAGAAGAACTACTACACAGGTCCACATCCCCTTGGGCTATTTACCAGTCTTTGCTCCCCTACCTTTGAACGGTTGGCTAGAAGGAGGGTTTAAGCATTTGAGAATCCTTACTAAAGCAGGTCTAAGTAAGTCTAGGCCTACAGGAACATTGCAAGGTATTATTAAGAGAAAAAAAAAAGGAAAATACATACAGGACAGTGACAGAGGATGTGACACAGCAGTAGGAAATATTAGACACATCAATGTCATATTAATTATCTTTATCTATTTGAATTGGTCGTCCAAAGGAATTTTGAGATTTATCACAACCTGGAGCACATCCAAAAGCCACTAAATTTCTGAGTAGATGACACATCACCAGGACTCATATCATTGTAAAATGATATGACTCGATTAATTTGAATGAAGATAAAAGATACCTAAATTTTATGTCCTGTAATAGGCATCACTTATGTGACACATTACTACAATTTATTAAGGCTGATGATTTGTTGAGCATTAGCTGTGGTCGTGGCCTTGTATGAGCTACTGGAAAAAAGAACAAAAATAAACACAAGATTAACTGCATACTAGGATAGCTTGAGCTTATTTAAGAAATATAATGTTCTTTTAGAAAATTTAAAGCAATATAATTTTTTATAAATCCATATTTTAATAAGAAATTGACTCATTAAGTTTCCAAAAAGTTAAGGATAATGATTCAGGTACAGTAGCTGAAGAAATTAGTAAGAGTCTTCTGACTCAGGCAAGCATTTATTTCTTTCCATCCAACAGACAATGGTGGAGGGTTTACTGCATTTTTACTAAGTGGTTATTAACATTATTCAATATACATATGTAACACATTATATATGTGCATTATCTATAATACGTATATGCATGTCTCACTACCATCTCACTTCCACTAAGCTCCTAGTATTCATAACTCTACTACACGAAACACTGCAGATTCCATATATTTGTTTCCAGCTTTTGTTAGTAAAGTGCTCTCTATGAAATGGAATATTATTCTGCCATGTAGCTCTATGGTAATTTAACTCATCCCAAAGACAGAAACGGTTTTGTTCCAGTATCAGTAGCAGTAACATTGCAACAACCTTATAAAGAATTGATTCAAATTGCCTCACTTTTCCAACTGAAGTGTGTTTGAATTCTTACAATTTTAC
Organism: Mus pahari; assembly: GCF_900095145.1. NCBI lineage: Eukaryota > Metazoa > Chordata > Mammalia > Rodentia > Muridae > Mus > Mus pahari. The sequence goes on along the minus strand of NC_034592.1, from coordinate 49,852,060 downwards.
ATAATTTTTTATTGTCTCAGGCGCAAATGTGGTGGGGAATGAGATTATGAAACACAAAGGCGGAGAGATCAGACAGGTTACAGGAAATGGTTTTTGGGTATTGTTTCGAGACTTGCTTGCAATTCTGCCTACTCTACAGATATTATTCTTCTTCATTCCCACAGAAGTTCTGGGCTAAAAAAAAAATAAAATAGTTAATTATCATTAGTCCACAAAAATAAAATTCTTAATGTGATTGTTCATTATGCATAAGTAGAACAACGAAGCTGCCCATGCTGATTGGTGTGTGTACTAGAGTGGGCAATGACAAGTGTTTCTCTGTGAGTTCGAGGCTAACCTGGCTTACACAGCTCCAGAACAGCTAGAGCTACATAAACTGGAGACCCTGTTTTTAAAAATCTAAGGAAAAAAATAAAGAAGGAAAGAGGATGAAAATTAGTGAACGATATAAAACATCACAGAGATCATAATTGCTAAAGATCTTAACAAACATGGATATTTACACATCTTTCACATATAAATAAATTAGCATACCATATGTAATTACATATGTATACATGTATATACACACAACATTACAATTTTGGTTTGTATTATTTATTGTGGTAATCTCTTTTAAAATAAATTATAGCAGGAGTTATACTTAATTTTTAGAAACAATTTTTGAAGAAACCTAATGCAGCTAATATTTAGAAGATGGCATTATTTGGTTCCCCATTAATAAACACAGTATTTTTTCTAGTAACCATATTTTCTATCTTAATACCATGTATCATAGTGGTATTAAGTTGTGGATCACTATACAGTCAAATTGTTAACTGAATCATGTCATGTCCCATGGAGTATTATCATGTTAAGTTTTCAAAACTTGAATTCATGTAGGAAAATGAAAAGTATTAAAACACACACACACACACAAACCCTCCAGTTCTTCCCAAGTTCTGATAGCTTGAAGGGGACTTAAACAGAGAATCTCTAGTAAAATACAAACGTCCAGAGCCTCACCAGGCCCATGTGATTCTCTAATTGGCAGCCTTCATAGGAGAATTGTCTCCATTCAATACTATATACTCTGAGTTATTTTCAAGTTCCTGAGTAACTTGAAAATATATACACTGATAGTTTATTGTACATCAAAATTAAGACATTAGATAAATATTTACCAAAGATTGAATGAAATATATTTTAATTTAAAACATGCTTGTTATATAATTTTTTCAAAAACTTTTATGAATGAGGTTGTTTAAATGTCTACTTAAAATGCTGATTCTTTTGCAAACCAGACTTTGTTCACAGATCATAATTCAGGCTCATGTTTTAGTTAGGGTTTTTACTGCTGTAAACTACACAACAGCTAGAAACTTGTGTAGGAAATAGTTTATTCCATCTTATGCTCACAGGGAGCAGGCCTTCCGAAAGGGAAATAAGAACAGGAATTTGAAGCAGGAAACTGAACTTGAAATAGAGACCCTGAAGGAGCATTGCTTACTGGCTTGCTTCTCATGTTCTGTTTATTCCACTTTCTTATAGTACCTAGGACCACATGCCAAGGGAAGCTCTGACCACAGTGGACTGGACTCTCCCATATTAACCACTAATTAAGAAAATACCTAACTAGCTTTTCTATAGGCAATCAGACTTTTCTTCAACTGAGTTTCCTCTTCCCAGACAAGTCTACCTTGTATAAAATTGATTTTAATTTTTTAAAAATCTCACTTAGTCATTTATGTTTTAAAAATCCTACTGTCTAAATGTTAAATATTTCAAAGCCCTTATCTGCAATTTTGGAACATAACTGACTGGGCCTGACATCTACTTTGGAAAATCTATATGATGTTTGTTATTGGAATGAAATTGCTGCTGCTCCTCCAAAATATCTAAAAACAACTTTCAAATTATCTGGGTTTAAAATCCTATATTCCTATGAGAGGTTGGTATTAGTCTGAAGAACTTGCACTTTCTAAAATTTCTCAGTGACAGAGCTCAAAATAGAACAAATGGGTCTTTCCTCTGGATTTTTATTTCTAGCTAGCCATATTAATAGGACAACTTCTTTCATCTGCATATTAATAGCATACTGGCTCATGATGCAAGGAACTAATCAGCTCTTTGGAGAAATATCTGAGAGCTACATGGTGCATGTTTTCACAGAACACATTATGTGCTGACACAATATATAACATATGGAATGTCCTTTAATTAAATAGTGACCAGCTATTTAGATGTGGGCTTTCACTTCTAGTGCTTCTCATTTTATAAAGAGACACAGGTCACTTGGAACAGTGATAAATCTTAGATTCACAAAGCACTGCTTTCCAGAGTCTTCGGTTATCTCATGCACAGATCATGAAATGGGAGATGCCTTTCACATCCTATCCTGATTCTAGATTTACGTTAACTCAGGTGCTGAATTTTGAGCACTCAAGATACAGAGGAAATTGGTTTTAAATAGGACTGTGAGTTCAGGCTACTTGAATTCCAATAAAGACAAATAGATGTTTCAATTAATATGACATTTGAGAAACACTCTTACTATTACTAAATATTCTAGGTGCTGGGATATTTCACTACATTGCACAGTCTTTCCAGCCTCATTGTGTGTTGCTAGAGTTCTCATTTTATGTGATTGTTTCTTTGATTTCTCTTATATCTTAAATGAAGTCTTTCCTTAATGATCTTTTCCTTGAGTGTCATCCTCTCACAGAACTGTTTGGGTTCAGTTATTTGTAAAGTCCCTTCTAATACACGTAGGCCTACCCTTTGGCGTCTAGCCATTTCCTCCTGGACCTTCATTATCAGCTTTAACTCACCGTGTTCTGAGCTTCCGTTAGCTTTCCACTCCTGAGAGCATCAGTCTATGCAGGTCCAGTACCTGCTAGGTGTTGCCATACACGGAAACAACCTTTACCCGCATTGCCTTATAATTTATATTTTATATGTATTTTACTTAACTCATCACAACTGCAAGCACACTGTGCAGATAGTTTTATTCTTGTTTGCTATAATAGCACACCTCACAATGAAGTAACTGATGGTATATTTTTGGTAGATGAATAAAGGCAATTATTGATCTTTGGGCAAGGGGAATACTAACTTTTCATAAAACATGAGATGGAAGACCTGCTCTTTACAAGAATGATCAGTCTTGCCTCTTAAGATATTGCTGTGGGATAATAAAGATCGCTACATTAATATATGAGAACAACATTATCATATATCTTTACCATATGACTCTGGGGTAACGATTTTAGTTAAAACCATATTCTCTTAATCATTCACCTCTACAATAGGTGTTTGTCTCCTCAAGTCATTCTTCTGAAGGGGTGCCATTTGGTTTATGTTACTAATGTGTCAGGCATTTACAATTACAAAGGAAATACAATTGAGACAAAAGCATTTCTAATCCAATAGGATTTGATTAACCATTAATGCTAAATGGAAAGTTCATGACCTGAGCCTAATGGGCCCTTTACAAGTTGTAGTGGACAATTAGGCAACTCAGCAGTGAAACTGGCTTTAAGGAGCAGATTTTGCCTGGCAGCCGTTCTCAGGTTTGGATTTCACTGGATCGAGTTCTGAAAGGTCAGCACTGGCCGGATGAGCAGTCCAGAACTGCAGATGGCAATGTAGTCACCTGACAACTCTGGGGCTCCCCAACCTGCTGCACTGGCTCAAGTTCACCGAAAGGTCATAGCAGGGCCTGTATGATAACTCTCCAACACACAATTCCCAGAGATTCTCTTTTCTGTACTGTGTGTAATAAAATATATGCTTTGTTTCCCAGTCTCGGGAAAAGAACATGCTGATATTAGCACAGGGGTGAGGTTGCAACTTAGCTAGGAAAAGCAGTCCGATGTGGGGTCTCCTTCTTCGTATGGGTGTTCTCACCATAATCAAACAATGCCAGAAACTTCGGAGACATAATGCATTTGCTTCTAAAAATTCAGTTACAGTCTATGTGTCCTTGAGCCACTCCTGTCATTGCCTTGACCTTTAGCTTTATTTCCATGTATAAAATACAGAAAACAGTTTTATTCATCTCTTGCCTTGGCATATTTGGGGAGATGACAAGCATACCATGTCTAGCACTGGTAAAGCTAGTCATATATAAATGCAGTGTCCATTTCTTTCTGACGGACAGATTTTATAAGAAATTCCAGAAAAAAATGAGTGAAAATAATATTTCCTTACTTTTGAAAATGTGAGTGAAGATTAGTAAGTTGAATGACTTTTACATATTACCTCTCAAGTCTTAAAATCGTTCCTGAAAGAAAATTAGATGACCTCAATTAATCTATAAACATTATATTCAATATATGTTACTCCTTTAACCATCTCAGACTGTTTTTAATTGGGTTAAAACTATTATATTCTTTATACTTCAATAGCATTTTAAAAAATATCACAGTTGCATAAATTGGGGACATCCAAAACTGAGCTTGAACTAGGGTAGAAAAGATTTGGCATATTATTAGAACATCGTTTTACCCAGAACAAAATCAAATAAAAATCTTTTTAGTCTTGTTATTTTTACCCAAGTCAAAGCTAGGTTTAATGCCAACTTTAGCACAGTGTTACATTTGGCCACAGACCTGAAATTCTGAATATTTCTCATTCACAGTAGAGAAAGAAAGATTATACCCATACTTAAAAGTGTACATCCACACAAAAGGAGAAGAAAGTTCTAGAGTTTTAAACAATGAGATAATTTTCCTTCCAGGAAGCCTCTTTCTTACCATTAAAAATCTGGAAGTAGTTCTCCACACCCCTCTTACATAAGCTCTTGGCAAGGACTTCTCAGATTAAAAAAATATATATTTTATTTGTTCATTTATTTGTTTATTATGTATACAGTGTGCTGTCTGAATGTCTGCCTACAAGCCAGTAGAGGGCCTCAGATTTCATTATAGATTGTCATGAGCCACCACGTGGTTCCCAGGAATTGAATTCAGGACCTCTGGAGCAGTCAGTTCTCTTAACTCTTCAGCTGTCTCTCTAGCCTGACTTCTCAGATTTTTGTACCTGAAAGTTTTTTGGGAAATAGTTTTGCTCGGAGGTCAGATTATAAACATATAAGTGAGAACAAGTGTGAAAAATAATTTAAGGTATGCAATTTTGAGGCATTTTTTTCAGAGCACAGAAATTAAAGATGGATTGGTAGTGGCAATGTACCCAGTTGTGTGCTCCAATCAAATTAGAAAACACACACCTGTCTGCAGCTCATAGAATCCTCTGAAAGTCCCTAGGAAAACCAGCCAAGAACATTGAGGAGAGAGGGCTAGATACACGGCCTTTTAAGTCTCAAGTTGATTTCTTGTGGCTGCATGTGCTAGAAAATTGAGAAGGGCTTGTTTGTGTGGTTAGTACAGATCAAAGGGAAAGACTCATTGTCCAGTAACTTGTTCCTGAGTAAACACTTTTGCCTCTTAGATCAGAAAGGATGAGGCTATTTTCCTATGAGAGACCATTCAGGTGTAATTCCTACCTTGTTCTTTTAGAATAGTGTTACGTGTGTATGTATAAAGAGAAAGAATAATGACTTAGAGATAGAAACTGGCAGTTGCCTTCTATTTAAGAGTTCCATCCAGTGTGTGGGAGGCTGCTGTGCTGAATAGCTTCTGTCTTTGAGTAGCACCTGCTTTGAAGATGTTTCTTACAGTGAATGTTCACACGTGTGTGGCCATGATTTCCTTTCATGGTCATCCTCCGAGTTTTCTTTTGTGAGGAGTGGTTCCAGGAACCAAGACTTCTCTTCGCTGCCAAGGTGAAATAATTGGTATTTGCTCCAGCACCTCAATCCTCTACCAGATTTATTTCCCTGGAGGCAGTAGTTGCTGTGACAGTTGGAGCATCCCAGCACTCCCGTCTTTCTGTGCTAGTCTCCCACAGCTCACAGGTCCTTCAATTACAGGAGGTGCCAGAAGTGCATCAGCTTAAGTGGTTCCTATGGAAGCCAGTCCTGAAACATCACCCTCTCCATTTCTGAAGCCAGTCCTCATTTGTTTTTTCCATCCCAAGTGTCTTCATAGTCGTGACACAAGCCTAGCCTGCCTTGCAGGGTCAAGCTGTCCCTTCATAGTCGGGGGAAAAAGCTGATGAAATTCCTTCACACTGAGGGTTTAAGAGCTTAATGATGAACACTCCCTTGAGTATCTTCATTTTGAAAGAGATTGCCTGGAGAGGTTATTGATTTACTTTGAGAAATGGATTTCTAATCCTGGAATTTCATCCAAAGAAGGGAAGAAAGTTTATTTGGTGGGGAAACTCTGCCACAGAAGCAGCTACTGTATATGTCCTCTGTAAAATGTCCTCTAGTTGAAGGCAGAACCTTTGACTAGGATGTCATGATAACGCTGATGAAGAGTATGCAAAGAAATAAAGGAAATGGGAGACTGCACCATCACTCCACAGCAGCTTAAAGAAGAGACAATGCTCTAGAAGGCCCACAATTGTGAGATAAGACACTTGAAGACTATATTTAAATTAATTTGCTATTTTTCATAATGGTAGAGTTTCACATCTGAACTAGATAAAAATAAAAATATATTAACGATAAATATAATAAAAAGCATGCCAAATGACAGAGTCTCTAATCCATCATATCTTCCCCCCTTTCTTTTTGGAATGTACATAAGAGTTAAAAGATTTATCCACTATAGGAGCAGGTACAGAGATCAAAGCCCAGATGCTATTCTGATGGTGAATATACTACAAGTATCCACCGTGATCTTTTCCTAGGAAACTGGGGAACCTTGTAGAAGACAGGGAGGAAACATTGTGGGTCAGAGGGAATGGAGGATCGTAGGAGAATATGGCCCCTTGAATCAACTAGGCAGGGCACATATGGGCTCACCTAGACCATGCAAGCATGTTACCTTCATGGATCTCGCACCAGGTACCCTGTGTATATATTATTGTTAGCTTGCTGGGTTTTTTTTTTTGGGGGGGGGTCCTATCAGGTTGGGTCTCTCTGACTCTTTTGCCTACTCTTGGGACTCTTTTAATCCTGTCGTGTTGTCTCGTGTAGCCTTGATATGAGGGCCTTTGTCTTGTCTTGTTGAGTCTTCTTTTGCCCATGTTATCTTTTTGAGGCCTGCTATTTTCTGAAGAGGAAGAAAGAGGGGACGGGCTGGTTCTGGGAAGGGTAGATGAGAAGTACCTGGGAGGAGTGGATGAAGGAGAAATTGTGGCTGGGAAGTGGTATGAGAGAAGAACCTATTTTTTTCAATTTTAAAAAGGAATAAAACAAAACAAAATCAAGAGAGATTAGAACAAAATGTTCAGTTGGTAATTGAATATAAAAATGAATTTGAAATGAATGGAAAAATGAATTTAATGACATCACATTCACCCAGACAATTTAAAAATGGATAAAATTACTGGTAGCATAGGTTGTTTGTACATAAAACAATGAAAAAAATGCAATTCCATGAGACAATTATAAAACTGTCTTTAGCTAGTTCAGAAGACACAGAAATGATCTCTACCAGCATAGAGAAAAGCACAAAGAGTTGATAGACTGAACGGGGAACATAAACCATTTTCTTTAGAGTACTCTGACACTACGTATTTGTATTGTAATACACTGGTCCTACACAGTTGCTGAGGTTCTGAATCTTTTATTTAGCCCTCTTTTACAATGCAGTGGTAGTTTCTAATGTGCTACCATGCCTGACTTCACAATACTTTATATGGAAATTTAGAAAGAGTAATAACTAACCCCTTTAGAGATTTTTAACTAAGAGGAGGTGATTGCTTAAACAAATTAACTAAAAAGAAATAACGAAGCAAACAAATACTCATCATTTTTAAAACTGAACAATGAAAATAATTTTCACTTAACACCTGGAAGAGACAATAGAGAGATACCTTGTCATCTATAATCACTTCACACACAAGCAAACTCAGAGTCCAAAGGCATTTTGACTAGTCTACTTAAAGTAAAACATAGCGATATAGAAACAGAACAATTAGAAGTAGTTCTATATGGCATTAATTATTACTTGATGACTCTTTGTATACCTAATCTAGGTTACTAGAAATAGCAAGTTCAAGATAGGCATGGTGCCACTTTTTTTCATTTATTTATTCACTTTTATGTCACAATCACAGCCCTCCTCCTCCTGCATTTCTTTCCTCACAGTCTATCCCTTCACATGCCCCTTCCCCTTCTCCTCTGAGGAGGGAGAGCTCCTCTCTGGATATTAACCCAAGCTGGCAAATCAAGTCTGCAGGACTAAATGCATCCTCTCCCACTGAAGCCAGACAAGGTAAACCAGTTAGGAGAACAGGATCCACAGGCAAGCGAAGACTAACAGAGTTAACTAACCTGGTCCTTTAGGGTCTCCCAGAGACTAAACCACTAACGAAAGAGCAAGAATGGCAGAGTATTGATGAACTTTTACTCATTTTATCTACTTTGGTTTTAAACCCAGGTTCAGAATCACCAACATTACCAGTGTTCTCATATGAACATAAAAAAATGGACATAAAAGCAGGAACCCCTTTCCTTTACCCCTCCTAACTTTATTGGTACATGAACAATGACAGCTTATAACAAATTTGCTCCAGAGAGAAATTTTTGTAACTCTCATTGGCTAGAGCTCTCCAAGTAGGCTAGATAAACTGGGATTATACTGTTCAGTACCACATCTAGTGTTTTTGTTGTTGGATGAATACTTATGATCAAATCAGGTCCTTAATCTTTGATAAAAAAATTACTCTATAAGCTGAGACATCACCAGAGACCTTCATTTGTGACTTAAGAGTATATATTTTATAGGCTCAACAAGGAAGTTACAAGTTAAAATGATTGGCTATGTTTAACTTGTTGGTCAGGTTAGTCTAAGTGAGTTCCCAAGAAATGTAGCTTTTGCTATTGCTTTTGGATGCTTCCTAGAAGCTGAAAGCTAAATCTCTATTACTGAAGAAACTGTCCTCTTAGGTCAGTGGTTCTAAAACTGTGGGTTGAAACCTCTTGGAAGGTATCATATATCATACACATATCCTGCATATTAGAGATTTACATCACAATTCATGACTGTCGCAAAATTACAATTATAAAGTAGCTGAAAAATAATTTGTGATTAGGGGTAACCACAATATGGTGAACTTTATTAAAGGGTCACAGCATTAGCAAGATCAAGAACCACTACTTAGGCTAAAGAACTTGGTCTTAGAAGTTTAGACCTGGCTCTAATTTAAGTCTATTTTCATCAGTGTAGCTTTCATTGTACCTGTTCGTCTATCAATGGACAGATTCAGTCAACAGTCTTGTCCAGTTCTTAGGACAGTGAGCCACAACAAATGCCAGCACGGCAAGAGAGCCATTGTGGAATGGAGCAAAGTGTAAACTAATAGTGATGATTATACCTTGGCAGTAACCATCCATTGCCCATCTGGACCTTAGGTTTTCTTAACAGGAGAGGAATACAGGGCTACTGAAGTCTTGGATCTATGAGGAGAATCTATCAATGCTTTCCTAGACCAGCAGAATTCATAATTGCATTCTAAAATCTAACCATGTATACATAGGTTAGTATAGTTCTCCCTCCTCATCAAAGAAGCTTGTCCTTGCAGCAAATGGAGACCATTATAGCACAAGTGTTCTTAATGCAGGGTTTACTTGACTTTGGGATGCCCTGCCAAATAAACACATCTACAAAATAAGTCCAACACACCAGGCTTGTGATGCATTTTGAAAGAAAGACTGTAAGAAGAAGAGCAGCAGGAAGTCTTCTGTGATATTGTGCCTACTGGAAATGACAGTGAATTTCCACTCATGACATCTTAACAACCTGGCTATTTAAACAAGACCTAAACAACAGAAGTACCAGAAGCCATATAACATGGAAGGAAGCAATCTTATGTGGCTATGCAGTAACATGAGGTGAGAACCACACCTAACTAGTGATTATGGAGGGAGGAACAATTATTCTTTTCTATGAATGAAACTCTGCAATTGGTGAGTCAACAAAAAATTGGTTAGCTCTGAAATCATAAGCACAAAAGAAAGACCAAATGGACTCAATGGGTTATGCCTATATGTTTATGCCTATTTTTGAACATGTGACAATAATAAAGAAAAGGGGACAGATTGCAGGTAAGTAATGCAGAGCATGGAAGGGTTTTAGAGAAGAAAGGGAAAGGGGAAGTGATGGAGTTATATTTTCATTAAAATTTAAAAATATTTCAAAAATTAAAATATGCTATTGTCACTATTTCCTACATATATTGCATATTTTGTATGTTATATATGCATATAAAGGTAAATGATGCACAGCCTTGTACTGATATAGTTGCTGCATGGATATGTGAGTTATGTGTACTTGCTCCTGCTTCCTGGCATTTTCCCACACCTGAGTGCTCTTCGTGAGTCACTGAAATGCCTGGAATTTAAGGCTTACATAGTTCTAGCCTTTAGGTAGTAGGTGACCACATACCATTTTCCTATTCTACTTACTTTATTCCTGCTTAGAATGTAAATTACAAACAGCAATACTTATTTGCAGAGTCATTTGAAGACTAAAAGATCTATGGGATTATGTAGTCTAGCACAGTGATTGGTATACAGTAAGTAATCAAGAAGTATTGGGTTTTCTTTCTAGGCTATATTCAGTATTATATAATATTGTTACAAATGCCATTATACTATTTTCCATATTCCTACAGTTCCATTTTCATAAAAATTGCAAATATAAAGTTTTAAACTTCCACTCCATAATTGCTTTTTTAATGTAGAAAAGTAGAGACAATCTACCATAAGATGGACCATATACATTTCCTGCATAAATAATTCAATACATTGTTCATAATCTGATTATGTTTGTCTGGTTAACTGTCATGCAAGGCTTGCTTTGACAATTTCCCCCAACTGCTCTGGTTTTTATGAGGCTAATCAACTTATTTCTTTTGTTTCTGTTCATTTTCCTATTCTAGTTTATGTGGAACCACAGCACTGAGAATCATAATATGATGAGCCTTAATGCAATTTTCTAATAGTTTTGCCAAGAGAAAGCCAGTTACTAAGGTATTTACCATTGTAAAATGTGTGGAGTATACTGACATCTATAGGGCTTTGTGAGCAATAAAACAAGTGATAATGCAGCCCAATTCAGAATGCTATGGGTGTGGTAAGATTTCAGTGTCTGGAACCTGCATTGAATCAAAACAGATAGAGACTCAACATTAACATGTCTGTTGGTGGTATAGTCTCCTTGAAGAAATGAAGATACCAGAATATGTTTCAAAATATGAATACCTTAAAATGACTAAGTAACTTGGTTTAGAAGAGAATAATTTCCATGGTAACAGTATAATGGGAAAAATAGAAGAATGAGGTAAAATGGAGAAGTAAAAAGATCCTGGCCAACAATGGGAATCTTCTTGGCAATCAAATAGTGTAAAACTAGTTTTGTTAAAATAGGATTTTGTAAGATGCTATTTAATTACCTTCAATAACCACATTTAAAATGTTGATTATAATTGTAGTTATGCTGTGTGCTATGATGTTGAAGCTGCATCTATTAATTTATTTTCACTTTCATCCATATCTATCTCATAGTGGCCATACAGAGAGAACTGTAGACTGCTTGCCCGATGTGTGATTATAGACTCCAGGTCAAATGCAACCTTCTGGACATTAGTTATTTTATACATAAAGGGAGAAGAGATGACACAGCAATTCCAAAGTCTAAATACAGCTCTAATTTTTTTCCATCCATAACTTTAAAATAGTGGTGACTTTTCTGTTTTTAATGATTCTGTAATTCCTGGTTAACTTGATGTGCAACCTTGCACAAAACACTTAACCCCTCTCTGCAGTGGTTTCTTCCTCTATAATTGCAAGTGTGTAGAATAGATGACCTCTAAATTGTCATCTCCTGGATGTTGTGTTCTTAAACACTACTCTAGATTCACAAGCCAAGTTTGTTCTCTAAGGAAGATAAATGCAAATCTACCTTTGGAAAGAAGAGAGAAAATTGGGTGAAATTAGACTCTCTCTCTCTCTCTCTCTCTCTCTCTCTCTCTCTCTCTCTCTCTCTCTCTCTCTCCAGTTTTGTTGTGTTTATTTTACGGTGAATCAATGTCAAAGGCATGTCTATGTGCTTCAAGTGAATAGTAGGAGGCTTCTAGGTGCTGCTTTCACCATCCTGGAGTTATTGTTCTGTTGTTAATTGGAAGGTGTGGTGGGTATGTTGTTTTTGGCTATTGTGTTTATCACAACAATAGAGAAGCCACACTACATCAGAGGTGTCACTACCTGTAACAGTATTTCCATGGTAGACCTGAGCACATGGCTTTTCAAGCCTGGTATGATTTTGTTTGAGGAAGATGGATGATTTGGAGCTTTTGTCTAAAAAGGCCACAGAATGCTCAGAAATGAATGACGTGGGAATCCATTTGTAACCTCTGTCACGAGGCACCTGATGCCCTCTTTGGTACTATTTGGGTACTACACACATGGTATATAGTCATGGATGCAAGCAAAATCTCTACACACATAAAATAATGTGGAAAAAAATAAGAAAAAGGAATTCATAAAAGTTAAAATATTTCTTGATGAGGTCAATATAATCTGGTTATTTTTCGTACACAGCATAACAGTGATTAATAAGAGTCTAGCAATATTGAAGCAAGGTATTCTGAAAAATATTTCTCAGGGTCAGCATAAAGAATCTCTGGTTCAGGGGAGGCAGATTTCATATCAGTCTGGCAACTGAGCTCAGTAATGTTTAAGATTCTCCAACATAGTACTGATTTTGAAGGCATGAAGGAGTCATACAGAGTAATTGAAGCTATGCCTTGGGAGACCATTGGTAAAGATGCTACCTCATTTGTTTGGGGAGCTCAGGGTATTGGACATCTCAGGACTGTTACATGATCACCAGGGCCAGGAGCAGGTGTCAAGTGCAGATTGCTGGAGTATGTTCCAACTGGCAGAATCAGAAAAGTGGGGCTGGCTAAACCATTTGAATCCTAGAATATGGTGAGTGAGTCTTAGAATTTATACTCTGAGATTTTCACTGCTAGACTTTTGGTTTTCTTTGATCTGATTTTTAACAGTGTTATTATTCTTCCCATTTGCAAGAAGAAGCATTTAGCTTTTTTTTTTTTTTTTTTTTTTTTTTTTTTTTTTTTTTTTTGCTTTCACAGAAAGTCACAGTTAGCAGACTTTGGAATTTTAAAGATAACTTAGACTTTTAAAGTTTTGAAAAAATTAAATACACTGGGACTTCTAAAAGTTGAACTATGTCTTATAATATAATAGTAATTAATAGTCCCATGTGCTATGAAGGACTAAGAGAAAGGCTATGGTTTGTCATTGGTGCATTTTGTTGGTCAAATGAGTAAGGTGTAAGGTGTAATGTCTAAATCTTGGTTGCTCATCTGATATACTTGGGAAAGTGAACCACAACTGAGGAATTGCCACTGTCAGACTGTCCTGTGAATTTATTTGTTGGGTGTTTTCTCAATAGCTAACTGATGTAGGAAGACCCACCCTACATCAGTGCCCACTCTAAGGTTGGCCTGAGACTCTAAGAAAATTAGCTAAGCAAGTCAGGGGAGCAAGCCCATAGATAGGTATCCTCTGTGGTTTTGGTTTTTGCTTTCAGATCCTTCCTTTTGCCTTGGTGTCCCTCAACAATAGGGTGAAACTTGTAAGATAAAATAATCTTGATCCTTCCTTAAGTTGTTTCTTGTCATGGTGCCTACCACAGCAAAAGGGAAAGACATGTAGAACAGGAGACAACAACAGATGAGTTAGTCTACCTCAAGAAAGGTTCCCCCCCGACCCCCCAGCTCAACTCCTGATTAAGCCTTGTGTTCAGAACAACAACAAGCAGAAAGAGCAAGCTAAACATTTTACTTTATTCTCGTTTTATCCAAAATGTTCAGGTTTAATCTGAGTCTCACTAGATGGATTGCCCTAAGATTATAAGTGCCATTTTTACACTTGTTCTAACAAAAGGTTATTTAGGAAAATTCACATTACTTGTATTTACAACGTAGTCCATCTATTCTAGGTAAAGCTAGTTGCTAAGGAAACAATTACTTCCACCTGTTCTTATTCATGTTTAAGATTTTTCTTTTAAATATGTATATGTGTGAGCTGAGTACATATATGTGATCAGTGCATACACATGTGTGCAGAAGCTTGCAGAGGCCAGAAGACAAGAGTAAATCATATGGAACCAGACTTTTATGCAGTTGTGAGCAGTCCCACATCAGTCTTGGGAATCAACCAAGATCCTCTGTAACAGAAAAACTTGAGTCATGTCTCTAGCTCCCAAAGATAACTTCTTAATATCAACAAAGGGAAACATTTAAAAAAATATTTTGATAGGAGGCCAAGTCTAAAAATTGTTTCTGTAAAAACAGTTTTATTGGGTATGTAGTATGTGCCAAAATAAGGTTAAGCTTCATACCCACTCTCGAGCTCAATCTTTGTAATTAAATAAAGGTTTTATAATAGACAAACATAAAGTTATAAAATGTTAAATTATTAAGTGTGAAGATGGATAAAGATAACACAAGTCTATGTGTGTTTCCTCACTCATTTTGTGGTTTTTGTGCATATGTGTATAAAAGGCACGCAAATGTGCATGCTCAGAAGTCCACTTAAGTTAGTTCTTAACTGGTATTACTAAATCTTCATACTTAGCTGGCATTCATTATTGTCTTATAACAAGCAGCATATTTTGAACTGCTACAAAAATAACTTTGGTTTTGGCTAACAGTTTTCTTTTTTATCTGGTGTTATTATTTGTCTTAGTTGGCTGAGGGTTTCACAAGTTATCTCTTGCTATGCAACTCAATAGCTTTGTTCAACTATAAATAGTGAGGAGTCGAGTTCATCACTTCACAAATCCATCTTTTAATTGTTCAACTATTCACATATAGTAGTATCAGAATTATGAAAGTGTGCCCTCATGGGAAACAATATTTTTGGAATGCAATAAAATCTCTTTTGCCTATGGATTCGGCTTATATATACACGTAAATCTTCATAATTAAAGATATATGTTCATTACGGGTTAGCCTATAAACAAATACTTTATTCTATCAACTGAGAAGACCTAAATTATGCTATTCCATTAATGAGTACATTGAGATCCTAAGTCTTGGTTTCTAAAACCATAGTATAATAAAAAGAACTAATGCCTTCTGGGGAAATGGCTTCAAGAAATAAACAAAGCATTGTATTCAGGGAAGACCCAACAGACAAATAGAAGAGGCAATTAAATCATGTGGAGACTCAGATAAACAGTGTAATCTGGCGTATAAGAAGACAACTCAAAACTACATTTTATTGTAGCTATTGTTGAAAATTTCTCTTAGTAAAGAGAAAATTAATTTAGAAGTGTAATTTACATAATTAAAATCACATGTGAACTGGAGATTTACATTTGAAAGGTTGACTATGAATCTATTAAAACTGCATTTGGAATAATCTTCTAATGTTTTAGTAGATAAGAATGTTCCAAATAACCTATAAAAAGAGAGAGAGAGAGAGAGAGAGAGAGAGAGAGAGAGAGAGAGAGAGAGAGAGAAATTTAGTGGGAAAAACTGTACAGATTTTTGGCTGCATTTAAAATGACCATGCATAAAAATCTAATTGGGGGGAAATAAGGAGAACAAATTCTCAATATACAGAAACAGTAGATTAGTAATACTTAACATATTCAAATACTGAAAGCAACTGGAACATACAAAGAACTCCATAGAAAATCCAAGTAAAGGTTAGCATGCTTTGTGGAAGGAAAGGGTGAGTAACTAGGAAGTTTTCAGGTTCAATAATAGTCAGAGAAAATAGAAGCACTATCCTCATGTAGGCAACATTTAGAATGTCTTTATTTGAAGCAAGCATTGGTAACTGGAACTGGCGACTGTGGTATTAATCTGATATGAACATTCATGTGTCTGGTCTTTTCTTGCAAACTTACCAAGCCCTTATAAATACTGTATATCAGGATTTAAGGGCTGTCCCTCATGGTGCTTATAATTTTCGGTAGGAACCCAAGCATCTGCAAGATCTCATTATAAGCATCACATTTGGGACTTGCTGTCAATAAAAGCAAAAGTTAACTGAAAAAAAAAAAAAAAAAAAAAAAGGATTATACTATTGTGAGCCCAAATGAGAGTGCACCATAAACTATCTCTTACAAATGTGACACTTCTAATAATGGGAGTTTGGGCTTGGAATTTACAACGTAGTATGAAACCTAAACAATACTTGAAGACATTAGGGGAATAAGGGCAGAAACATTTTCTAGTTTGTATGCTCATGAAAAAAACCCATTAGGTGCTGAAAAACAAAATCTGGTCAGCTTGTGGCCAAGCAACAGGAGTTTAGAAGGTGAATGGCAGGTCAAACCGTCTTGAGTGATGGACCAATTCCAGGAGATGCTGCCCAGGAAAACATCCTGACACAGGATTACAGGCAAGAGCAACACCTGGGCACAGTCAAGCGCTTCTAACGTTTAGACAGAAAACTTTTTACAGTATGCAAACCATTCTGAAGCTAGCATGACTTACACAGGGTGGAAGATGGAACAGACAGAATGTCAACCTGCAGATATCTCCAGTGTACCAATAGCCTGGGGCTTGTAGCTGAAGGGTCAGCATATCCTCTTGTTTACATTCAGTATCTCTCCTGTAGCTGTACTCATGTAAAGGTTCTCGCTTAGTCTTCCTAATTTTAGTTTCAATTCATAAACAAGTTTTATTATAATTATCCTCTATGACTCTGCACACATTTAAATGAAGACTTAGGTGGTGGGGCATTTTAGTATATCCCATCAAGAAAACAAAACAGAAAAGGAATGGTTGCAACTTAAAAGTAGAGGCCTCAGAAGTTGTTGCCTTTTCATTTCTCACACCATACAGTTGAGTCTCTGATTTACAATCTTTGATAGTGCTGCTAGCATGTTGGAGCTGGAGCTGTATTTTTGGTAGAGAAGTACACAAAGTCATACAGATGTGTGTGTGTTTGTGTGTGTGTGTGTGTGTGTGTGTGAGAGAGAGAGAGAGAGAGAGAGAGAGAGAGACAGACAGACAGACAGACAGACAGACAGACAGACAGAGACAGAGATAGAGAGAGAAGTAAGATGAATAAATGAAATCCTAAAAGTAACCAAATCCAAAACATATCTTTCACCAAACACAGTATGAGAATTAGTTCCTGGCTCTTGGTGAAAGTTCTTCTTAACAGAGTGAAAACAACGTTCTGTGCGAACACGGCATGCAGGGACTTGTGATTGGCGGCTAACCTGATTGGCCTAGATTAGCTCCAAAGCCAAATGCAAGCCAATAAACTGAAGGCATAATCTTATCTTTTGTTAGAAGTGCGGCATGTGATTTAATCAGTTAACTGTAAAGTCTCCACTGCTCACTTCCTGAACTCATTGCTTTAAATAACTTGATTTCTTGTAAGGGAATACACACTAGCTTCACCAAAAAGGACACCTTGGACCACAATGGTGTGAACCACCTTGCTTGTTGCCTAAGAAGTCAAGGTGTTCCAAAGAACTTCTGTTTAAGCTCGACTTAGCAAGTCTTGTTTAAAGTGGGTGCTATTTTGTTCTATTTTACATATATTTACAAACACAAAAAGGACAATGACCAGATTCCGTCAAATGAAAGTGAGAAGTTCAAGGAAAAACAATTTATTACTTATAAAAAAGCTATGGAAATGAGTATTCAGCAGCCAATCGGAATTTAAAATAGTCCCTTGAGAAAATGTTCACACACATTAACTGACATTATTAAAAGTTTGTCACATGAGTCAAACTATATGTGCTATATTTGAAAAAAATATAATGTAGTGACATATCTTTGAAATAATTTGGTAATGCCTTTGAAAGTACTTACAAAATGTCTTAAAGAAAAATATTGTACCTTATAAAAGTAAGTCAGGTTAGAATTGGAATTGCTTAGTGAGAACTGAGAAAGAAACACAGTTTCTTTAAATATTTCTTCTGCCATTCTTTCCCAGTGTTCCTGGTATTCCCAGTTTGGAAGTGTCTCAGTTTTAGCACTCATTCCCTATTTCTTTATTTTTCCATTTTATTTTACTATCATTTATTTTTGTTTTTGGAAGCTTAGCTTGGCATACCTGAAGACTACAGATTGTGCAGTGTTGCGATCAGTCTCCTAGTGAGCCCCCCTAAGACAGATTTTATTCCTGTTGATGTGATTTAAATGTAGCGACGCTTCTGGAAACTTTCTTTATAATTTCTGTGTCTCTCGTCAAATTACTCCCCCATTCTTGTATACTATTATGGGAATTCCCTGAGGAAATGTAACAAATGGACACTCATCTCAGATAGGGTAGTAACAACAGACTAGAGAGAAAACTTCATCCAAGCCCAGCTTAATTACCTATGAGTTTGTAAGGGTTAATTACTGGATCATGAAGGCCCTTAAGGAAGCTGCATCATCAAAAGCTACCCTAAATGAGTGATAACTCACAATACTGTATCTATAGGCAACCCCGTGACTTCCTGGAAGCTCTGCGCATTGTAGTCTTCTCAAACCAGCATTATTACCACATTGAGCACTTGTGGACAGGCCTTGTTAGTCTTACAAGTTTCAGAAACTTCCTGACAGTTATGAGTTTTGTTTACTTCCTGAGGCTTAAAAGTTTCATTTACTTTCTAAATTTGATAAGCTTGTGCCAATAACTAAGTTTTCAGTCCAGAGGACATAATCATACCACACACACTATCTATATATCCTATTAAATCCTTGGTTATATTCATCATAAGCACTGTCTGGTGATCCCAATGTCCTTATTGTATTTGGATATGATGATTACTTACCTTCATCAGATGTTAGTTTAGTTTTCAGTGCACTAATAAGACATTAGTAAGATATGGAGTACCAGGTAAAATGCAATGTGCTAAGTACTTCTTTAGGGGTAAGGTAATAAAGGGGGGGGTCTGCAGTTCTATAATTAGATCTCCTTGTTTTACTGGGCATGTGGAACATGGCTAGTAACTTCACATATACTCTGTGAAGTATGGAGAGCTACAGGAAATAAAACTGGAGTTTTGTCTTCTCTTGATTTTTCTAGACTCTCATAAAACCTCAATTGTCTCTATTCTGGTCAAATCAGCCATGTGCCACAAAA
Source organism: Mus pahari (assembly GCF_900095145.1). Classification (NCBI taxonomy): domain Eukaryota; kingdom Metazoa; phylum Chordata; class Mammalia; order Rodentia; family Muridae; genus Mus; species Mus pahari. Next base: position 49,832,925 of record NC_034592.1, on the reverse strand, counting down.
CAATATTTCTGTGACAAATTGAACATATGTTGATGGCTTGATGAGGAACTGAAAATTTAAATTCATAGTCTAAATTTATTTTACTCATCATCAAAGCCAGAAGCTGCATATTGTCCCAGAACATAGAAATGTAAATCTCACAGCACTCATCCCTGAGCTGTATGCAACTATTATTTCTTTTTTTTTTTTTTTCTTTTTTTTTTTCTTTTGATTTTTCGAGACAGGGTTTCTCTGTGTAGCCTTGGCTATTCTGGAACTCACTCTGTAGACCAGGCTGGCCTCGAACTCAGAAATCCGCCTGTCTCTGCCTCCCAAGTGCTGGGATTAAAGGCGTGTGCCACCACTGCCCGGCTGCAACTATTATTTCTTACTAGAATTTTTTTTTTTTTACTAGATTCCTAAAATGAGTTGGGTGGCTTGATATCTTTTGTTTATTGATCCATGAACTATTTGTTAAGGGCCATCTGCAAAATGTCTGGGTGTGAGGAAGTCTTCTTAGGAGTCTTCTAAACAGTCCTCAGATTTTGAATATCACTCAATTAAATATTTCAATGTTTCACTTCTTTACATTCAGCTATCCCCGGCCTTTTGCTGCATACAGTACATAGAAAACCAGACCCTGCTACAACAACTGACTGGCCACATTCTGCGTGTCAGCTTTTAATGTTCTTTCCAGACATCTAGGTGGATAACTGGTTATTTTAAATTTCCTCTCCTATCCTAATAGGCAAACAATAGCTCTGTCACGTGGTGGCCCCTTTCAGGAACCCTTCCTGGGACTGAGATCAGATTTAAGTGTTTTGTGAGAGTGTAGAATCCTCTATTTGTTCGCATAATTTTCATCATTCAATGTTATCATTCAAGCCACAATAAGATTAAAACCAAAGATAGTTTCATGTCTTGATTCCTCCTTTAATAATGCCATAAGTTTTTTTTAACAATTTCTTTAAAACAATGCATTAATAATTGAGATTTGCTCAAATGCTGGTTTTGGCTTTTTTTTTTTCCATTTTCTTCTGAGACTGATAGTTGAGGACCTGTTCAGTGTGTTCTTTACTGCGGCTAACTACTACCATCTGGTGGCAATTATATGACTTGCAGTCAGTAGCCTCAGACTGTAGAATGCTTGCTTGTCAGTAGTTCTAAATAATTAAAAATACTGAAAAAAATATAAAGAGCTTTGTATATTTCTTATCACAATTTAAATAATAATAGTATGAATAGCATAAATAACAGTATAAATATTATAAATAAATAACAGTATAAATTAAATATTGCAATGGATAGTATTTATAATTGTCAAAGTTTTAATGACATTGAAATAGCACCTACAAGCAGTGTCATTCAGCAGATCTACATGATAATGACAGAAAGAACACAATTTCAGAGTAAAGTTAAGACATATACAAATATGAAAAACCAGAGAAAAGGAAATAAAAAGCAGCTAGATTAGCAAGAAATGCATGCTTTGTACTACTTAGAGGTCAAGATGTGAATATTAGACCATGAAAAGACAGATGTTAGATTCTAAAGCACCTAAAGTACAGGCACACCGATTAATGCAGCTTCCTTTCATGGTAGGTGATACCCATGGAGCAGGTTTTAAGGAATAATTAAAAATGAATGGAAAGAAGGCCAATACACTATGTTGTGCATTTGTCAGTGTTCATGATTGGCAAACTTTTCTCTTTTGTGCTCACTAGGCAACTTTGAAAAAATTTAAAATGAAAATATAAGTCATATCACATAATAACTGTACAAGAATTCATCTAGTGGCTTATCATTTTACATTTCACTTTTTTTTTTTTTTTTTTTTTTTTTTTTTGAGGCAGGGTTTCTTTGTGTAGCCCCCCAGCTGTCCTGAAACTCACTTTGTATTCCAGGCTGGCCTGGAACTCAGAAATCCACCTGCCTCTGCCTCCTAAGTGCTGGGATTAATGGCGTGTACCACACTGCTTGGCTACGTTTCACATTTAAAATCATAAATACACAGGATAACAGCTGGTATTTTCATACTTAATTATTCTAAGTATAAGGAGTTTATCCAGAAAATATAATGTAATACAACAACGTCCATCTTTTTGGAAAACAATTGTGAATAAAACACAAATACATGACTTTGAAGTCCTGGAATCTTGTCTGAAAGGCCAGCATAGAGAAATGGCCAGAACTCTGAATGTCATGAACACTGACACTCTTGCCAGATTTCTGGGTTCATCAGCTAGGGCTGCTCGGCCACGAAATATTTAGTGCAGTATTTTTTATTAAGTTATTCAATTTATTTACATTCCAAAATTTGCCGCCGTTCCTGGTCCCCCTTCCCCGAATTTTTCACCCAGCCCCCTCCCCCACCTCTGAGAGGGTGCTCCCACACCAGCCAATCCACCCCTACCTCACACCCACCAGCATCCCTCTTCCCTGAGGCATCGAGTTTCCACAGGATTAAGCACATCCTCCCCCACTAAGGCCAAACAAGGCAATCCTCTGCTACACTTGCACCCCGGCTACTAACCAGCCCATGATTGCTCCATGGTTTTTGGTTTACTCTCAGGAAACGCTGAGGTGTCCGGGTCAGTTAACACTGTTGTTCTTCCTATGGGGTTGCAATTCCCTTCATCTCCTTCAGTTCTTCTAACTCTTCCATATTGGTCCTTGTTCTCAATCCAATGGTTGGCTGAAAAATGTCTGCATTTGTCTCAGTCAGTTGCTGGAAGAGCCTCTCAGAGGACAGCCATGCTAGGCTACTGTCTGCATGCCCAATGTGGCCTCAGTAATAGTGACAGGATTTGTGTGCACATGGGATGGATATCAAGTTAGGCCTGTCACTGGGTGGCCTTCCACTCTCTGCTTCAGTTTTGTCCCTGAATTTCCTTTAGACAAGAACAACTCTAGCTGAAAATTTTGAAGGTAGGTAGGTGGACCCTTGCCTCAACTTGGGGGTCATGTCTTCTACTGGAGGTGGATATACACGACAATTGAAATTGTCCTTCCCTCCCCTCTCCCCATTCTATCTGACCAAAATGGAGTAAAACAAGAGCAGGAGAAATCATGGAACATACAGATATCCACATGTATTAAAAGAATGCTATGAAATGATGAATGGATTATCAGAGACCAAAATTAAGTAAAAATATTCATGGGAAAAAAATTAAATGACAGTCCTAAAAATATTGTAGCTAAAATTGCCTACTTGAACTTCTCTAATAGAATACTTAATGATGCAGCTAAAAAAAAAATAAGAAAAAAACAAACCTCAAAGCATTAAATAAACTAAGAACAAGGCATAAGTTTATGAAATGGAGATTTTTTTCAAGAAAGAAATGAAAAGATCATTCTTCAAAAGGAAAAACAAGATAAGAAACTGATAGAAAAATCAACAAAAAGAAAGATTTATTAGTTATATATTTAATCAAGCTAATTAAACCACGAATGAAGATGTAGTCATTAAAATACAGATCATGGAACTTCAGAAAATTTTGAGCATTGGAATTTATACATTAGTAATGAGGAAATCTAAAATTAATTTTAGAAGATTTTTAGACTTACACAATTAAATTAAGATGATATAAATAATTTGAAATTTTCTATGATAAATTAAGTTGAAGCAACAACATAAGTTCACACACAAAAATTATTCCCAGATAGACACATTGATGAATTGTACCAATCTTTAAGAAATTATACCATTTTTGCTCAAAATACTGCATACCTAAGAAATGGAAAGAATTCTACCAAGATCTTTTTACAAAACTGGTTTTACAATGATACCAAACCAAGATAAAGGCCAAACCAAGATAAAGGCAACTGAAAAAAATTATGGACTCATTTCCTTGAGAAATCCAGATTTATAAAATACACACACGCCGGGTGTGGTGGCCCACGCCTTTAATCCCAGCACTTGGGAGGCAGAGGCAGGCGAATTTCTGAGTTTGAGGAGAGCATGGTCTACAAAATGAGTTCCAGGACAGCCAAGGCTACACAGAGAAACCCTGTCTCGAAAAAGCAAAAAAACAAAAACAAAAACAAAACAAAAACAAAAACAATAAAACAAAAATAAAATACACACACACACACACACACACACACATTCCCAAACACAAAATAATGATCATTCATCCGAGTTGAGTTGGTGTCTGAACACATATTAAGAGTTGGTTTACCCTACAAATAGCAATACATGTAACATATCATGTAAGTGGAATCAAAGGCCATTTCAGCAGATAGAAAAGGGCTTTGACAAAATCAAATATCCTTTGAAGCTAAAAACCTTGAAGAGACCAGAAGGAGAGAAATCATATCTCAATATTATATGGCACAGCCATGGTCAACATAATACTAAAATGGTAATAAACTCAAAGAATTTCTGTTAAATTAGGAACAAAACAGGAGAGCTCATTTTCTCCATTCTTATTCAATTTAATGTTTGAAGTAAGGAGATTGCAGCAGAAAAGGGAAAAAATGAAAAGATTCTTATTTGTTTATCAAGTGATTCTATACATGAAATAACTCAAAGACTCCACCGCAAGAATTCTCAGAGCTTACAGTTTAAGAAAATTGGAAAGGTTCAGCATTAGCATACTCAAATCACTACATCATACATATCCATAACAAACAAGCTGAGAAAGAAGTCATGGAAATGATTCCATTTGTTAATGTCTCAGAAACATATTTGGATAAACCTAACCAAGACAGTGACAAAATATATACAAAGAAAACTCTTAAACAATGAAAAAAACATTGAAGATCTTAGAAGGTAGAAAGGCAGTGATCACGATTGGAAAAATTAATAACAGGAAAAGGTTATCCTGTCAAAACCATTCTACATATAATATTACAGTCCCAATCAAAATCCCAGTGTCAAGTTTTATAGAAATAGAAAAAAAAAAAAAACTCACTTAGGAAGGACTATGATTCTACATATTGCCAAACAATCCAAGATCCCTCCCCAACAATGCTGATGGTATGCCCTTAACAAACCTTAAAATACTCTATAATGACAACTATCAAGGTATGAGAATAAAGTAAACACATAGTTCTATGGAATATAATAAAAGACCTAGATAAAATTAACATAGGAGAAGATAACCTCTTCAACAAAAGGTGCTGGAAAACTTGCAATCCACATGAAATGAAAGCAGGTATTTATTTTTCACCTTGCATAAAAATCAAATAAAATGGATCAAAGACTTTGAGGGACAATCAAAGACTATTAGAGACAAAAGTCAGTAAAAACACTAAAATATAGGCACGGGGAAAACTCTCTACATAGGTCTCCACATGCTCCAGAAATAATTCCAATGGTTGGCAATTGGAACCTCATGATACAAAAAGCTTCTGTAGAACAAATAGTTACTGGGTTAATTTAAAAGCTGAAGCATCATAAAAAATATGGAATTCTTGATTAGCTACATAGCTAAAAAAAGAATTAATACATAAAATATAGAAACTCAAAAACCTAAACAAGAGATCAAACAACTTAACCAATACTAGGCTACTGAAATGATCAGTTGCCGAAAGAAGAAATAAAAATAGCCAATAGTAATATGAATAACCCCAAAGCATCAGCTATCAGAAAAATCTGAGTAAAAACTACAGTGAGATTCCATTGTATCCCAGTCAGAATAGTAGTCATTAAAAAAAAAAAATGCTGGTGATGACAGGGACAAAAATAAACCATTATATATTGTCTGTAGGATCTGTAAACCAGTATATCCACTATAGAAGGCAATATATAGGTTATAAAAAAATCTAAAACTAGATCTACTGTATGACCCAGTTGCTCCATTTCTCAATGCCAGGGGCCAGCCCTGGTGGGGTCTTCCTTTTTGTCTGTTCTACTTGAGGCAGCAGAGGGGGAAGAGTGTAGGCAGAGGGTAAGACTTTTGTCTTATGAGATATTCAGGGTTTCTGCATAATCATAAAAGCTTTACTTATCTAAGTCTAAGTTACTTAGTTACTGTAGCTAACCTGCCTTCTGTGTTCCTCTGAATCTAGAAACTGCAGGCTCTGGCATTTAGCACCTCATCCTAAACCAGCAGGAGACTAAATAAAGGATTAATTGCTAGAGCCTTTCCCCTTTCATCCAGATTGTCAAGCTAGGGGGAATTTTGGAGCAATAAACTTATACTGAAGAGAATAATGTTCTCAGAAGGAAAAACTTCTACACAAGCAAATATTCATAAACTCATATAAATTTATATATAGATTCAGGTATGTCCATTTATATATTTTCATTCAAACAAGTTGGGCCCAACTTGCATGCTTTCTCATAATTACATACCTACACACACACATCCATACTTACATATGCATTTGGAGCAAAAGAGCAAGCACCAGTGCAGAACTCACTCACTCATTCTGGATAAAAAATGAGCTCCAATCTTTATTGCATAGAAAAAGAAAATGAATTAAACCCAATTTTTAAGATGAAAGCTTTGTTGCTTTTAATAAAGCTAAGCCTGCCTTGTCATTAGGAAAGACCTTCTTTGTCAAAGAACAGGTGACTATAAATGTGTGGGTTTAATTTGGGGTCTTCAATTCTATTTCATCGATCTACTTGTCTGTCTCTGTACCAGTACCATGTGGTTTTTTTAATCATTAGTTCTCCGTAGTACAGTTTGAGGTCAGGGATGGTGGTTCCTTCAGAAGTTCTCTTGTTGTTGAGAATAGTTTTTGCTATCCTGTTTTATTTTATCTGTTGCTATTATTCCAGACGAAGTTGAGACTTGCTCTTTCTATCTCTGCAAAGAGATGAGTTGGAATTTTGATGGGAATTGCATTGAATCTATAGATTGTTTTCAGTAAAATGTCCCTTTTTACTATATTAATCTTGCAGAGCCATGAGCATGGGAGATCTTTCCATCTTCTGAGGTCTTCTTTTCTTTCTTTCTTTAGAGTCTTGAAGTTCTTGTCATGCAGATCTTTTATTTGTTTGCTTAGAATCACACCAAGATATTTTATATTGTTTGTGACTATTGTGAAGGTTGTTGTCTCCCTAATTTCTTTCTTAGCCAGTTTAAAATGTAGTATATTTACACAAAAGAGAACTACCCAGCTATTAAAAACAATGACTTCATGAAATTTGAAGGCAAATGGATAGAAATAGAAAATAAAATCCTGAGTGAGGTAACCCTGTCACAAAAGAACACACATGGTATGTACTCACTGATTAAGTGGATATTAGCCCCAAAGCTCAGAAGAACCCATGGTATAACACATAAACCATATGAACCTCAAGAAGAAGGAAGACAAAAGTGTGGATGCTTCAGTACTACTTAGAAGTGGGAACAAAATAATTACGGGAAATAGAGGGAGAGATGGAACTGTGAGGGAAAGAAGAGGGGGAGGAAAAAATCGTGGGCAGAATCAGGTGTGGGAGGAGACTTGAGAACCAGTACAGAAATGCAGGAAATTGAACAAGGGGTGTTGCAGTGGGGGAGGGAGAACTGGTGGTAGCCGCTAGAAATTCTCAGACCCCAGGGAAACAAGAGATTTCCAGGACTCAACTGGGATGATACCAGCCAAAATATGTAACAAAGTGGAGAAAGTAGTATTGACCATATCTAGTGGATAGGCACAGTCCCTGGGTGAGGGATGTGGCCACTCACCCATCTCAAAAATATTAATCCAGAATTGTTCCTATCTAATGGAAATGCAGGGACAAAGGGTGGAGCAGAGACTTAAAGAAAGGCCATCCAGAGCAGGGTGTGGTGGCGAACGCCTTTAATCCCAGCACTCGGGAGTCAAAGGCAGGCGGATTTCTGAGTTCGAGGCCAGCCTGGTCTACAAAGTGAGTTCCGGAACAGCCGGGGCTATACAGAGAAACCCTGTCTTGAAAAACAAAAACAAAACAAAACAAAACAAAAAAAAAAAACAAAAACAAAAAGAAAGAAAAAGAAAAAGAAAAGAAAAGAAAAGAAAAGAAAAGAAAAGAAAAGAAAAGAAAAGAAAAGAAAAGAAAAGAAAAGAAAAGACCATCCAGTGACTGTCCCACCTAGGGATCCATCCCACAAACAGTCACCAAACCCAGACACAATTGCTGATGCCAAGAAGCACTTGCTGACAGGAGTCTGCCACCCCTGAAAGGTTCTACCAGAGCCTGACCAATACAAATGCCAAGGCTCGATGCTCACAGAACAGCCAACCATCAGACTGAGCAAAGGGACCCCCAAAGGAATATTTAGGGGATGAACTTAAGCAACCTCATAGGAAGAACAATAGTATCAACTAACTGGACACTCCCTCCCCCCCCCCCCCCCCC
>NC_034592.1:49797226-49824215 GCF_900095145.1 Mus pahari | reverse complement strand
TTTCTTTCTTTCTTTCTTTCTTGTCTTTCCCTCTACATTCTGCCTTATGTTCTCTTAATTTTTATGTTACACTATAGTTTCTAAGTTGTTCCATCCTGCATTTTCCTTATAATCTTCCTCTATCCTCCTGCACTGATGTCACAATAATGCTCTTATTCTCAATGTCTTTTCTCCCAATGCTATGCATTTATGTCTAAGTTCTTGAGTTCAGTTCTGTCTAAAAAGTCCTCTGTGTCCTGACTAAAAAAAAAAATCCTCAGTTCTGTTCAAAAAAGTTTTGTTCAGATCTGACTAAAAAGTGTTCTGTCTAAAAAGTTCTCCTCAGCCCAGTTCTGTCTTTTCTCTTTGTCCTCAGCACTTATAGATCTTTCACAGCACATGATCACATGGTAAAAAGTTCACTACAAATTTGTACATAAGTTTAAATAATAAATTGAAATAGGAGTTTACAACAGAGTATGTTTACGTGCACATCATTAGGAGTAATTATCTGGCTAAACATTCATAACTTGTCATGCCTCCGCAGGTTCATTGAGTGTTAAAAAATGTAACTAAGTTAATAGTGACGTTTTGCATAGATAAACCCAGTTTTATCTTTTGTTTTATCTTCTGTCCTAGCACCTATAATAAAATGTAGTTTCCTTTTTATGACCTTTGGTTAGTCGTTTTACAATCTTTTGGATTGTGCTCTGAGTAGTAGAAGCAATTAACTAGTGACAGTGACTAGCAGAGTTCTCATTGCAGTTATGACTATCAGAAAGGAGCTAATAGCAATCCCACTATAAAAGAGCTTAGTAAATACTGATATAATTTTAGGAATCCTTATAGGGTTATTATTAAGATTTAAGAAGTCATCTATTTGTCTATATAGCATCACTATAAGACAGTATATCTTTGTATATCTGTAGAGATTATTGTATATTGTTATGTGTGTTTAATAATAACAGGAAAAGGATATTAATAGCAGGAATTTTTCCTAAAATGATTCACTTCCAGGCCTTGCCTATGGAAGCAAATCTGTCATGGATTATTTTAATCTGAGGCAGACCATCTTCGGACAATGACCTGTCAGTTATTAGCTTGTCCTATGTCGGCCCCTGACACCTCAGCATTTACTTCAAGTACTCAGCCAACCATGCACATCACTGTTCATTATGGCATTATTGACAACTTCACAGTCATGGAACCAATCCAGTATTCCTAAACTGAAGAACAAATGGATAAAGGAAATGTGCAGGGCGTGGAAAGATGGCTTGGTGGTTGAAAGCATCTGCCAGGTTTTGTTCTTAGCACTCATATAACAGATTACAACTGGCAGTAACTCTAGTTCAAGTAGATCAGGTGGCTACTCTTGATACACTGGGTACCAGGCATGAAGGTAATACACATGTATACATGCAATCACAAAATAAAATAAAGAAATCTACAGACCCAAGAGAAAAATAAGGAGTGTATACACAAATAAAGGTTTTGGCAGTAAAGAAATAAGAAAATTAATGCAAATGGAAATAAGTATATTGAGGTAGTCTAAGAAAAACCCATGTAAGTATCTATGTATGTATAATATTATCAAAATATATGACTTGAGCATTCAAGCGAACTTAGTCAAGTGTGGGAAATGGGACAACAGGAGTTTATGGAGTAATATACCCAACATAGGCAAAGAAAATTGCCTTTTGCCAGAAAATGTATACAGCCAACAATGATTCTCTTAAATAAAATAAGCCATTGTCAGAAACAGAGATATTATCTTTTCTCTTTCATGTGGAATTTAGAGATTATAAAAGAAACATAGCTGTAGAAGGGAAATTATTAGTGGTATGGAAGATATATACATATAGTGTAAGAGACTTGTAGAGTAGATGATTATGATTTAAGTGCATTAAATATGGACATACATATGAAAATTCCATGATGAAACACATCACTGTACAGTCAATATATAGTAATAAAGCCTGAGATTCCTGTAATCATACTGGAAATAAAGAGCATGTATGCCTGTGAAATACGTGTGACACAAGTAAGAGATGCAAGCAAGGTGATCCCACAAGACATTACTAAATAGAAAAGTTGAAGAAGATCAATTTTGATATTTTCATATAGTAACCAGAACAATTATGTGTTAAGATCTCCACAGTAAAGGCAGTATTCTGGGAAACTGTCAAATTGAAATCCCATAGTTATTTAGTTATTGAAAATGCTGTCCCAAGATACATCTCAGAGCCTCTTACTCACACCTGTACATTTTAAAAGATGGGATAATGACTGATAATTTCCTGTGCTTCTGATGAATTGGAGACAAGAAGAAGGAAGAAGGAGGAAAAAAGAGACAAGAAAATACAGAGAGAGAGAGAGAGAGAGAGAGAGAGAGAGAGAGAGAGAGAGAGAGAGAGNCAGAGAGAAGGGGTGGGCAGAGAGGGAGAGGAGATCAAGAAACAATTCACATCACATCTTAGGCACAGTGATATTCAGTGAAAGCAAGAGTGCTTCTCCAGACAAAATGTTGCTTAAGTTACTTAAATTCATGTAATAAGTGTGATCCATGTTATATTTGAGAATTAAAGGCAGAGACATTACTAGAGGCAATCTGAGAAAAAAAAATAAAGAAAACAACAAGAAGCACAATAACTGTGGAAAGCAGAATTAATACTTAAAAATAAAAACAAATCTATGATCTTAGAGGTAGGAAAAAATAATCAATGCCAATAAACTAAATGAGTACAAAATGGGGAGTGGGGGTTGCTGACAGAGAACATGGATCACTGACAGCATTCCATGGCCACCATTAGAAAATAAACTATATTTATTCTAGAATAAGACATGATTTTCAGAAAGGGTTCAGGACACAGGAAGAAGTAAAAGATGAGGAAGGGGTGGATATAATGAAAATATACTGTACTCATATATGAAATTTTCAACTGACAAAAGAAATCAACACAACTCAAGAGTTTTCCCCTTTGTATTTCAGTGAGTTCACCCCACACGAGACTATGTTCCCAAACTTCACCACAAAATTTTCCAATAGAATGGAATGGAAGTAGAGAGGGCTATGGGCTACAAAGTCCCACTGTATGTAATTGTTGGGTATAATGCCTTATTTGATCAAAGCTTTCACACATTCTCTCAAAAATGAAAAGTTCAGCTGACTAGCATCCAAGACTGGACCTTGGGGATGTTTTAGTTTTGATTCCATTTTGGATGATTTTATTGTTTCAGAAGTAGCAGCACTGAATCATTTAGACCAAAGTAGGAATGAGGCAGGACTTTGGTGGTACATGGCTGTGATCACTTTCATACATGTTTTGGTTCACCATTGTGCTTTCTTTAACTGGGATATTTACCCTGTTGAGAACACTGCCTTTCTCAGCAAGAATATGTATACAAAGTCTTAGGATTTCTATCAGCATAGCTCCTGAAGTATTGCCATCTTTTTTGTGTCTTAAAATGTGTCGTCTTTCTCTAAATTCCCATGTAAAACACTTACACATATTTCTTCAACCTAAAGCATTATTGTAGTTCCCATTGTATGCTGAAAGTTATCATATACTGTAACATATCCCCTGTTTTTTTTTCTTTCTTTTATGTTTTAGTTTCTACCAAGTAATCTCAGAACCCAAGTAGAGTGAAATTTTATGAGTTTATGAGCACTCTCTTTCTATTCTTTTTTAAGGAACTCGTATGATTCATAAGCATGAATCTTACTCATCATTTCACAAACCGATCACTAATTTATTTAACATTTACCCAAACTGCAAATTTATCCCGTGTGTCATTCTTTCTGCTTCCTGTATTATATCTTCTTCATTAAATATTAAGATTTAGAATCACCATATGCAGACTGAATCATGATTACATAAAGGCTGTGAAATCATGTGGATTCTCTAAGAAACATGTGTATGACCTAGATTGAAACTTCCACACATTAAAAAAAAAAGTTTGTAGCCATATTCCTTGCTTTGATAGCATTCATTGCTATAAAAACTCACACTATCAAAACCTCAACTGAATATGTACATTGTCATAGTTGCTAAGGTAACCTCTTTAAATTTCTCTAAATAGAAAAGAAATGAGATTCATTACTTGAGGGCATATTGGCCAAGGATGTCCTGAGGATTTCAAAATATATTTTTGTAGCAGTAACAAATGACTTTAAGTAAAATACTTTGGATTGGATTTGAGATCTAGTCACAGGTAAATTGCTAACTGGGTAGAAAAAGATGAAATAAAAACAGAAGATAACCCCCTTCTGAAGTTCCCCTTAGGAGTCCTCAAAAAAGTGTAGCCTAAAGGAGAACTAAAAATAAGGAAATTAAACCATATTGTCATATTCATCCCTTAGGGTGAGTTCACTACCAAGACAGAAAGAGCTAGGGGTAATTTTGTTCCTTTGTATGTGTCTCCTGCTTGAACACCATTTCTCCTCTAGACTGACCTTAGAAACTATAGATTCCTTACATCAGAGCCTAGAAATGCATGGAGGACAAAATTTAGATTATTAAATTATACTCCATTCAAGAAGTAATAGTATCTAAATACATATAATTTAATGAGGCAGCCACTGAATGTCATTACAATGCTAAATGTCTTAAAGTTTCCTAAATGAAAACATTCACTATATAGTCAAAAGCATTAATCATAGCTCAACGTATGTTATCAAAATATCCTCAATGCTATACTTTCCAAGTGTGTTACATTCAGCAGTGATGGGATGGGGTGTTTAAGATTTAGTTTGAGATTTAGCTCCCCCCCCCTTTTTTTTATTAGTCAGCAGGTAAATGCAATAAAATTGGTTACAATTCTACTTGAACACTTTGGTTATTTGAAAATACCTAGTGTACATATAAAGCATGAATGGATATTTTACCGACTAAGATGTTGTTATGATTTAATTGAAACCAGAGAGGTTAGTTAGGCTTTGGTGTCCAGCATGTGGTATGTTAACTTTTCTGTGGCTACTAGAAAAAAACAATGGTTAAGATCTGTAGGCTCACTATGTCTCAGCAAGGCCTTAGGAGCTCTAGTTGCCTACGGAATTGGTGTTCTAAACCACTTGGATTCTTGCTTCAGAGGATTAGAGAAGGTTTGATGGATTTCTATAATTAATAAGCTACAAGCCAAAAGAACCAGTCTCTATTCACTTCTAAGTTCTGTTTGTCAAGACCACCAGGAAAGGGAAGGGAGGGCTGTGCTACCTGTGATCTATTAAGGTAAGGCAGGTATTTGGGTATTTATGAATGAGCTTAATCCCTCTCTTTATTACACATATCACCTTTTAAATTCATAACGAATCTTGCTTGTACTCATTTAAAAATAAAAAATTGAAATAAAAATTTTATAAAGCTCTTGAAACCATACAAGAAGCTTTATAACCCCAAAGTCTATTTAAAAAATATACTACTATAATACTACAATCTCATTTGCATATGCTTAATATAAGTTTACTGCATTTTAATTTTTATTTTAAAGCATCAATTTTAATCTCTTACATATTACAATGTACTTTTAATTTATTTACTGACATTTGCATAAAAGACACTATATTAAATATAGATGCACAATTATTTACCAATTTTACCCATATAATTGTTTATAGAATTAAAGACAATTTTATCTTTGCACTAAAACTTGTACATTGTAATTGATGTATTCTTTTTCTAAGACTCTGAAATAAAAATTCCACTGAATTTCTTTGGGATGAGAGTATTAAACTAAGCAACAATATTATGTCCTTAACTCAGGTACATTTCTCCTACAGCTTTTCAAAGAATGACTTTTTAAGGTTACAATTTTCTTTCTACTAAGACCTTATACTCATAACTTCAATAGATGCTTGTCCTTTTAATTTCACCATATAAATGCACATTGTAAAATTTTCATCTGTTTATTTAGCTTATTTTCTTGATACTCAGCATGTATAAGCCATATTTCAAGGCTGTATCATCCAACCTTAGAGATTGCAGATTCTAAGTCCTTAGGGTAGACCACAATACTCTATTTGCATTAAGTACCCAAGGGATGCTAACACTGTAATTCCGAGACCACAGTTTGAGAACTTTGGCCAAAGGCTATCTATTAATAAAGATGATTATATCATGATTAGTAACGATGCCAGAGTACTTTATGTTGACCCTCCTTTCGAATGATCACAAGAATTGTTTGTCCTCAGACCCAGTAAAGTTTATCAAATAGCAATGCTAACTAGAGGTATATAAATATGGTGATTCTAGGAATAGTAAATGAAGTTTTGTCAATCCTTTTTGTCAATACATTTTATATATATATATATATATATATATATATATATATATATATATATATATATACATATATCGTACATGTGTGTGTTTCTGTGTGTGTACCTGTGTGGTGATACTTCATGTACCTTCCTTACTACCTTTCATCTTTTTTTTTGTTTGTTTGTGTTTGTTTGTTTTTGTTTGAGACAGGATCTATCAATTGAACCTAATACTCACTGAATTGGCAAGGCCTACTGGTCAGCGAGTCCCAGGCATCTGCTTTTCTGTATATCCTTTGTGCTAAAATAGGAGATTTCCAATGCTTTTGTGTCCAGTTTCTTTTTTACCTGGGTACTTGGAACAGAATCCAGATCCTCAGACTTGCACAACAAACACTTTACCCACTGAATCATCCATCTCTCTAGGTCTTGATGAGGTTTTTTTTAATTCATAGTCAGACATAACCAATTTTCTTGGAATATACACTTAGAGAGAAATTGGATTCTCATGTGATTTTTTAAAAAATTGATACAGGTTATCAGTGACATTATTAATTGACATCAAAGTGAAACACTTCATTATAAAACTGGTATTTTTGGTAAATCCTATACAACAGCTTTCCAGTGAGAAGTACTGTTTGTGGCTATATTTGAGGTAACAGTCAGTGCTCTTCTTCACCGATTGAATTTGAAGTTCACTTTTTGTCTTCATCCAATACCTTCATTGAGTCAGTATGGTCACTTAGCAGTTCCCTCATGATGCACAGAATGAGCCACATGCCATTTCAGTTTTGAGGATTCTATAATCTATTTGCAGAATTTGGGCACTGTATGTCAGCTGTCATCACATTTCCTGGTAACTATCAGGAAATTATCTAGAATAAGCATCAATGGAAAAATGTTTATTTGTGAATCTCTTGCTTCTTTCAGTTCTGAAATTTTTTTAGTTGTTGCTTCATAATAAAACAGAGATATACCATTTTTTTCTCCAGCTAGAAATGTTTAAATCTTTTATAACTTACACATAGTGAAAAATTTAAAGGGTATTTTTAGTGACTCTTGAGACTATAAATATAAACACAAACTGTATATGACTTTATCAAAGCACAAAACTGAACTAACAGGGCAAGCCATCTGGCGTCTTCCAGGCACATCTGAGGTTCTGGGGTTACAAATGAAACCCTGAGCATCCTTTTCTCTTCTGCCAGGAGACTAGTAGCCAAAGATGTGAAAACAAGTATTTCACAGAAATGTCGAATCACAAAATTAAAATATTTAAAATCTGGAAAAACTGTAGTTCCTTTGATGTAAATCATTCATAAAATTCCAGGGGTTGTTTTGTATGTTTTTGTGTAGCCAGTTGCTTTCATTCTCTATATTTTTATTGAAAAGTGCAACTTGTAACATTACTTAATACTATATAAAGAAGAGTGATTTTACTCATTTATTTATAGATTATAAATGTTAAATCAATTTTAAAAGCACAATAAAAATGAAAAATAAAAGAACTATGCATGAGCAGATAAATGAGCTATGGAAAGGAAACCTGAATTTTACATAAGGAAGGGTTTCAAATCCAGAAAGTATTAGTTATTTTTCCAATAGAAGATTTGGAATCAGTCATCATATAGATTATAGTAGCATCAAAGGTCTAGGGTGAAAGAAAAGTCTACTAAATACCCTGAAGGAGTGTGTACTCACAAGAAACAGTAGTTATGGGTGGTATCCTGTAGATAACTGTGAAACCCTAAGAACCTGAGTTTAATTTCCCAGTTCCCCCATAAAAAACTGGACTCTTGAGGACTTGTGCATCCAAAATCCTTGCATGCCTGTGGAAAAGTAAAAGGAACAGACAGTGTAATCTCTGGGGGTGGTAGACCAGCTAGATCAGTGGACACCATGGACAAACATCACAGAGACCCTGACTCAATTAAAGTAATAGTGAAGAGTGACACTTAAGGTTGTCCTTTTATTTCCACATGTCTGCCAGGAATGCATGGATGCATGTGCGTGCTCGGCACACACACACACACACACACACACACACACACACAAACACATTCTTCTCACAGGCCTTTTCTCAGTAATGCATTCATTCTGCTCCTTTCTATGTAATGCTTACTCCATGAGCTCTTTCCATTGTTATTTTCATCATTTGCATTCCTCATGTAAGGAGACAGATGGAAAGCAGTGATGTCATGAAATGAGTTGGGAAGGTGAGTAGCTGTGGAATGGTCTAAGGACAAACAATGAATTCTCTTTTTTATTTATCTGACAAGTGATTGTATACCTGTAATGCACCAAGAAAGGACTGCTAAATATAAACATCACTGCCTCCAGACGACCAACATTTCCATAAGCTTACAGTGGCGGCAAACAGTGCTTGAATGCCCACATTCTCCCAGATATTGCTCTATCAATTTGACTCATATACAGCATAACACCACTGAAATAGTGTCTGTGATTATTTGCATTCTCTGTGGAGAAAACGGGAGACTCATATTGACAAGAACTAATGCATTGAAGGCCAAGGGACTTTCTGAGTTCTTATCCCCAAGCAGTGACGCAGTAAAGCCATATCCTGTAGGGAGCCACGGCCCCTCCCCTGGGCTACCTGAAGCCGCACCTTATAGATGGCAACTGTTGGCTATGAAGCTTGTGGTAAACAGGTCCACATTTGGTGGTGATTCGGTCCTGCTCTTCTGATTGACTGAGTCCTTGCGCCTGGTGAAGTGGTGTGGCCTGCCGCGACTGGTTCGTGTGAATGAAATAAAAGGGCTCTTAGCCCGGGGCTCAGGGGAGAAGATTGTTCAAGGTTCCTGAATAAACTGCTGAGAGAAGAACTGGTGGTTGCGTCCTCCTTTCTGTGGTCGAGGGGGCGCGCTACAATATCCTACAGGGACCATCTCTCTCTGCTCTCTGTTATAGTCAGTAAGATGACAGGAACACATGGCTAGACATGTTAAGGGCCACTTGTAACTGGTGAATTAGAACATGGTCATTTTCTGTGCTGAGATTTCCTTGGGGAAATTGTGCAGGCTTTACTAAGTAGGTGAGGTATGAGGCTGGTCTTCCAGGCAATGTTATCATTCCTTTTCCAGAATTTGAAATGCATAAAATAAAATACATAGCAGATATCGGTGAGTCTAAGTACATATAATAAAATTCTGTAATATAAAAAAAAATCGACATGGGTGTGCTTTTTAATTCACTAAATAACAGCATATATTGATTTTTCAATAATCATCCTATTTGAAAAACTGTTCTAACTTCAAGAAAATAATCCATATGATTCTTTTAATTATGTAACTACTATAAACTGTACTGAAAATATCTGATCTGTTTGTGACAAAGGCCAATATTGGGATTCTCAACACACACTGAATGTTGACAGACAAGCTAAATTTAGTTATGAAGGAGCAAAGTAAGAATAGACATTTTCCCATTATAATGCACAGATCCGTGGGTGCTTTTGTATTAACAGATGCCAAGTTCAGAACAATTGGAGGAATAAAGAGGAACTTCTGACTCGGGCAATCATAGCTTATGCTATGCTATGAGTTAGGAAATGCCACATGAAAATTCATTCTGAGTTTTACCACACTAAAGATGTCAGTCCACAAGCTCAAGTAACCAATTATTATTTTCAAGCCATATACTACAAAAATAGCTCACTAAGTGAGGCCATTATTTAAGGCAGAACAGTGTCAGGTTATTTTATACAAACGTTGGACATTTTCATTACAGTCAACTTAGAGTTGTTATGTTGTCAGCACTTTAATGCAGATTTTAAGTTTTAGTAATTTTATTTCTAGGCAAACATTTGATCCCAACTAAAGTACTATTTTTCCTGAGTTAATAGTCACAGTCAAAGAATACAAAAGTCTCAACATTTACAATAATGTAGTCCTCACTCATACCCAGACCACTCTTGATAAACAAATAAGGATTTTGTGAAGATCCAACTTGAGACATAGAAATTTTGGAAAGGCTGATAAAAATAAGAAAGACAAAAATGGTTTCTCTGATAACCTTGATTAGACTAAGTGGAGGGATGTCGAAATGAATTCTAAGGTCATGAATCTGGGTAAAAATGGGGAAGGAGGCAGAATGGCTGATTAGGTGGGAGGGAGATAAGGGATGGGGAGGTAGTAGACAGAAAGTGTTTTCATACGTGTATGAACTTGTCAATAAACTAATTTAATTAGGAAACAGGGAGGGGTGTGTGGTTGTCACCATTAGAACACAAGGTGTCCTTTGGACACCACTGAAATTGAAGGTCTGTGTGTTTGTTTACCACCCAGCCCCCCTGCTGCTAGGTCTTGGTGTGTGCTGTGAATCCCACTCCCTGCCCCCACCCCCACCCCCACCCCCACCCCCTGAGCCAGTAAGGGTTCCAAGCAGTTCATTAAAGCTTCTCTTCTCTCCCCTGCTCAATCTTATCTCTGGAGGTGTAAATTAGAGAGGCAGATGTACAATCTGGGATGGTTTCCAGCTCCATTTTTAGAATGTGGAATGTTCGACACCGTAGGCGTTGAACAGAGTTTTTCAGTCTGTCACATGTCCAGTTTCGGTGCCAAGGAAACCCCCTAAATGGCCCCCAAACACTTACTTCTGGGACAGGGTAAAGCCCCAGCCGGACATGCCAGTGTGTTTACTGATCTTTGATGTCTTGGGGGTGAGTAAACCAGAGAAGGGTTGTTTCTGACATTGTTGTCAAGAAAGCTTCAGTTGTTTGGTTAAATGAACTTTAGGAGGAGAAAGATTGGAAGGATTCCCCCCACCCCCACCCCCAATGAAGTGTGTAGCAAAGTCTTGTGTATCAAGGCAACAGTAGAGAGCAGAAGGCTGAAGTGGCATGTGAGGATAGTTACTCATATTGGAAAAACGCCCTTGAATCTGAACAGTGCTCTCATGCACTTGATCTCTTATTATTTTTACAAAGCCTCAAATCTACACAGTAAAACGTATTCTTCCCGATTTTGACTGGAAAATTAACGCTCTGGTTGGATTTGCAAAATCAATGTCATGAAGCTTGGTTATGGTAGGACTCAGTCTCAATTCCTGAAACTGATTAGTAACTATCTTTTGTTCAAACACAGAGGAAAATAAAATAACATGGAAATCCAACCCGGTTTCATTTCTTTTAACTATTTCTGAAATGCCTAATATGAAGGAGCGTTGCCTTGTAAATGTAAATATCACTGGGATCAGAGATTACATGAGGGCTCTTTGTGAACATAAGGTGCTCAGGAGACTGCTCCTTTGGTTCCTTCAGTCAGTGGGGATTTGCCCATTTCATACCTTTTAAAAGCAAAAATGAGGCTCAGATCTTCCATTTTAGGTCTCTGGTCTTCCTTGTCTCTAAAGTTTTTTAGAGTAAAATTTCAGGGCTCGAGGGAAATTCTTCTCCTCCTCTCTTCCCTCCATCCTCCAGTCCTCTTCCCTTATCAGTGGGACAATTTAGAGGTGAATTTATTATGCATTATTTGTGGGGGGTTGTCAACATGACTGAGAGCTAGTTGTTCACATTTTGAGCATTGCAAGAGCATGTCATGGTAAAAATAAGTTTTGGTACCTTGAGTTATTATTTTTTCTTATCTTTCACTTTTTTTTTTCTCTGAAGATATTTTTGAAAAAGCCCTGGTTTTAGTTTCTCAATTCTGGAAGATGTTTACCCCCAAACACATCAAACCACTGGTCTTGGTTTATATGTAACCCAATTTCCCTGGCAAACTCTGTATGAAAATAAAAAGAATTCCATTACTGCATTACAAAAACTCCATTACTAGAAATGCTACACATTAGTGGGGCTTTACTCAAATCACTGAATAATGATTACTAATTCACACGTTTCTAACTTTGAAGTAAGCCATAATCAATCAAATATAAATTCAGTTGCCCACAGTCCCGATCTCAAAGTCTCAGGACTATATGCATGCATTATGTTCTTTTCTTCAACCATAGTACGTAAGATCTCTGAGAAGAAAAAAAAAAGTACATAAACCACCTTCTGTCCTTCAAGCTTTACCTTGCCAATTAATTCATCCTTACCATGGATTCTCTTTTAATTATGTGGGCTCCCAACCTAGGGCTCTGCTAATGTACACCATTCTATTTTTGTCACAAAATTCAGTTTGCCTTTCAAAGCTTGACACATTCCAAGTGAATATGCTAGGAATTCCCCATCTCCTCTGAGTGTTCTCTGGCATGAGGGGACAGACAGCATTGTTCCTGCCAACTGCAGTGCCACAGATGCCTCCCTCTTGCCACACTGTGTTTATCAGGAAGTCATGCCTTCTGGAGACTTTTTGGTACCTTCTGTGCTGGCTTTGGGAATGATGACTATAATGCCCTCAAAGAACAGAGCACTTCTGACCAAGGTCCATCTAAAGAAAACCTGCACTCCTGGGCTCCTCTTACTTAAATGTTAACAATTAAGGTAATAACCCATGTAATTAAATCACAAATTAGCCTGATATCACTTACAAAAATTAGTAGGCATAGTCATTAAGCTGTTATCTTCATATGTGTGCCAGAGATGGATGTGGCAAAATCAGGATCTTATCTTATTTTGTAGAGGCAAAATAAAATGTCCCTTGTTGTCTACTGTTAAGAGATATAGAAACTTTGTTTCAACTTAAAAAAAAATATCAAGCAGAGGGGCATTCTCTGTTAATGTGATGTTAAGTTCAAGCAGTTAGCAAAGATTGCGACCAACTGTAAAGTCGTAATGTTTTTGTCTTTTACTAAGTCTAAGTGTGAAGTAATAATTTATAGATTATGATGGTGTGTGGATGTCAAAAGTGAATGTTGCTACTTTCTGTCTCTTATTTTTTCCGTATGCGAATTGGCAGGTTTGTGAATATACTAGATTCCTATGAAGAAATTTGTTTGAACAGCTTGCCATTTTTGAAAGCTACCACTAGATGGTATGCAAATACCCTTTCTTCAATTCTTGCCCTATTCTTTCTGATTTTTAGGCTACAGGGATAGGTGCTATGTGATGTGCTGATTTTACTTGTCTTTGTACTGGGGAACAAGGGAGGATGTTGCTTGGATGAGCTCTTTTTAATTAATTGTTATTGATGCCATTATGATGTTATTGATGTTATTGTACTGTTTTATCCAAGAGCTGATTTGTTTGACATTTTGACTTGTGTGGTTTTTCTATACCATTTCCCCATGAAACAGTAAGTCAAATGTTAATAATATTGCAAATTTCTGCAATTAACAAATATACTTCAAATCTTAAAGTTCTTTGAATGTGAAGAATTAATAATATTTTACATTAAAAATTTTTAAAGTTACACATGACAATTACAAGCTACATAATTATCATTCTTACATTACAATTTTTATTTTACATTAAAAATTTTTAAAGTTACACATGACAATTACAAGCTACATAATTATCATAACTTACATTCTGCACAAACCAAACCAAATTTCTTTCATATAAGCTATCTATGCTTTGGAGATGATGACTGAACCAAGAACAACGTGCGAACTAGATGACCTGTTACACCTTTCCACCATACTTCTTAATAGCTAAAATAATTTATAATTATTTTATTTATAATTGTGTTTAAACTTTTGAAGATAAGTGAAAATGGATAATGCCTATTTGATCTTCTCACTGATATTCCCTAATTCATAAAATATATTGTCTCATTTTTCAATTATTATATAGTCCATCATTTATATGCAAAGCTATTCAGAGCCTGTCTTTCTAATGGCAATTACCAAGAACTTATCAATCACCTCTAGCTACAGTACTATTTATATAGCTTTATAGTCACCCTATCAGTGTTGTAATGCCTGCTGTAATGCATAACTTTCATGTAAAATTAATCCATGTAGGAAGGAATAGTCAATGAAACAGGATGGTTTTATAAATCCCAGATTTCTATTTGTTTGTGCTTAAAATTGATAACTCTTCTGAAGAGTTTAATGGTATAATTATATATTTTAATGGGGTTTCAGAAATACAGAACACCAGGTCTAGTTTCAACATTTAACCCCTTAAATAACTTCAGATAACTATACTAATACATAGATCCTAAACGCATATACAATATAAACATAACAACATCATTTACACATAAAAACATTAAAAGTAAATGCTTTTTTCCCTGGAGTGTTCATATTTTCTCAATTGCCTTTTCTTGGGTAATTTAGGCTCTTTGTGAAATCTAAAATGTATGTGAATTAATTTCCCATAATTTTTTAATGTAATCTTTTTCAAAATCCTAGGTTTTATAATCTTATGTTTGTTTTCTCAATTCTTGTTTGTGTACATAACATAGTCTTAGAGAAAGCTAGACAACAGATTTTACAGTGTCCAGCAACCAACTCATGAGCAGCCTGGCTGATGGCTGACTTACTGTGTAAGCTCCTCAAGTAATATCATTATCAGTCCAAACTCTATACTCAAGTACCTCACACTTCAGTTGAACTTCCATGCAGCATTTTCCATCTCATGGAGCATCTGGTATCTATCTTCCTTGATTTAATTACTTTCTGAAACAAAAATGAAGGTCAAGGTATACTGATCATTTCTCTATTTCACTGAGCTGTGCTTGATACAACCACACAAAACTTTATACTAACCCAGTTACATGTCATATTTTGAGTCCATTCTCAGATAATTTAAAGCATGACCTTAGCTCTAACTTTAAAAAGAACAAATTAAACTCTAACAAATGTTTGTTTCTTTGCATCTTTATTTTAGTACCATTTTTATCTTTCATCATCCAAGAAATAGAGGATTTTCATTCTTTTATTTTTATTTACATTTTATTTTTATTGTATTTTTCAATCTGATTTCATTGCTCTGATAACTGCTCAGTTTTAATTTCCACACTCTAATTTTTTGCCATGTGTAAAAACATGTCTTGTTTAACTGAACCTGGTATGGATTACGCTTTAGTTTCCTGAACAGACGTTGATTCTGAAACCAAGTAGTTCTGTGACGATTGTAATCTGTAACTGACGGTCCATTGAACATTTGGATATATGCAGTCTTTTAATGTTTTCTATACTTCTGGTTTCTTGATTATAAATATTAATTGGGTTTCTATACATTGCTCATCTTCTATTATATCCACTCTCTACTTATTTACTTGCTATTTTACATATTTGTTTCATACAGTTATCACAGACATCTATTTGCATTACAAGTAGGGCCTCCATATCTATCGTGTAATAGGGTAGAAACCCTGTACCTGTGAGTGCATACATGTAGTTAAGAGAAAGAGAAACATAAGGGTAGTATGATGTTCTACTCATCTACTATCTTCATCACCCATTGGTATTGCTGCTAGCACCAGGATTCCAGGTACCACAGCCATTCTGCCAATTTGTATTTACTGTCTCTTCAGGTTGATTTCTTGTAGAAATGGTACCAGGAGTCCCTTGAGGAAAAGTACAGGCTGCTGAAAAGAAAACCATGGTACAAATTGAAGCCATTACTCCTGTATTACTGCCTCTGAACGGTATTCAGGACATAAGTGTCTCCCACTGCAAGTCAGTCCCAGAATTTCTAGTTAATCATTGGGAGGAAGAGCAGGAGTTTCACCCATAAATATCATCAATAACATAGATTCTGGTAAAGCAAAATCTCTAGAAATAATCACAAGAAAGAAAACAGAAGCACAGGGCAAATAGTTAAAGTTGGAAGACACATTTATTCCAAAAAATGAACAAAAATATCTGAAGAAAAAAAAATCAGTGAGTAAACGGGGCCACTGAAAAGAACAAATGATAAATTCTGTAAATAAGTGAGTTAATCAATAAAAAATCAATCAATAATAAAATGTAAGATAACATAATTAATCATGAACCAACAATACAAATTAGAAGAATAGATTTTAGAGATAGAGAATGAAGTCAGGATAATGATTCTTTATGACATGAATGAGGAAAGTAATGAAATGAGCATAATTAAATATCTCAAGGAGTCTTAAATACATCCAGGATAAGAATATATGGAGTAGGAGAGTGCTCTGTGATAAAGTCAAAGGACAATTTATTCAACACATTTAAATAAGTTCTCAAGATATAGAGACTGGAATAGATATGTACGTAAAAGATGCATCTGGAAATTCAAATAACTGTAAGACTAGTAAAATATCTGCATGTTCTATTATAGTCAGGATGCAAAAACATCAGGTAAAGAAATAAAAATAATATCCAACATTGTAAGAGAAAAAAGATATGGACACAAGTATCACATAATCTCTTGCATTAACAATCCAAATATTCTATGGGATGATATATTTCAATTCTTGAACTTGAGTATGTGTCAACCAAGATTTCTCAACAAAATTTTCTCCTAAATATGATAAAGCAATAAGAACATTTCTAGAAAGACCTACATTAATGCAATTTACAATGATCTTGGTATCACTTAAGAAACTTCTCAAAGCAATAGTGTAAAAAACCAAAACAGGTACAAAGCATGTCTCACTCATAATAACACAGGGAATATTTCATTCTTAGAAGAATAGATGAACAGAAGAGATAGTGAGTAAGTTTTGTGTCCAACAGAAGAAATCAGCAAGCTAATACAAACAGGGGAAGATGAAGAAAACTAACATTTCAACCAATCAGAACCTCAACTTGTGAAGCTATGAGAAATAGCAAGTCCCTTCTGTGAACAGTCTTAAATGTAAGTAAGTTCAACTTTCCAATAAGAAAAATGCAGGCTAGCAGACTTGATTAGAAAATAGCAAATATCAATTCCTCAAAAAAAGTTATCTAGCAACAATGTCCAGAAGCTGAAAATCAAAGGGTGAAAATCAATATTCCAAGAACTGAAGCCTTAAACAATATGAGATAGTAATTGATTTAGCTGTCATAGCTGATTTTTGAATAAAATGGCAAATAGAGGCATTATATAATAAAGTGGACAAGAGAAAATTATTTTTATGCATTGAAATGGGACTTCTATTTTTTTTTTTTAAAAAAAACTAAAACACTAGCAAAAATTTACAGAGATTCTATCAATGACAGTTAAAGGGACTTCAGTGTCCCTATCTTATATTCATAAAGATACTGTGTGCAGATAATCAGTAAAGAAGCTTCAGAATCACATTATACCATAAATAACAGAATTTAACATATGCCTGAAGAATACTCTACCCAACTGACAGGAGTTCATGTTCTTCTTAGTGATAGATAAAGCTTTTTGTAAACATGAATACATTACAGGGCATGCACATGCCTCAGAAAATGCAACAAAGGAAATATTTCATTGAAGGTTATTAGAACACAGTAAAGTAAAACTAGAAATCAACAGGTAGAAAAAAAAATCTCAGGAATTTCACCAACACTTAGATACTGGACAATATACTTTTGAATGAGCAGGATTACTAAAGAAAGCAGCAAGGAATTTAGTGGGATGTTTGCATGAAATGAAAATGATAACTATACTGGGTGCTTATCTGTTGATCTGATAAAACACCAAGATCAAGGGAAATTATATAAAAAAACATTTTTAGTGTTTGCTGTTTTAGAGGATTAGAGTTCATGATAGTGTATCAAAGTGGCAAACCAAGGACAGTGAACCACTTGCATCTTGAGCTGCAGGCAGGTAACAGAATGGTCATACTGGAAATTGCAGGGGGATTTTCATGGCTCAAAGTCAACCCCATTGTGACACATGTCCTTTAACTAAACCTTCTCTTCTTTCCTAAATAGTCCTATCAACTGGGGACAAAATATTCAAACACATGAGCCTATGGGATCCCTATAAACCTCCACAACCCACTCCTTACCCATATAGGCTCCTGGGCGTATCATTAAAAATAAATTTAGTGAACCTGCAAAAGTCCCTCAGTCTTTAATAATCTCAAAATCTCTCACTTTTAAATCCCCAAATCTTTTCTGAAACTTAAAACAATCTCTGAACTGCAACCTTGATAAAAAATCAAAAGGAAGATTTTACAGCTTTAATATGCAATATGAAAGTCAAATACTTTCTAGAAGGAAAGAATATTGTATAGTGAGTAAATGTTATATCCAAGAAAGACAGAAATCCTGAAGTGTAACACGAAATTCTGTAGTTCTATGTCTGGTGACAAAGGATTTATATAACTATGCCCTTCCAGCTTTGCTGACTTCAAAATATGTTTCTCCCTCTGTCTCAGGCTGGTTCCACTACTTGTGTGCAGATATCCTTGGTAGATATCTCATGGTTCTAGCATGTGCAACATCTTGGGGTCGCCAAAAGAACTCCGGTTTCATCTCAAGGCTGCAAAGGTAGGCCTTTCAGTGCCCTGTAACTTGAACTCTCCTGAGACACGATTGGCCACAGTAGCTTTCTTAAGCTGGGGAAGAAGACACCTTGCCCTCTTTACTCTTGCATTGTTCATAACTGTAAAGCCAGGACTATGTGAGCCGCACTGTCAAGTCCCACTTAGACTCTTGCTCCCTTCAATCATATTTGCAGCAGTCTTCGTTGGTTCCTTTCTGAGAACAGAAATTTCCTTAAGTCTTTACTGTTTCTGAGTTGGAAGCCTCTCTCAAGGGAGATTTTCTATGGTATAATCTTCTCTTTATTTAGCTGTTGGTCGGGATTTCCTTTGGCTATCTCTCTCCCCTTTAGCACATATGTTACCTGTGGGGTCATGCAACATGGCTGCTCTGGCAAGCACTCACAACCAAAGACCTAGGCCTGTGTGAAATGGCTGGAATGAGGACATGCCACACATCTTAAATCCCTTTGGCTGAAATACAGTCTTGCCTTTAATACACACCTTCAATCCCAAGCAATGTATGTAGGCAAAGTTATTTCGTTAAAGGAAGTAGCCATGTTTGAAAATTATGTCTAATTGAATGACAAACAAGTGATGAATCAGAGAAAGATTTGACAGAATTGGTCAGAGATAGGATACTCCCAACTCTCAGAACAGACAGGAAATAGGGGGTGCTTAAACAGTAGTACTGGAAGAAAGGAGAGAGACAGTTTTACACAGAGAGGTTGCAGGTAAAGGCACAATAAGCCAGAGAATAAGAAGTCAGAGGTTAGTACAGATTGCCAGAGTTAGTTTGAAGTCAAGCAGAGTAATTCAATCAGAAGCCTAGAGAAGCTAGATTGAATTAGTCAGCTTGAAGAGGAAAGAGTTTGAGCCAGAACAGCTGAGTTGAATCAGCCAGCCAAAGTTCAGAAAGAACTAGAAAGGGGGGGGTCTATTCAACAGTAAGCTTCCAAGATAACAATAACATCAGGTGAATAAAAGTTAATTTTACAGATGTGTACATATATACTTTTATACAGTAATAAAGAAAATTATTGCTTGAAATTGATAGATATGGAAATTACGATGGTAATTGAGATACCTGACATAAACAGTGCATATGAAGGTATTTTATTTCATTATATATATTTAATTTAAGATATATTTGGAACCATAAGAAGGAAAATGTGACTTTGAGGAAGAGAGGAAAAGGTAAGAGATGCCTGTGTTATAAAAGTGGGATTATGAACGTATTGCTGAAGCAATGAAACAAGGTGATGCAGAGGGTCAATTCAGTGAATTATGTATGGAAATGCTATAATGAAACCAATAACTAGCATGCTAACTAAAATCTAAAATAACAAATGCATGCACATAAAAGTGATTTTTAGTGAGTTATAAAGACATATGTGCTATTTTAAGATTATTATTATTTTCTATTCTCAATATTGCCTCCTCCCCCGTTGCAATGGTCCCTTTTTTACATTTCTGGTTTCTGCAGTTACTCCAGATATCTTAATATTAGTGTGTGTGTGTGTGTGTGTGTGTGTGTGTGTGTGTAGCTCCAAATGTGCCAAAACCCACATGTAGATGTCAGAAGGCAAAGCTCCAGGGTTGTTTTCTCCTATCATTCCTTGTTCTAGGGTTTTTTTTTTGTTTGTTTGTTTGTTTTTTTTACAGAACACAGGCTGTCAGACCTTTAGGAAAGTGCCTCTGGCTTCTGAGGCACCTCTCTGGCCCATCTGTGTTATCTTAAAATGTTTGTCAATTGAGGTATAATAGTTATAAGAATTATAGGAGCCATAAGATTGAGAAACTACCACTACTTTGGATAATAAAGCTCAGATTACTATGTGAAGGAACGACTGAAGCTAGGACTGAACCAGAACAAGGTCACTGAAGGCAACTGGACCTCAGTCTTTCTAACAGTGTGCTCAAGTTGCATCTCATAAATTCACAGCCCCATGATTGTGCCAAAAAAATCTAATAAATGCTATTGTTTCCTTTCCAAGCCTCTACAACGTGACTTAATTTCTTGAATTTTACCCTACTGTTTTTCAGTTGTCTTTCTTCCTCCAGACCACACAGTTGTTTCTTTCTCTCTAACTAGTTTCACACAAAGATTTATTATTGTATTTTCTATAGGGCATATGTGGGTATGTACTTGATTTTATTTCACAGTTGTTTGATTACTCTATGTATTACAGTTTGTCCGATCAGTTGGAGGAGAAAGACATCTAATTTTTATTAAGTAGGTTGCTATAGATACCATGTTTTACTCTGTGCTTTCATTTTCATACTTCCCTCAGCAATACTTGGAAAATTTTTTGATCATATCTCCCTTTTAACTTGATTTAGTAAAGGACAAAAATAGACAAGAAATATGATAAATTAATTGAAAAACAATCTATACTTAAAGATCGTAAGCAATTCCTCTTATAATAAAGTTTATTTTCCAAAACTCATATTAAAAGTTGTACTAATAAATTATACTGTATACTATGAGGTGACAATAAATTACCTGTACAAGAAAGTATAGTTCTTACCTAATTATGGGTAAAAGAATAAGTTAAAAATGATCACATGATATAATTTAATTAAACAGATTAAAATCTTACCTGTAACATCAAAACTTTGTTGGATATTGATAATGATGAAAATAAAAGTTAAGTATGATTTTTAGGCTAAAATTATTTTCCAGTTGAGACAAAAAAATAATCAAACTACTAAGGTTAGATGTACAATTCATTTAATTAATCCTCCTCAGAACTCAGTTACAGTAAAATTGTGAATGATTTAGAGTATTGAATTATACATCAATAAGAAATATGATCTTCACTTCAAAATTTTTATTTTCTTTAGCATGAGTTAGTAAAACTTAATTTGTCTACATCATAGCAGGAAATGAAGAAAACTAATATCCATTAAATATAAATTAAATAAATGTATTGGAAAATTAGTATGTTGAGAATTTTTAACAATATTCTTCTAGTTTCTTAATTTGAAAGTCCATATTAATATTTTAAATACCCTTAGCATGCAATGTTAGTAAATATAATTAAGGAAATAAATATCCCAGTTATTATTTGTGTGGCTTGATTTCATGTCAACTTGACACAAACTAGACTCATTTTAGAATAGGGAATCTCAAATGGGAAGGTGCCTACATACTGTTGGCAAACCTGTAGAGCATTTTCTAGATGAATGGTTACTGTGAAAAGGACAAGACCCCTGTGCTAGTGCCCCTCCTGAGAGGGTGATCCTAGATGATTCAGGAGAACAGAGAGAGCAAACCATGAGCAGCAAGCCGGTAAGCAGGACTCCTCCATGGCTTCTGCTTCAGTTCTGCCTCAGATTCCTGCCTTGAGCTTCTGCTGTGAATTCCCCCAGTGACAGAGTGTGAACTGAGATAGGCTAAAATAAACCTTTTTTTTTTTTTTTTTGCAAGTTGCTTTTCTATGTTGTTTTATCGCAGCAACTTAAATTGTAAGACAGAAACTGGTACCAGGTTCATGGAATATTGTGTTATGATAGCAACAACCTGTTTTGGAGAAGATCATGGTGGCATTGGAACTGTGTGATCTTGGATGATAATAATGCTGAGAGCAATACAGATGATGGAGGAATCCTTGTTTGTTAAGTCCCAGAGGGAAGTAAAGACTCTACTGTGAGCCTGGGTAATATTTTGAATGAACAATCTGTGGGGTTGATTATCTGGGTCTAAAAAAGAAGAACTGGAGTTATTAGACCAGAAGCACTAAAATTAAACTTTGCCTTATTTGATACAATTGTTGATTGATGATAAATTATTAGTGGTTAATAAGAGAGCAGCATCATTGAGGTAAGACTTTCTAGGAGTATTTTCTTAGAGTAAGCACATCGGAGCTGTTCTTCACGGATCATGCTGGCAGCTAAACTTTGCAATGTGTAAGAGTTTCAAGTTGGTGCAACTATGGAAGACATGAATGGGTCTTAGAGAAGAGCAGCAGAGACTTGGAACTGTTGAGAGGCCGTGGGAGGACATTGGCCAATGTGAAGCCTCAGTTGCAACAGGAACTCCAAGACTGAAGTGGATGTAGAGAGAAACTGAAACTTGGCAACTTGTGACAGTATCAGAGATTCCGAGGAAGCCTAGGAAAAGCTACTGGTGAGGGTAGAGATCAACTGCAAATGGAGACTCCAGTATATCAGGAGATAACAAAAGACAGCTGTACCAAGGAGTCTAGATGAACTGAACTCCTTGTGCTGTATGTAGATGGCAGAGGTAGAGAAGTGTCACTATTAAAGTTTGTTTGGAACCCAGAATATCATGAGTCCAAGACATTTCATACTGATATTAATACTGAGCTTTTACATTATTGGATTTCCCCCTCAAGTTCAACAACTAGATTTAATGAACAATTTTGGTGAAGTGTCTTTTTAAGATATGTAATTTGACTTGATGATAATTGTACCCTGATACTTTCCGTTTAAAATTAGAAAGTATTTAGGTTTTTCTCCACTTAAGCCCACAATTAAAAGACTTAGGAGGGTCAAAGGTATTGCAAAGTACTATAGAATCATTTAGCTTTTACAGATTTTTCTGATAATTTAAAGAGACTGGAATTTTAAAGTGAATTTTTAAAGAATGAGACTGTTAATATTTGGAATATTTTATTTTATGACAATGATATTACTATGAGGTCTTGGGTATAAGAAAGAAAAGGTAATAGTTTAATAGTGATGCCTTTGTAAAAAGCAGACAAGCATCAAATGTGTTGGTTAGTTTGATGTCAGACTGACAAAAGGTAGAGTCATTTGGGAAAAAAAAGAACATTCCTTGTCGACAGAATAGATTTGGGATTGAAAGTTTTTTGGGTGGGTTGGGGTCTCTATTGCTCCACGGGGGTTTCTGTTTGGCTAAAGGAAGTGGCTTCGTCAGGTTCCATATCCCCAATGTAGCGAGAGTCATTTCCAGTGATTCTTGGGTATCTCCCTTATCCCAGGTCTGTCTAGTCCTAGAGATGCACCCCCCCCCCGACTTCCTCACTACTGTTAGTTGCAGATTTCAATTCATTTTCATGGCCATCTGGCCATCTCTCCTGTCCTTCCCCTACACCTGACCCTGAATCCCCTATTGCCCTTCCCACCCACCCTTCCTTTGAGTTCCCTCCCTCTATCTCCCTCTTGTTACTATTTTATTCCCCCTTGTAAGTGAGACTCAAGCTTCCTTGCTTGGGCCTTCCTTCTTGTTTAGCTTCTTTTGGTCTCTGGAGTGTAACATGGTACCTCTATTTTATGCCTAATACCCACTTATGCATATCTTTGGGGGAATGGGTTAACTCACTCAGGATGATATTCTTAAGTTCTACCCATTTGCCTGCAAAATTCAAGATGTTGTTGTTTTTAATAGCTGAATAGAAAAAAAACACTCTACTTAATATTCTATTTTAATATTATTAATAATAACTTTTAATTAAATTTAAGTGTATGAAAACACTTTAAATAGATTTCAATCTAGCTCATTTGAATTGTACTTGACAAGAAAAATATATTGGAACTCTTGATTAAAATTGCAACCACATACAAATTAAATTCTGTCTAATGTATTTGTACCAAATGTAACCAGGTTCTGTCCAGAAGTATCTGAGAGCCACCCTGTCTAAATTCTAAGTTAGGTCCCAGTTATTTGTGGAAGAATCCAGAGTATGCAGGCACCTTTAGCTCAGGTTTAATTTAATTTATAATTTCTAGCCAATGAATGAGAAATAAAGACTTTCAGAGGTTAATTAATCGGTCACAGTGGGGCGAATACTACAGACAGAATTAGAATTCAAATCTAGGCCAATGAAGATTTACAATGTCCAGTTTTAGACATAATGTATACTGCCTTCATGAGCATGCTTACATTTCAAATGTGATAATATAGAAATAATTAGTTTCTCCTGGCTCTTTTGATTGAGGCTGTTATTTTATTTCAGCTTACCAGAAAAAAAGTCTATAGAAAACTGTTCAACTTTTTATTTTATGTGTCATCTTTTGAACATCTACTTCAGTGGCTCTCAACCTTCCTAATTCTGTAACACTTTATCATAGTTCCTCAGTTATAGTGACCCCCCCATCCATACATTTATTTTTGTTTCCTATTTCATAACCTGTAATTCTGTTACTTTTAAGAATGATAATGTGAATACACAGTGTGCAGGATATCTGATTTGCAACCCCTGAGAAAGGGTATTTCTACTCCCAGAGGTGGTGACCCACAGAATGAGAACCACTGGTCAACTACATAGAAAGAAAGTGTTTGATGGCTCCCTCTGATACCAGTCTTTTCAAACTGATCCTCACTTTAAATTTTTAAACTTGAGACAAAAGTTTAATCATAAAAGCTTGTTGTATTGCAATCCATAGGAAGAACAACAATATCAACCAACCAGATACCCTTGAGTTCCCAGGATGTAAACCTCCAACCAAAGAGTACACATGGAGGGACCCATGGCTCCAGCCGCTTACATAGCAGAGAATGGCCTTGTCTGTCATCAATAGGAGGAGCTGCCCTTGATCCTGTGAAGGCTCAATGCCCCAGTGTAGGGAAATGTCAGGGCAGTGGTGGGAGTGGGTGGGAGGGTGGGAGGGGGAACACCCTCATAGAAGCAGGGGGAGGTGGAATGGGATAGGAGGTTTCAGGTGGAGAAATCAGGAAATGTAAATAAAGAAAATATTTGAAATTTATTTACATTTGAAATGTAAATAAAGAAAATATCCAATAAAAAACAGAGAAAAGATTTAAAATAGCTTATTGTAAAATTAATTGTGATAAACATTTAGAAATGTATTGTAGAAGAAATTACAAAATATGCTATACAACTATGAATATTATTTCTTTTCTCCCACTATATGTGTACTAGACGTAATGAAACAAGCAATTTGAAAATCTTTTGCTAAGAATTGCATTTGATAAATATGTAAGTTTAACACGTTGAAATATTCTGTTTTATGCCTAGAGAATGGGACAGACATAAAGACTTAAAGAAATTTATATTGTTATTCATATATTAGCTGGTTGAGCACCTGGAAAACTTAATATTTTGTAATGTATTTTAATAGAATATCAATTTGTATATGTGCATCTGGCCCTTGTTCTCCAATATAGGAGTGCACATGTTTACATATGAGAATATATATATATATATATATGAAATGAATTAGCTACACAGCCAGTGCCATACTAAATAAAAAATAGAGAGAACCTTATAATATGCACATAATTTTGCCACCTTCTCCACAAATATTTCATTTTTTCTTTGAAAGTAGGAGTCATATTTTAACAATATTTTAGCAGAGTATACATCTTACCACGTGTGCCTATGGACTCTAAAGGTATTTAGCTATCTTTAATTAATGTTGGAAATTCAGACACAAGAGAATTATAGAATGATATCCAACCTAACACATGCTCATTTTTCATTGCACATAGACAAAGTTTAAAACGTGGCCTGGAAATTCACTTAGCATGCATTCTTCTGTATTCCCTGCCTGACTTATTTCTGTATCTCAAGTCAGACTATAAGGAAATAATATTAAGTAATGAAATGACTAGTCTTGCTTGCCAACTTGGTTGGATTCTCTAAGAGACTACTGTAGTACACCTCTGGGTATATTTCCAAAGACATGTGGTAGTGAGGGAGAAACTTAATCAGAACAATCTATCCTGAGTGTGAGGTACAGAAATGAAAATGTGGAAGAAGCCATGAAGCATGTGGGTGCTCCATTTCTCCTGAGCAAGTATGTCCACTGCTGATGCTATAGGCTGTGGACATCAAACATGGCCTTCTTCAGCTTCCATCACAGTGTCCCATGTCATGAGCTCTTTTCCTCGGCTTGTGGGTGTGTCACAATTTCTCCTTTGTCCTGAGTGTTCTGCTACTTGGTAAAGCTACCAGAGTCTCCAGAATTTAAATGACTGTTTCTGGATCATAGAAGTTAGTATTTTATCATTATGCATCCATATGTATTTTGTAATAAATAGTTCTATATTTTCTTGCATTTCTTTATAAGACCTACCTAATGCAAGTTATGTTGTCATAAAAGACTTTCTAAGATAGGAATGGAGACATATTCTACCCATAGTCACTTAAGGTTAATCAGTCTTCCTTCATTAAAAGCAAATTCCCAAACTCACAGTTTTACAGCTCAAAAAGAGCCTGTCCACAATTCAAATAAATGCTAACAAATTAAAAATCGGTAATTCTTCCTGAATTCTTTGGAGAACTAAAGTCACTAGACAAGCCACCCCTCTGAAACTAGAAACGCAGTGTATAAGAAGAATAACAGCCAATACGGAGCAGAAATTGTAGAGTCAGGAACTGGTAGTAGGGAAACTTACATATTGATTAGTAAAACGCTGTTTGGCTGTGAGATAGCTTCAAGACTAAAATTCTTGGGTATTCTAAGTTTCTGGGCTAATATCTGCTTATCAGTGAGTGCATATCTAGTGACTTCTTTTGTGATTGGGTTACCTCACTAAGGATGA
>NC_034592.1:49782413-49796286 GCF_900095145.1 Mus pahari | reverse complement strand
AACCCTATAGGTGGAACAACAATATGAACTAACCAGTACCCCCTGAGCTCGTGTCTCTAGCTGCATATGTAGCAGAAGATGGCCTACTCTGCCATCATTGGGAAGAGAGGCCCCTTGGTCTTACAAACTTTATATGACCCAGCACAGGGGAAGGCCAGGGCCAAGTAGTGGGAGTGGGTGGGTAGGGGAACAGGGGCAGGGGTAGGGTATGGGGAACTTTCGGGATAGCGTTTGAAATGTAAATAAAGAAAATAAAATAAATTTTAAAAAAAGACTAAAATTCTTGAAGTTTCTGTCACAAACATCCCCTAACTCAAAGGCTTCTACCAAGATCTTGTGATGAGTCCTGATGAATGATTACCTGTACCTCAGACACAAAGGAAGGCAGTTTATTTTCAAGAACACACAAAAAGTTTTCTTACCAAGTTTTACTATCACAGGAATGTATTTGAGCCAAGCCTCCACTGAGGGAAAAGGCTGGACCTGGAGCCTGACGTTGCTAAGATGAACAGAGAATCCAGGAACTTGACAGTTCCCAACCCCCTGAAAAGACCCATTTCTTGTTTCCTCTCCTAACAGGTCAAACCACATAAACAACCTCTAGTGTTATAAGAGAAGAATATATTCAGTTCCAAAGTAACTCAAGTGGTGCCCTAGGCAACACAAAGCTCATCCTGGAGAAGAAAACAAGAACTAAACGAAGACATAATGTAGATTGGATTTTGCAAAAACGGTTAAAATTACTCAAGCTATAGACTAAAGGGTTTTTAAAAGTACTTTTATTCTCTCATTACATCCCAGCTTCAGATTCACCTCTGTTCACTCCTCTCGGTCTTATTCTACCATTCCTGCAGGTCCATTAATCTCTTTTCCTTTAAAATAAAAAAAGCAGACCTCCACTGCTTATTTGTTTCTTTGTGCCATGTTCTTATGGGGCCCTTTACCCATCTGGCTCCTTCAGGTTTTCATCCCTTCTTTTCTGGGGTTCACCTGTTGTTTGGCTACGGTTCTCTGTGTCTTCTCCCTCTGATATATAGTATATATAGCAGAAAATTATTAGGAATTTTTTTTCCTTTTGGTATTTTGTTTGGTTCTATTCTGGGTTTCTGAGCTAGCCCAGTTCTGGTTCTTAGCCATCCAGGCAGTGTTGGGCATGGCCTCCCTCACTTGGCCTGGGTCTTAAGTTGGATCAGTCATTTCTTGACCACTCCCACAAGTCCTGTACCAACTTTATCCCAGTACATCTTCTAGGCAAGAAAGGCTATAGGTCAAAGATTTTGTGACTGGGTTGATGTTCCAGTAACACTGCTAGGAGCCTTGCCTGGTTATAGAGGATGACCAGTTGGGTTCTGTATCCTTGATTATTAGACACTTCTGAGGGTTACTTTCATAGATTTCAAAGAGTTACTATTGCACTAGGTT
Source organism: Mus pahari (assembly GCF_900095145.1). Classification (NCBI taxonomy): domain Eukaryota; kingdom Metazoa; phylum Chordata; class Mammalia; order Rodentia; family Muridae; genus Mus; species Mus pahari. The sequence continues at coordinate 49,794,864 of NC_034592.1, read as the reverse complement.
TCAACATTGTCCCCAAATGCTCCCAAATATCCCCAAAAGTCCTCCAATTTGTTGTTTCTCCCTGTAGTCTCTCCTTTTGCCCCTCCCACCCCTACCTGGTCCCTTTTGTTTTCATCCAAACCTGCACCCAATATATCTGCAAAATCTTTTAATTTCCCTTCTCAGGGAAATTCATAGAACCCTCTTGGAGCCCTCATTGTTACTTAGCTCTCCTCTGTCTGTAGACAGTAATATGATTATCTTTTATTTAACAGCTAAATGAGTATAAACCATATCTTTCTGGGTCTGCATTTCCTCACTCAGAGTGATATTTTCTACTTTCATTCATTTCCATGGAAATTTCATGATTATGCTAAAGAAAAACTTGGATGGCATGCAAGGACATATGATTATTGTGACAACAGAGATTGAAATATAAGAATCAATTCTAAGGAAAATTTATGCATATATTCAAAATAAATGAGGACTGTCTTTCAAAATCTTACTAATCTCTTGTTATAGAAAATAAATAACCACAATTGTTGAAGATACGTCATTGAAATTACTAAATTTAAAATGCAAGAAAAATATAATTAGAAGAATTTGCTGCTGTTACAAAAGGCATAATGGAAAAGAGAAGATTAAAATGAAGGGGACAGAAGAAATATTGCTACACTTCAGGACAGATACTGAACTACATATCCAATAAATTTAGATTACACTAATGCAGGGTTTAAAAACAGCACAAGTGTGTGTACAAATATGAGCAACCAACTTCAAAGTCAAAAATATGAGAGAAGAAAAACTTCCAAAGGAATTGCATTGCACTCATCAGCTGAAATCAAATAAGAGAAGAAAAAAATGAGTCAAGTGTTCAAGTGCTTGGTAGGAGAAAAAAAAATACTGTTTTGAATTCTATATGCCCTGAAGCTACCATCCAAAAGTATGGAAGAAATGACCATTTTCTGAAAGAACATACCAGAATTATTTGGCAATTATTGCTCTTTTGAAAAGTCCTTTAGAGAAAAACAATGTAGCTCACAAAATGGGAATTATGTGAACAAAATATGAGTATTGGGCAGATGATCAGTTATACGTGAGTATTACCCTTGTAGATTATGAAAATCAGCTTCTAACATCCCAGTTGGGACTAGAACAAGCATTCAGTTAGCAAGACCCCTAGATATGAGAGCAGGAGAACCTGAGACCTACATTCGAGGTCTCAGAACTCATGAAAAAAATTGGACATTTCCATTTGTGCTGGAGGCGACAGAATGACACTGTTGGTTCTCTGGTCACCTCACCCATCTGGTAATAATGCTAAGAAAATAGTACTCTTGTGCACTGGTGAGGATAAATAAAATGGTGATTTTATGCTCTCAAGGGAGTGTAAGATGCATAGTATATGACTATTAAAGAATACAAGTTCAAATGATTGCTGTAACTGTTAATGTTTTTGAATCACAAATGTACCTCCTAATTTATTACTGTTTCTTCCTGTTAGAAAGTAGAAAATCTGTCTATCTTCTTCTCTCATCATGAAGGCTCACCTTCTTACCAACTCTCTGGACTCTACCCACTTTACAATTTCAGAACCTCATTTTTCATTCTCAATGTTGTTAGCCCATTTGCACCTTGTTAATTTGTTTGTTAATACAAACTTGCAGATAAAAATATTGTACACAAAATTACCAAGACTCAAATTATTTACCCTATCAGTGAACAATTAGAGGAGCCACTTCTTGTCTCTTATTGGTGATTTCTTATTTTTTCTTATCGTTTTTATTTTTAATATGTTTAATTTTACAACATATATACAGCAGAAAACTTTTCATTTTTACAGTATCTATGTAGTTTTCATCAAACTAGCCCCTGCTACAGACAGTGATTATATTCTATAGGGGCATGAAAGATAACTATATAATATCCAGAAAAGTGACAGAAATTGGAGTCAGATAGGATTCAGTTATCAAAAGAACCTAAACAGGCAGAGAAGTACCACTTGTCTCTGATTTTCCCTCTGAAGGCTTTTTGAAAGTCTCTGGTGGAGAATGGTCAGTACTCGAGTAGGAAGTCAAAGTCAGGATGTTGTAAAATGAAATTTTCAGAAAGAAGGAGACAGAAAATACTCTGAAATACAGGGTAGTCTCCAACTATGAAAAAAATCATAATTAAAGACACCAAGCAGAGATTGCCCAAATCAAGGTAGAAGGAATAATGTCTAATGTACAGTCATAATTAAATAAGGTAGTTAGGAAAGACAAAGCAGTCCTTATGACGAAAAGAGGCTTGGGAACTTAGGTGGGGCTACTTGTTGGAATAAGGACTACATCCCAAGGAAGGCATTATTACCAAGACAAAGACAAACTGAAACAGTCCTGATTCTAAAAAGCTAAAGATGAGCTAGTAGGTTCTGATCACCATACATTATGGCTTAAAATCTGCTTGTGGTTGTAAAATCAACAGGAAAATAAATGTCAAGCCTATTCTGTTCTTTTTTTTTTTTTTCTTCTGTGGGTCTCCATGGTCTGGACTCAGGTGATATTTCTTCCTTTGCACAATTTACTTGCTAAACTATTAGGTTGCAGGTAGCTTCACTCCATTTCATTTGCTGTTTTTAGCTCCCCCTACATGCTTATTCTTTGACCTGAAGCAACTCGACTTTCCTGTAACTTGACTAACTCATATTCAATCATCTAGCTTCAACTTAATTAACCTTTTGTTCTAGGAAGTTCCGCCTTGTTATATATTATGTTAAAGGCATAACTGTTCCCATAATACTTACTCTCCTCCTACTGTATCTAATTACTTGTGCATTTTCCATATTTCTTATTTGCTACTAAACTGGTCATGTGAAGGGTCATTGAGTACAATTGCCTTCACAGCATCCATATTCCTGATCCACAGTAGAGCTTCAGTAAATAAATAATTTTTAATGGGTGACTGAGTCACCATATGAACATCTGAAATAAGAAACAATGATGTTATTAGCTCTGTTTTGTGAAAAGAAAAAAACAATACATAAAAACCATTTAGGGAATGCTTAAGTGTTACTTAAAAAACTATCATCCAGGAGGGAGTCATTACTCCCTGAGTTTGTCACCATTCAAGTCTGTTGTCATTTTATTTTCATAGGCTATAATGATGAAGATAAAATCCTGGGACTTGCCTACACTTAGGCAGGAACTCCATGTGTGGTACTTGTTTGTTTGTTTTTTTAAATCATATTTTTAATAATTAGTTTATTTTTTACACTCCATATTTTACACCCCACCGCCATCCGCCCTAGAGCTGTTCCATAACCCATACCTCCTCCCCAACCCCTGTCTCCACGTGGATGCCCTCAAACCTCACCCCTCCTGACCTCTAAACTCCCTGAGGCCTACAGTCTCTTGAGGATTAGGTGCATCTTCTCTGACTGAACCAGGCAGTCTTCTGCTTTCTATGTGTTGGGGACCTCATATCAGCTGGTGTATGCTGCCTGTTTGGTGGTCCAATGTTTGAGAGATCTCATGAGTCCAGACTAATTGAGACTGCTGGTCTTCCTACAGGGTTACCCTACTCCTCAGCTTCTTCCAGCCTTTCCCTAATTCAACAACAGGGGTCAGCTGCTTCTGTCCATTGGTTGGGTGCAAATATCTGCATCTGACTCAGCTGCTTGTTGGGTCGTCCAGGGTGTGGTCATGCTAGGTCCCTTTTTGTGAGCACTCCATAGCCTCAGTAATAGTGTCAGGCCTTGGGAATCTCCCTTTGAGTTGGATTCCATTTTGGGCCTGTCACTGGGTTTCCGTTCCCTCAGACTCCTCTCCATTTCTATCTCTGTAATTCTTTCAGACAGGAACAATTATGGGTCAGAGTTGTGGCTGTAGAATGGCAACCCTATCCCTCAATTGATGTCCTGTCTTCCTGCTGGAGGTGGGCTTTATAAGTTCCCTCTCCCTACTGCTGGGCATTTCATCTAAGGTCCCTCCCTTTGAGTCCTGAGAGTCTCTCACCTCCCAGGTCTCTGGTGCATTCTGGAGCCCCCCCCCCCAACTTCCTATCTCCCAAGGTTGCCTGTTTCAATTCTTTTGCTGGCCCTCAGGGCTTCAGTCCTCCCCCCCCCACCACTAATATGAGATCAGGTTCCCATCTCCCCCCAACTCCGTCACTAATGCAAAAATAAATAATCATTTTGTCTCAAGAAATTTGAAAAGTAGAACTAAGTCCTTGAGCAGATTAAATCTGTTATTTTCCTAAATATATTACTGACTGCAGATTTCCTGTGACAATACTGTACAGAGTTAAAAAGTTTATGTCAAGTCCCCAATGGTAGATCAGAGGAAGCAACATGTTAATGTCTTTTTATAAACAATAAAAGTTTCTAAATGCAGCAAAACTTCCAGTACGAAATCGTGGATATAATTTGTGGTGCCCCTGAGACAATATAAGGAAACAAAAAAAATTAATGATGACTGAATAAATTGCTTCTCCTAATCTCATGGTGCTGCTAGGCTCTTTCTTCTTAGGCTAAATCCTCAGACTTTCCTCAGCCTTAGTAAACTCACCAGGTATAACACAGGAGGACAATTTGTAAATAATCACATTATGACTTGTTTGCAAACAGATTATCTTAATTTATGTCACTCAGCACTTATAGTTCACCACAAACAGTTCAATCACACAATAGTCTAGTTATAGCACATTGAAATATCAGTGGTAAAATGTTTATAGCATAACATTGAGAAAACCTAGTATTTAAATAGTTTGATTATTTAAAATTATCGGTATAATATCAATGTATAAAAAAATTAGACAAATCTGCATGTGAAATGCTAACAACAATGATGTCAACGTGGCAGAATTTGAATTTGTTCCTACTTTTTTTTGTTGCTGCCCTGAAAGAACAGCTCACCACACATTTCAGGATGCCTTAGAAATTATGATCCTCCTGATTCAACTGCCACTACCCCCCAGGTGAGGGGGCCCATTAGAGGCCCATGACACCCCACTTGAATATTCTAAATTTTAAAAACGAATAGTTTAGCAACGAACCTTTGATAATGTACATAAAGTATCTATCTTTATATATATATATTCTTTCTTTATATACTAATAGAGGTATAGCAGATCTATGTCATACTAGGTAATATTTGTTTTTTTTTTAAAGATTTATTTTATTTATTATATGTAAGTACACTGTAGCTGTCTTCAGACACTCCAGAAGAGGGAGTCAGATCTCATTAAGGGTGGTTGTGAGCCACCATGTGGTTGCTGGGATTTGAACTCTGCACCTTTGGAAAAGCAGTCGGGTGCTCTTACCCGCTGAGCCATCTCACCAGCCCCGTAATATTTGTTTTTTATCTTCACAAACAGCAATGCCCTATCGATTCTGGAATTTCTTCACCTGAATGAATACCTTGTATCTGAACCATAGATTGTTCCTGAATCAGAGTGAATGGGAATTACTCACTGCAATATAAATGAGTGTTTAAAGTGGACTCAAGAGCAAGCAAATTGTCAGATCCCATGCTTCCTTCAAAATACACAGTTAGATGCTGATGTACCTTTCTAATATATTAAAAATATAAATACTAACCATATTAATTTACTCTAAAAGTTCAAATGTGCATAAAAATTTCTTTAACACAGTATATTTAGGGAATAAAATTACCCTGCTATTTAAACCCACTACATAACTATTATCCCATCCAAACTCTACTTAATAATTTATATGCCTCCAAATTGAGACTGTGGTGGGCAGCTGACTTTTGTAGTCTCAACAAAATCTGCAAAGCTTAATGCCAATCTATTAGAGAAGTCTAGTGATTTTTCATGTTATTTATACCTGTAGTTAAAATTTTATGCCTCGAGTTTCTACTTCTTCAGGATTTGCCTCACCTGTACAGATCATTTTGAAAAGGATTTAGAAGATACTCCTATTATCTCTCTTCTCACTGGAGTTCATTGACCTCATGTAACTCATAGCATATAGTGGAAACACTTGCTTATTAAAATATTATCTAAGGCAAGGTAGTGTCTGTTTTCTATTTTATGCCCAGACAAGAGATCTTTAATCTACATTTCCTCTTTCCTTTGGTTAAAACAGATATATGATTAATATGTCAATTAGAACTAATTCTTCACAATGTTTTTTGTTTATTTGGGGATATGGTTTCATTATGTAGCTTGGGCAGACCTAAAACTTTGCTATTTTCTTTTACTTTCCTAAGTGCTGGGGTTACAATTAGGTGTCACCAAACCTAGTTGTTATCTTTTGATGAAACTGGTGAACCTTTATAAATATTCGGTAGTTAAGAACCTGCCTAAGCTTCTGATTATATAAGCAAGAGGATTTCTAAATTCTGCAATCATTATTTGATTCCTGCTGGGTTTTTTTTAGAGACATATAACATAGGATTTCATCTAGAATATAAAAATAATTTAAAAACTGAGTATCAAGGGAACAAATGCAAAGATAGGCAGTAGATCGAAATAAGGAATTTTCAAAATATTAAATATAAATAACTGAGAAACGTTTTTAAAAATGTTCAGCATCTTTAAGCATCAAGGAAATGCAAATTAAAACTATTTCAGTGTTTGTCTTATTCCATTTCGAACAGCCAAGAGCAAAGAAAAAAGCACAATGGATGCTGGCTTGGAATTGGTCTGAGAGTTCATTTCCTCACTGCTGGTGAAAGCACAAACAAACACTATGGAGGAATCGTCCAAAATACTACACAAAGATTTAACGTATGACCCAGGTGTACAACTCTTAGGTAAAAGATAGACACCAAAAGGATTCCGAGATACGTGTTTGCTTATGTTTACTTCTGCTTTTTGACAAGAGTCAGAAATTTGAAACACCTTCGTTTCAGAGGCAATGATTTGTCCTTAATCCATGGGTTTTGAGTCAACAACCGGTGCAAGGGAGCTAACAGTTGTCTCACTACCTTCTTCTGGAGAATTTGATGTTTTGTACAAAAATGAGGCTAAGTATGGGCAGGTTCACTTGGCTTTTTATGAAGTTATTAGGCATTCTTAGATTACCTAAATTGCTTGTTTGTGGAGATTTTGTATGTATTTTGTTTGTTATCCTGAGCTATATATCAAACTATTTACACTTAAGATTCAGTCATTACTTGTAAATTATAATTACCCTGATTTAAATGGTCTCCTGGAGATCTTTATTCATTTCCACGAATTTATGAAACTCACTTTAATACTGTCTTCCAGAACTGAGCACTAGGTAATTACCATAACACATCTCTTTCAACTATCTCAGTATTCTTTCTCCAATGCAGTCTCATCAATGTTTTGTTCTGTACAGTTATTGTTTAGGGCTTAAACATGACTCAAGACAAAACTTTTTTATTATTGGACTTATATCCTCAAACTCTATCCAATTTTTAATTCCATGACTCCAAAGGTTATAAGACTCACAAGAAAAAAAAAAATCGACTTCTTCTCTAGCCATGTCCAAAAATAACATTTAAGCTTTGGTTAACAATTTAGGAAAATCCACATAAACTAAAATTTTAAAGTGTCTAAATATTTAAACTTCTATAGTTTGTGTTTAATCTGTTCAACTTCAGCATCTTTAAATACTCCATTTTCAATTGTTTAACATTAGTTAATAATTATGTTATTTCTTCATAACTTTCTTCCTCAATTAAGAGATGGACAAAAGTTCCATTAATTTTAGTATCTTGAATTACAACTAATTAGTGAACCAAGTGTAATTAGAATATTTTATTAAAACTAAATTTATTTGAATGAAGTGTTCCTCTTAATTATGTGAATGTTGAGACAACAAATGAATTAGATGCACAGAAATTAGATGTGATTATATTAAAACACATCAGTTATTCTGCAGTAAGCACGCAAAGGTTTACTTGGACAAAAATGAGGTTGGCAATCAGGAATATCAATCATCTTTGTATAATGACTTTTTAAGCATATTTTCTACTGTTAATTAATTTCATTCTTGTATCATACTTGATTAACTTAAATTTTTACATTGATTTGAATGATTAAGTCTGCAATAACCATGTTGAGAAAGGATCTATATTTTGTTCAAAATAAATGATCATCATTGTAAATGTATCTTTTACCTGACTGATGTAACTATAGCCTCTGAGGCTTACTGCCTCAGTCTGTGAACCTAGGCCTAGTCCTGGAAATTTCTAGCCTCCATACAATCTTATCTAGGCCAAGAATATTTTTAGCCTCTGAGCCTTATCACTGAATAAGGTTTCCCTTTCTAGTTCCTTCTGAACTCACCCTGGCTGGTTAGATTCAGCTGTTCTGTCTCAAACTCCCTTCCAAGCTAATTGATTCAATTTGGCTTTATCTCGGCCTATAGCCTTTTGCTCTGCTTGGCCTTTAATTAACTCTGGCAATCTGTTCAAATCTTCTGGATCCTTATTCATTTTTGTTTCTGTCTTCATCTGTGTTTAGTTTTTTTCTTTCTATAAAACTCTCCTGGTAAAAACACCTCCTTTCTCTTCCTCTTCCTCTTCCTCTTCCTCTTCCTCTTTCTGTTTCTTCTTTTTTATTCTGTGATGTGCCCTCAAGTAACTTTATCCTGTCTGTTTTCATGAGAGCTGGACATATCCTAGTCTGTCAAATCTTTCTCTGATTCATCACTTTGTCTGCTCCTCAATTAGACATCACTTTCAAACATGGGCACTTCTTTCTACAAAGTAATATTACCTTCATTGTTTGGGATTACAGGTATGCACTAAGGGCTGACCCACACCACAGTTAGAAACAGATTTTTTTTTTCAATTAATAACACAATCTCAGGATTCACAGTGGGATCAAATTTTCTGAAACACAACACTGCTTAGTATCACTCACACAAAATACTTGTTTACAAAGAAAACTTGCACTCTTGCTTGAGTGAATTATATTAACAAACCTCTGAGGTAACATGTCCTGACTTTACATTTTACAGATTACAAATTAGACTCTTAAAGTAGCTATAGTGACTTCCCAAATAAACACAGAGTTTTGGAAATGAAGCCTCTTTCTAGACCATGATATTCTGTTTCCTGATAACACATTAGTTTTATTAATGCATGGTGATATTTTTAGACTGAATCTTATCTCACTGGGCTTTGATTTTTGACAACTTTCCTGATAAAATTCAAACAAAATTCTTGATAAAGAATACATGAGTACTTGATTTTTAGAGTTAGCTTATAGTTTGTGTTTTATTACACTCAAAATGATTCATGGGAGGGTAAAACCAAAAACTGATTTCTAAGCACATAGAGGTCACCAAACAAGCACACACTACACTAAAACATAAGTGTCCTAAATCAACTAACTGCTGTACTGTGTTCTATCAGAAGAGAGACAGAGACAGAGAGGGGGGGATATTTCTTATTATTCTCTATTAAATCTGTATATATTTCCCTATATAAAGATTAATAAAAATTATTCATTTTCATATGAGTATGATGAATTTTGTAAGAAAAAATAAAATGGGTTTACTTTGGAAAATAAATTTTAAAATGAAATAAAATAAAATAAAAATAGACTAAAATCTGTTTCTTCAAGATTAAGTGGCTCATTTTAAGTCTGAGAATATGTGAAATGAACTTTACCTTCCAGTAGCTTTTCTTCTCCATGACTTAGAAGCAAAATGCTGTGTCTCCTCTGGGTGAAAGAATAGATGAAATAGCATTCAGTCTTATATTTGTCAGCCACAGCTATTTAGCTTCACTTTAGTTTTAACGTTAAGAAATCTTTTAAGAAGTTCTAGTTCTACAAATAAGATAGCAAGCTGTGAGGAAGGGCAGTAGATTTAGGAAATGATGAGAACAATAAACAATGTCTTATATACATGAAAATAACATGATGATACATCACCCTATATGCTAACATATACAAGTAATTTAAAAACAAAATAAGAAGTTTATACATCAGGCATAATATTAATGGTTGTTTGAATAAAACGTATTAGGCTTGGTTACCATGGAAGTAACCTTTCATGTGTCTATTGCAGGTCGAATCAGACCAGAAGAATTATGCTCTTGTGTGTCTATTTGGCTTCCATCTCTTTGATATCGCAAGATTGCGCCATTACTATGATTATTAGATGTTCCATGTAGAACTTGATGGTACTTCTGAAAAGTCCTTGCTTTGCTGAGAGGTTCTAGAAGTATTTACATGTGGTTCTTGTTACTAGGAGTTGTATTCTAAATTCACAATCTATTATATATAGCCCAAACTCAACAATGGCACATATATGTATATTGCTACATCCACTCCAGTGAAGTCTGCTTGATAGGCCTAAAAGCCTGGAAGCAGTAATGAGGCAAAGAGTTCACTGAAACTTAGCCTCCTGTAACCTTGGCATTCCCATAGCAAGTACATTCAAAACCTGTCCCAGCGTTAGTCTGGTATATGGATCCCTGTGCTCTCTTTCAGCATTGTTTTATTATAAGTGCCTTTAAGGATTGATTTTTACATATAGCTAAGCCTCTGCCAGGGTTTCCATGTCCTAGAAAACCCTTGAAGCTGATCCTGAGCTTGGAATTCAATAAGAATGTTACCTATTCAGTAACATTTAAATTTACTTCTAGTAGAGACAGTGAAACTAATTAGGCATTACTATTTACTTGAATAGAGCTAGAAAAGCTCAGGGCTAGTCTACATAGTAGTTACTTAGAACAATAGCCAAGTCACACCCATACACAGGAATGCACAATGGTCTAGGAATTAAATGGGTTGGAGTATTATTCATGAAAGTGTTAGTAGTACAGAATTTCCCAGGTGCAGGTTTTACACTAGGCCTAGAGGAATAGCATAATTAGGTATTTACTAAAGGACCCCTGGTGGTGGGTTTAACAATAGACAAGCATTACATCATAGCATTCACCTGGCTCCTGTGTTTAGCTGATCTTAATTAAGGGTTGTTCCTATTCTCAGTTGTAAACACAGCCTGGCTCCCGTCATCTTTTTATGTATGCATTTTCTTTGTTCTGTGTTAAGAACCAGTGTACCTTGACGGATGTATTTGCCTAGCTTTCTTGTTTATCTTCTGTATTGTAAGACTGGTGCTCACTTTGAAAAAATACATCCAGATATAGCACTCCCTTGTGACCATGGCTATTTGTCACCTGTTTCGTCACCAACTCCATGCCCACCTGTCCGGAACCCTAATTTCCCACAGATTGAGAGAGGCTGACTGGGACTGGTCTGTGGCAGTACATGAGTATGCAAATTTCTACATGTACATTAAATCATGATAAAATAAGAAATAGCTTCACTTAGATATGATTTCTACAAATATAGTTGTACTAAAAATGAGGCCAATTTTTGCATGCCAAACAAGCTTCATATTATTCCTAGATCTTTATTTTTGAACTTAAAACTAGACACAGTGAGGTATTTAACATGTAAAAGAAGCTAAAGTTGAAATCCTCATACTTCTGGCCTTTTCTCTTTTGAGAATGGTGTAATGTAGTGAAGGAAGACATTAGGTTAGATAGAACTAAGTGCAGATATAGTACAGGATTATAGAGAAGTTTCTCTTCTTTTATTAGTCCAAATGTCATGTGCATATCAGGCTGGTCAGTTTCCGTAGATATAAAAGAATTAGAGGAGGTTAAACTATCTCATAACTTTTCAGTAAAATCAATGAAATTTTTTTTTTCCAAATCAGTGTAGAACATACTATGAGGAGATCCTTGCTTTTGCAAGTGTTTTATTTAAATTTATGTGCAAGTCAGGCAGTAGTGGGACACACCTTTAATCCCAGCACTTGGGAGGCAGAGGGAAGTGGATTTCGGAATTTGAGGTCAGCCTGGTCTACAGAGTGAGTTCCAGGACAGTCAGGGCTACACAGAGAAACCCTGTCTCGAAAAAAAATTTAAGTGCAGTGAGTAACCCTTAGCAGGAAATAGCCGACTGCACACCTGTACGCCCACTTTGGGAAGAAGCTCTATGTATGTAGTGAGTGTGGACAGGCTTTCAGAAGCAAATTTGACCTCAGGATACACAGGAGAGCACTTGCAGGTGAGAGCGCCAACATATGTAGTTCATACAAGAATGAGTTCCTTGGGAAATAATAGTTAACATACACCAAAAGGTTCACTCAACAGAGAAGCCCTCTGTATATCACACACATAAAAATGTTTATCTCAGATTGTTATCCCTTCAGATTGCTCTGGAAAGAAATGTTTAAATGTGGTGAATGTTCAAAGTCTTCACTTAGAAATCATCAGTAAATACTAGAGAGTTTATACCAAAGAGAACTACCATGGAATTCATGAACATGTGGCAAATCATTCTGTCTGAATTCAAGGTTTCAGGAAACATAGAATGAAGAAATCAAGAAGGAGAAGGAGCTACAGCAGGAGGAGGTCATAGTGGATATGGAGGAGGAGAAACACCAGAAGAAGAAGAAGAAGAAGAAGAAGAAGAAGAAGAAGAAGAAGAAGAAGAAGAAGAAGAAGAAGAAGAAGAAGAAGAAGAAGAA
>NC_034592.1:49779462-49782402 GCF_900095145.1 Mus pahari | reverse complement strand
AGGAGGAGGAGGAGGAGGAGGAGGAGGAGGAGGAGGAGGAGAGGTGAAGAACAAAAATGCTAGACTAAATTGCTGCCACAAGAGTTTATTTCTGAACACTTTGAACACTTCCGGGATATTTAGAATAACAAGAAGCAGTATTTAAAAACACAGTTCTGTCAATGAGTGCTTTGGGGGAGACAAGTCAGACTTGAAATAAGTTTGCCAATCCATGGAAACTTAACAAAAATAAGGAAGAAGAATTATAAACAGACAGGTGTGCTGTGACAAAGGTTTGTGAAGCATTCCTACTGAGATCAAGTTTGCCACAAACCATATGAATATCCAAACCAGGTAAAGCTAGCACAATAATATCATAATCACAAGCATGGATGGTTTACATCATTAGTAGGCTTTGATAGGATATCCTAAATGCTGATAGTGCAAAATAACATGCAGCATTGAACAAAAATCATGAGAATTATATGTTAATCAATCTAGTAGCAATGGGAAATGTGACAAATTCCAAACTTTCTGCATATGACAGAAGCAGTTTTTAAAAACTAAAAACTATGTGGGAGCCAGTCTTCTTCTGGTGGCCTTTAAATGAAAATGTAGAACTCTCAGCTGATCCTGCACCATGCCTGGCTGGATCCTACCATACTTCTTCCTTGATGACAAAGGACTGAACCTCTGAACCTGTAAGCCAGTCCCAATTCAATGTTGTCCTTGTAAGAGTTGCCTTAGTCATTGTGTCTGTTCACAGCAGTAAAACGCTAAGACAGTTACTGGAAAAAAAAATACAGAATTTGTTGTCAGAGAACATGCAGATCTTTTTTTTTATATTATCATAAGTAGAAATTATTTTTCTTAGAGAAATAATCAAGAACAGTGCATGTAAAATACTAAGAAATTGTGATTAGTAACAATAGAAATTTACTAAGAGTTAAAAATAATATGATGAACAGAATCGTAGTTTCTCATTACACAACGTCAATCCATAAATACACACAGGTTTGATAGAATTACATTATTATCCTAGAGATGGCTGATTTAAGCAAGAATAACCAAGTGAGTTGTAAAGGCATTGTATCAGATCTTATTGTGAAAAGGGCTTCCTAACATCTCAAAGCATTGCTCCACAGAATTTTATTGAGTTTCAAAGAAGACAGCACTTCTTAAGGAAAAAATGTTGGGATGTAGGTGCTATCCTAACCAGCGACTGTCATTTGGCCTTGACAGAAATAGTCACACTAATCAATTAATTGCTTTCTCAAGGTGTATCAAGAAAGGCCAGCACCAGCTTTACAACATCCCTGCCAAGAACTCTAACCTGAAATTAATCAGAAATGAATGATCGGAAGACGTATTTGACTTTCAAAATAAAAGTCACAGGATATTAAAAATGAATGATGAATAAACTATTGATAAACTGTCTAGGTATATAACTATAGAGTCATAACCATTAAGGACAATATCCTATGCAAGGCAATGTCAAAATTAAAAGAGAAAAACCAGAAAGGCGTTTTAAAGTTGAAATGTCGATGGCAATTTCAGCAGTTTAAACTTCTCTAAATTAAAATTAATACAACTGAACTACAAGTCCTTTAGGAAATGCCATTTCTCATGACACTGTTTACAAGTAGAAGAGTTTCCATGTGAAACCATAACAGTACAAGAATTTTTTTTAAAAAATCAAAATTAGATCTTATGAATTGAATATCTGATACTTTTAGGGAATAATAAACTCTGGGAAACACAAAAGAAGTGAACCCAACACAAATAGCTGTCGCATGAGCAACTTTCATATCCATGTGTGTATTACTTGATATTCTAGCATGTTATTTCTTATAACGTGTTTTCATGAACATCATTAGTCACTCTGCACAATGTCATCTTTTACTGTGCAATAACACAACCTCATTTTCCAGCAATATCCAACAATGGCTCTAAATTTACAGTGTTTTGCTGTCTGGATGAATGTTGGAAGATCATTTTAAGCTTAAATTTAGAAGAAAGGATTTTAGCTTCTGGTGCATGCATATATTCATGTGTGTATGCACGTGCATGTATGTCTTTATGTATGTCTCTTTGTGTGTGTATGTGTCTCTGTGTTTGTGTGCCTCTGTATATGTGTGTATAAATGAACTAGAGCTCAAGTTTAACTAAATGATTTACATTTTACTTAAATCTATGTAGACAAGGAATGATGGCACTTCTATCTTTATTTTATTTGCTTTTCTTAGTAAATATTGAGTTTAGTGCTCTTTGCCTAAAGAATCTGGTAACATGCACATACACTGCTTGAATCAGCAAGAATGCCAATATTGAGATTTTTCTTGCTACTACCTTCACATGTTTTGCTTAAATATATACGTGAGGACTGGGGGAAGGCTCACTAGGGAACATGCTTGCAGCTCATTCATGTGGATATGAATCCCACTGCCCAGTACCTATGTAAAAGTCAGGCATGATGACATGTGCTTATAACTCCAGTTGTATGTAGGATTTGGAGGTAAATGTTCCCCAGGAGCTTGCACGTAGCCATTCTTGCTGAAACTGAGAGTCTGTCTCAAAAAAGAGGTTGAGCCTGATAGATGAATTTACCTGAGATTGATCTCTCAATTCTAAGCAGTCCCCACATGTTGGGAACAAAATAAAAGGGAGGCCAGGGGAGGCCCCGGGAAAGTAGGGAAGGAAGCTGGGCCTAGCACCCCGGCCAGAGTTCCCCTGTGCTCTGGTCAGGCAGATGCAGGCACTGGGCGCTGGGTGGGCATTGCCTCTGAACCACGCGGCCAAGGCCGGGGTGGAGAAGGGGCAGCCCGGTCGGGGAGCCCCTTGGGGCTACCTTGCTATCACCCCAGGGTTGTGGGACAGAGAGAATAGGGAAGAAATTCCCAACAATGAGCAGAGTGCACAGCGGGCCTTGATGGAGCAGAGCAGAGACTCTATGGTTTAAGA
>NC_034592.1:49683413-49778503 GCF_900095145.1 Mus pahari | reverse complement strand
AAGAAGGATTTTGTTATGAGAACCTAATTCATTCAACACTATGCCTGTCCTAAATTCTGGGCATCATATGCTTCTAGGTATTTCAAGCAACTGTATTTTTAGCCTGCTTCTTATTGTGCATAGTCAGCACTCATAGGTATCCCTCTGTCTTTAGCAAGGTGGTGAGAAAAAGCTAATGGCTAAAAAGAAATCGGTTTAGGAAAAGCCTCATGCGTTCTTGGTGACTCCTTGCCTTTGCTAAAACAAATGCTTATATAACAACCAATGGAAGAGTGTCATCCCATTTCTGTTGTGGTGGTTGTTGTTGTTGCTGTTGTTGTTTGCTCCCATTGCCCTAAAGGCCAACCACTCTTTCAGTAAGCCCTTTATGTCTATAACCACAATGTCCTGATTTTGGTTTCTATCTGTGTATCATCAAAATGGTTACGCAACAATACAGCTTTGGAAATCTCAACACAATGCAGTCATATAACTGTCATGAGGTACTGAAGTTTTAAAAAACAGTTTGAGAGAATTCACTACAATACCCAAAAATATGTGCTCCTTTTAATGTTTCTTAGTGCAGAAAGATAAAGAGAAGAATGGATCAATGTCAGTGAAAAAAAAGTACTGCAACGCCTGTTTGAAACTTATTTGTGTTTTAATTTTGTTTCTTGGATGTGTAGAAAATCCTGATTCTTGTTCTGCTCTGTCCCCATGGCCTGCTTAGTCTGCAGAATACATCCTGCGGTCAGAGATGTGTTGCTGAGATCAGATTGTTTGAAACAGACCTTCTCACTGCTGGTCATTGACAGAAGAAATGGGTAGTTGTTATCAGTGGTTTACAAATCTAGTCTGCCACAAATCTCAGGTAGGGATGGAACTAACTCTATAATAATTGAGACTATAAATTGCACCCTTATGTCAAAATATTACTCTTTCTTCTGTTTTCTGCAAATATACCCTGAAAGCTGTAGAATCTCTCACCAAAGTAATGTGCTGTAATCTTAGATTCTTTAATCTAAGATTTTCCAAAGGAAGAATAATCCTTGCTCCTTGTTGGCTGTTTCAGTAGCAAGCAGAGGACATTTGAAGGTCAATCCATTGTAGTTAAGAAACGTAGGAAAGTATTATTTATGTAAGCACCCAGTATCCAATCAAATGGTTGGTCTTCCTGGGAGCCTGAACAGTGGATACATGTTAGCAGTAGACCTCTCAGCAGTGGTCGTGGTCCTAATGCTCTGAGTCTTGGGACCAGTGATACCACTCTGCTTCTCTCCCTCCAGTGGCCTCAAGTTCTCAAGTTGTGATTTATTCCTACTGGTTCAGTCAACATATTCCACACTAACAGTTATGGTGAGTTAGGTTTAATCTTATTCATCTGTTTTACCCCACACATAAAAAAAATTTGAAGGGCAATAATTATGTACCCAGTGTGTTATTTAGTATTATACAACACTTCCCTACTGGTATCCAAATTTACTTTTTTTTTTTTTCTGTTTTCAAGTAATATATTGCCTACAAGCTCACTAAGATGTGTGCATATTGTTCTTTCTTGTCAAACTTCCCTTCAGACATGCCCTTTTCTCCTTCTGGGGCTCTTCTTTCAGAGATCTCTTTATTGTGCTTCTGTTGAAGGTTTCACCCCTGAATTTTATCTACCCGTGTCTTCCTCTTTCCCGTCTCTGAACTACAAAATCAGGTGGGCTTGCCGTCATAAACTGTACTTATTTTCTTTAGCAAATAGAAGAGATGGCCTGACTGAAATCTGGCTTATATTTTTTTAGGAGAAGCCTGAAAGTATGTTGTTCAGTTGCAAGTCATGTCTTTCTCTCTCAAGAAAAAAATAATATTTATTTCTAATTCCAGAATATGAGTGTTTTCACAGTCTGTCTGTTTGACTGTCTGTCTGTCTGTCTGTCTGTCTGACTGTCTGTCTGTCTGTCTGTAGGATGTCCACATTATGTGTTCCTAGTGCCCATTAAGTCAGGAAGAGGATGCGATTGATTTGAAGTTACAGCCATTCTAAGCAGACATGTGATTTTTGGGAATTGAATCTGTGTCTTCTACAATCACCGAGCTTCTTCCCAGGACCACGTCTTCTTTCTTTCGCTTTCACTAACTTCTCAGATAATCACTTTGCTTTTGTACATATGCCATTCACCATGACATTGGATAATATACCCCTTTTCAATCTCATACACAGAAAATAAATACATAAAAAAAAAAGCAAACAAGAAACCCTTATTTCGCTTCTCTTTTACATTTAAGACTAAGGTATGAGGAGAAAACGCTAAGGTTTTATTTTATCCTCGCAAACTTGTTTGTTTTGAATTTTTGCCCTAATCTCAACTGGTGAGGATCACATTTATATTCATAAGTTTTAGCACAAATAATTTGAAATTCAGTTTCTTACAAACCATGATTCAACGATCCTATGTCAGGTTATATTGCGTATGCATATGAAATGTGCCCATGATGTCCATGAGTTAAAGTTCAGTTTTTAGTCTGGCACTATTAAAAGGTAGTGAAATCTGCAAAAGAAAGGTAGGGTTTAGAAGGACATCTTCAGGTCCTTGGAACCATTCCCTGTAAGAAGTTTGTATCTTTTTATCTCTCTCCTTATCTGCCCCAAGTATGAATAATCTCTTGCTTTAATTCATTGCTTTACCACAGGACCAAAAGATATGAAGCCAACTTATTGTGAAGCCCCTGAATTGAGTTCAAACAAGAATCTGCCCTTTTACCAGAAGCATTTTTTTTTTAAACAGTAACTGAAGTCTGTTAGCAAGGAGTCAGCAAGTAAAAGTGCAGGTGAAAATAAAATTCCCGCCTTTTGTGTCAAATATGTTAGGAATTTTGTTATAGCAACAAAAATTGCTACAGGTCAGAGATTTCTTATGGGGGTCACAAGCAATCTGAGAAGAAAGAGTGACATAAATACATTTCAGTACAGTGATATGTAATGTGAATTCTCAATCCTTAATAATTATGTGGATTTTATGCTGCATTCTTGTATTGATTCAGAAGCATAATTTAGACAGTGTCTTTTTTTCTGTTTTATAATAAAAAAAATCTGCATATTTTTTCCTTTATTGAGTAATTAAAAACAAAGTTATATTAGGGCTCTATCAGGAAAAAAATACAGTATAGTGAATTTCAAAACAAGTAGCATTGATATTTCTGTGTGGCCCAGATTTACAATGAAGTAACTCTGGGTTTCATGTATTCTCTTTTCTTGTTTACTTGCTGCTCCATGTGACATCAATCAACTATTCTTTCTTACGATTGAGTGGTACACACATGTGTGTGTGTCATTTGAGCATGAAGGTACATGAGCCTTTGTGAGTATATGATGAAGCCAAATAAAGATATCAGGTGTCTTTTCCTATTTCTGTCTCAGTTCCTTTTCTCCTATGGTGATACACCAGGGCAAGGCAACTTAGAGAAGAAATAGAAAAAAAAAAAAAAAAAAGGAGTGCAATCCCAATAAACTATATAAAATTATATAAAAGTTTCAGAAGATTATTTCACCATAATTATGTCAGGAAACAACAGCAGACAAAGAAGCATGATGCTGGAGTGTTAGCTCAGAGCTTGCATCTTTATTCAGAAGTAGGAGGCAGAGAGAGATGGGGAAGCAAGGAAGTGACAAAGCGAGGGACAGAGGGAGGGACACAGAGAGCCAAGTAGAATGACATGTGCTTTGAAGCTCAAAGCTTGCCATCAGCTACACACCTTCTCCCACAAGTCCACACCTCACAAACCTTTTCAAACATCAGTACCAACTGGGGATCAGTTACTCAAATACATGAACATATGAGGATCATTCTCATCTAAACCACAAACTTGGACTCAAGTCATATGTAGGTACAAGCATGCCTATCTATTTGCATGTGTTCGGGGGGGGTCAATCTTAGGTTATCATATTTGCAGAGCAATGGTCTTACCCATTATTTATCAGTTATGTCTTGAGCTTTTATAGTGAGTTAGAATATGATTTATGTGACACCTTTAATACAGGGAAAAAAACCTAAGACTTAGGAAGGTGCATATCTAGCTCTCCAAGATATCTTCTGAGAAAAACTTATTTGGAAAAATAAATGAGGTTTTAATATAGTGATTTAAAACACTAGTAGAAATTTATTAATAGCTTATATAGCTGACTTTTAAATTTTGCAAGCTATCTTGATGTATTTTCCAAATTACCAAAAATACATTTCCAAAATACATGATGTATTTTCCAAAATTGAAATTGAAGCCTGATAATCATGTATCCTCCAGTTATAAACAAATACAGAAAGGAATGCAGAAGATTTAAGGCCCATTTTTTGTGTTCCCAGAGCCTGCATCAATAGGCCAAGTTTTGAACTTGGTAAGATAAACAGAAAGTCCAGAAATACCATGGCTAAAATTCATTCATGTTGCTAAACTACTAATGATAATATAATAATTCACTGGTAAGCACATTGCTTAAGTGGATATTTAGCTACCTTATCTTGTAAGGAAAATTTAGATTTCCCAATTGCAGACTCTGGTTAGTATTTGCTAAGAGGTAAAGATAAAATTTAATAACTACATCAAAATGTGTGTCACACTTTATTCATGTTAAGCTTCTCTTTGAAAGTGGGTGCATTAATAGTTTTCCATCTGTTGACGGTCAGTGACTACAATAAAGATGATCCTTGTCCACCCTGATGAGGGCAGCTTGACCTTCTAGAAAGAAATGGTGAATGTGGATGATGATGATGATGATGATGTGCTCCCCTATTTTGTTTTCAACTTGAAAAAACACCAGAGACATCTTTGTAATTAATAATTCTTCAGGTTCTCTTCAAAACGGCACGATAGTCATCTGTGTGAACACCTCTCAGAGCAGAAATCAAACAATTTTTGGAGGTGACCATTGTTTAAAAACTATATTACTGTTTGGTTTGCTTGTTTGCTTTGTCTTTCACATCTCTCAGCACCTACTGGGAAATCCCACACAGAAATGTTATGCAAAATTCACCTCAGTCTCTTCCTGACTAGAAAAGTGACATGGAGCCTGTGGTGTATTTTAGTTTGAAGGCGAAGGAAAAGTAAGGGCTACAGCAAGGTATAGAATATTTCTCTCACATCAAGCTAGCCTTTGAAATTAGCACTTTGGATGCACACCAGCTTTAGGTTTGTGGGACAAAGAGTGTTTCAAGTGCTTGGTATTGAACCTCCCTCTTCCAAGTTATTTCAATAGAAGCAAACTGAATTAGTTCTACTATACAGAGGTCACCTTGCCCCCCTTCCAGAAGTTAAGGAACTTGGTCTTGTGCCATTCCAAATATAGCAAGAAGATCCCACTGTGCAGAGATACTTAGCCTCCATAATTGCCAGGATTCCCTCAGCATTGCGATAGAAGCTTATGAAAACATGTGTCACTATTCACCCTGCAATGCCCGAGTTACACTTGAGCATCATTAGCTCCTATGCTTAACTGAAGTTCTTCTCAGAAAACCACCTGGTCCAGGACATGAAAAATTCCAGTCATATCTGCCACAATAATGAGACTGCAGCGGAGACAGCATTTCCAAAAACAGGTTGAGGTGAGTTCTGGACTTTAAAGTTGACACTTATAAAAAAAAGGGGATCTTGTTGACAACAATAGCTGGGAGTATTTCTCCAAAGGTATTTCCTGAAACACGGAATTCAAATTTACCTTAAGAAATATAGACTGCTAGTAAGTATTGAATATCACTTGATACTTATTTTCTAAAGAAGTATTTGACAGTATTTTCTAGAAAGAATATAAGGCCCACAGGATAGGTTTCTGAATTAGAGATTATGAGCAGAGGATTAGAGAATAAGCTTTACAAATCGAATTATTATACTACGTCAGCATGCTTTGCTTTACATCAATTTGTAACAATTAAAAAATGAGGTTTTTTTGCACTCAGTGACTCAATTCCTGCCATGATTAAAACATTAGAACACCTGACAAGAGTAGGCCAACTCTCTAGTGTCTAAATATGACATTTAAATTATATCACTTTAACCTCTTTATCTGTTTATTTTGCATAACACTTGGGCATTTGAGTTTGCAAATGCTGCTTTAAGGGATGTTTCACATGTAAAAATTTCCCCTAGATGTTACTGGGAAATACCAGAATGAGTATTATCATTTCTAGGAGATATTACCTAACAATGTAAAATTTTAGGTCAATGTTCTTTAATTGTGCTATTGCTATATAATGAGTCCTGATATAAGAACCGTAAGAAAGCTGATCTGACATGAGTGTACCATTTTTTTCTCACCCAGGAAGGTCCCATGCTTTGAGAAGCTGAATCTCTTTCCATATGCACTGAATGTATCTAAATACATTCTAAATACAGGTTTTCTGGTAATTTTATGGCTTTTCAGAAAGTCTCCAGAGTTTAGGACACAGTATGACCTATTGTTGTTATGTCACCTCAATCAGTCAGGAATTTAAGTTTTACAAGAATCTAAGTTACAAAGAATTTAAACCAGTTGTTACTTTCAATACCATCTGAGTGATTAATGAGTGGGGATTATATAAAATACACTTCGCTAATACTTTACAGCCTTTAATATAATGTTAGAAGCAATAACATCTTTATGTACTGTAACACGTTGAATAGTAAGGAAGACAGAAATGTTTTCCTTTTTAACGTCACTTAAAGTAAAAATGACTTTTCTTTAAAATAAGTAAATAATTTTAAAAGTCACAAGAAAACTGATGCATTTTCTGCAAAAAATTGCAAATTTGGTGTATGTTTTTAAAATACCTAAATAAATATTATACATAGAGATGGTTGTTAACAGTGTAATTTCTGG
This sequence comes from Mus pahari, assembly GCF_900095145.1. NCBI lineage: Eukaryota > Metazoa > Chordata > Mammalia > Rodentia > Muridae > Mus > Mus pahari. The sequence goes on along the minus strand of NC_034592.1, from coordinate 49,771,695 downwards.
ACTAAACATTCTGTCATGCTTGATATTTTGAGACCCAAGTGGATTTAATATTTTTCATTTTAATGTCTTTAATTATGAAATGCAATAACCTATAATTATTTTGCAATAGTACAGTGAAATTAAATGAGCTAATACTGGTTGAGTATTTGTAAGAATTAAGTAAATGAATAGGGAAACAATCAATAACCTCCACCCAACTACAATGTCTAGGAATCACAACAATGGCCAGAAGTCAATCTAGCAGTTGCAGTGATGGTACATATGTGTTGGTGGTAAGCAGCTTTCTAATTGATCTGTTCTTAAAGAGAGAGACCATTCCTGGTACTGGAAACCCAGCTAACTATTCAGTGCTACTGAAGTCATAGTTGGAGAGAATCTACAAGTACTAATTTAATACAATAGCAGAATTCGTAAAAACATTCTACAAACATTGGTTCTTACACCAGTCTTTCATGCTCTGCTTCCCTGCCCATAGCAAAGTCTTAACTGGTGGATGCTCGGGAGTGAGGAGAACACAGTAAAAATGGGCAGGGAATGGAGACCAACTTGTATAGACTCTCAGGAGACAGGCTTCAGTGAGTCAAATGATTTAATGGGGGGAACAATGGCTTTAAATCTTTGTTGGATGAGTAGGGGTTATTAGGTTGAGTGCACATTATTGGCCAGGTGATGGGAATACCTCTTTTGCATAAGGAGAAATTCCAGGTGCTGCTGGACGTGACCTTATAAATGGAGAGGAAGTTTAGCCTGGTTACCAGCTACAAGAACTCCTCCTCCTCCTATGGGATAAAGGTAGGGGTATAGATCTACATGTGCCAGGGCCTCACATGCCTGGGACAGTGTGGGAGCAATGCTACCCCTGCAAACCTTAGGAGGAGATTTCTGGGGTTTGGATGCTTCAGCCTGCTCTTGCTCAAGCCTGTTTCCTAAGACTTCATGGCTCCACAGCCCTACATATACTCATAGTCCTCAGCCCTCATCATGGAAAGTTTTCTTTTTAACAGATAGAAATAGCTACAGAAAATAAGAACCAACAAACATGCAGAGTTACATTCCGGAGCCTAGTTGTAATGGATATATCCACAAATCACACGCACATCTAAGGCTCAGGGAACATCACAGTAGAATGGTAGAAAAGTTTTAAGAGCTAGACTATCAGATGGTTTTATGTGATTGAAGGGCCCATGTTAAAATTACGAACTCCATTTTGCTTTCAAACTCCATTTTATGATCAACTTGCCCTCTGAATTAACTTACCTACTGGAAAAAAAAAAAAACAAATTGTTCCAAGAACCATTTGACCCTGGAAACAATCACAATACTCCTGAGCAAATAACCACTCTATGCCTAGCAACAACCAACTAGTTCTTAAGGGGAAAGTACGTAATGTCTTAAAGTAGATTAATTAAGATAGCAACCATTCTTCATATCAAACTGACATCATTACTAGCCAATAGAAGTGCACCAAGCAAATGTCAACCAATCATGTAACTGAAAGTTGGAAAGCCCCTCACCCTGATACAACAACCGTGATAATCAGGCAAGGCCTGGACCAGCTCAGGACCTTCCACACCTTCCACTATGCAGAGAGGTTGAAGGGTCCGAGCTTGAACTTGAATAAAAATCTTATTTTGCATACAAGCTGGACTCCTGGTGGTCTCTAGTAGTCTGTGGTGACCTCACAACCTGGGCATAACAGTGATATTGTGTGTCTTAGTAAAATCAGTAAAATTCCTCTAATATACTTCTCAAAATGAATTCAGTAAGGAAGAAATGAACAAACACAGTAAACCGGAGAAAGAAAACCCATGGAGTCTGAACACTACACAAAGTACTATAGGTAACTGAGGCAAGCTGGAAGAAGTGGTTCTCCCCAGGAAACAGCACAACCATTGGTTATCCAGGGACAAATAATCAGTCTTGAGAGGATACATACAAGTCATATTATTTGGACTCAGTTTATATTGAACACACACACATACAAACACACACACACACATACACACACACATAAATACACACACATATATATTATATAAAAAAACAATTAATGAAAGGAGAGGCTATGAATTTGAAGCAGAATGAGGAGGGATTTATGAGAAAGTTTGGGTGAAGGAAAGGGAAAGAAAAAAACTCTGTGATTTAATTACAGTCTGAAAAAGAAAATAGAAAACAATAGACTTACATAAGGATTGGTAAGAAAAGGGACAGAGTACTCTATTTTACTTCCATAATTAGAGAGTTCCTCAAGAAGACTGGAGGGTCAGCGCAGAGGGTAATAAGTCTGGCTGCCTTTCAGAGGATCATTGTTTGATGACTGCATGGTTTTTACAACTGTCTGTAACTTCATTTATAGGGAATCTCATGTAGTTTTCTGGCTTCCATAGAAATCAGGAATGCATACAGCCAGGCAAAAATTTCACACACACAAAATTAAAATTACTGTATTTTTTTAAAATTTATTTTTGACAGTAGCCTGTTAAAAGTATGTGACTAGTGTGTGCTTATATTCGTCACTAACAACTAAACATATTAATTCAAAGCACCCAGAGCTCCCAGGGACAAAACCACCAACCAAAGAGTACACATGGAGGGACCCATGGCTCCAGCTGCATATGTAGCAGAGGATGGCCTTGTTGGACATCAATGGGAGGTGAGGCCTTTGGTCCAGTGTAGGGGATGCCAGGACAGGGAAGAGGGAGTTGGTGATTATGGGTATGGGATAGGGGGTATGGGATAGGGGGTTTTCAGAAGGGAAACCAGGAAAGGGGATAACATTTGAAATGTAAATAAAGAAAATATCTAATAAAACAAAAATAAAAAATTACCCTAGAATTTGTATTTGAATTATATATAAAAATCCATTGAGTTTTGTTTTCCTCTACTGCTAACAGATGAAAAGAAATGGTTTACATTGATTTATTGACAACTGTTTTTAGCACTTGAAATGGTCAGACATGGATTTTATCAGTTCATGCCACATTCACATTGATGACTGGCATGGTCTCTAACGATTGTGTGTCTACTTTAGACTCAGGAGCTACTCCTGTGTGTCTGGGCAGCTGCAGGCTTTCCTTCACTCTGTGAAAAAGTTGGCTTTCCTCCCTCTCCCTGTCTTTCACAATACTAGACTTCTCCTAGTAGATAATGGGAAGCAGGTGCATCTGAGTCAAAACTCATTAAGATGGAAATCAGTAGAGGCTAGTGTTTCCCCTCTGTGTTCTGTGTAACAGACACAGCATTCTCACATTCAAGTAAGTTTCCATGCCCAACCTGTTGCTGAAACACTGCTAATGAGAAATGCATGGAGGTAAGAATGAAATCACAATGCTATTGTTTCTAATCTACATACTTTGTAAACCATATCTAAATTCTTCAAAGTATCACAAATACTTCAGAGCCAGTCATTCAAGCATTTAATTTATCTTTAACTCTTTGTAAAAAGTGAAAAACAAACAAACAAAAAAAACCCGAAAAGCACTTATATTCAAACATATCCTTTAGCCTTTGAACAATTTGATACAATTGCTAAACATAAACTATTTTAATATTATATATATATATATATATATATATATATATATATATATATGAAAATATATTTACAACGAACTTCAATTTAGTATAAATTGTACAAGTGGCAAATTTCAGCAGTTCCTGATAATCTTGCTGCTTTTTTGCAGCAAATTATATATCATACAGAAAAACTATATATAGATGACTTGCCTTAGTTCCATAATTATGTACTTTTTCATTTAATTATGGGATAAATTAAGGTCTGTATGTATTTGGTGCATACTGTGGTTTAAGTAGGCGGTTTTAGTACAGTTTAGTATAAAGAGCATTCTATGTTTCCATAAGAACATTTTATTAACTTAAGAAAGTACTTTCCAATTTCTTTTTATTGTAAAGAGATAGGTCAAATTCCTTATACTTATTTCTTTGCTTTGAAATATTAAATTCCTTTTACTTTGATTAACATAATTTTCAGGATATATCTAAGTGTCAAAAAATAGTTTTGGGTTAACCTTTGTGTATGTTATGTAGCATAGTTACATTCATGTTCTAAGTAATACTGGTCTAGTTATTTTCTCTTATTAGTTTATTTTGGCTTAGTGCTGTTACCAATATCCTATACATTAAAAAATATACCATCATTGAAGAATTAACAAAATATTCCCTTGTAGAGTACTTTAATAAAATACATGTTATATGAATGCATATATAAGTACACACACACATATATATATATATTTATATTTCCCACATACATTAATAATAATGCCTTTTTGGAAGATTGAAAGGACTAAACTTTCATGCTTATTCTCTGTAATTAATTTCATTGTGGTCAATTAATCATCACATATTTTTACCTTGCTCTTGAACTACAGTTAGGAAACTACATGTTACTAACAAGTAACAATACCATTGTCGCTCCTCTGTGAAACATTCTGTGTATTCTTGCTCAAGTAACCTTCACTACCATGTTTTTTCTGTATTAATAATTTCATTTCAATATTCATTTGTGTCTTAATATCATTGGTAGAGCCTGAGTAAAAATATATGTTGAAAGAAATAATTACAATTAAATGTCCTAAATTGGAGACATTATTTTTCATTTCAAATGTCTAGATCAGTTGTTAGAACATCACAAAACTTCACTAAATTATCTGTCTTTTCATCATATTAACTTAACTGGTGGGAGAAAAACTTCGTTCAACATTCTATTTAAATTTTCATAATTTATATGGAAAAATTTCATTCATAGACACATTTCAGTATATGATAAATGCAGTCTTGGTAATTAAAAATTAAAGTGAAAAAGTTAAAGTGAACTCTTTAATTGGTCACTTATAAATTAAAATGTGGATGTTTTTCATACAACATGGAGGACTCATTTGTCAGCTTATAAAAAATAAATTAATATTGGCTGAACACAGACCTCAAGCTATATTGATCCTAGAGAGATTGTTTTTTTTTCCCCACTCAGAATTGATGGATTATATCCTCCTTGAGAGAGGATTCCTGTGATAACACACATACAGAAATGTAATACATAGATGTATAAATTAACAAACACATAAGTTAATGTAAATATATGTAAATAACATAAAATATGTGTACTAATGAAGGTCAAAGAACTTAAAATGCAAATACAAACTCAATTTTCCAAATATGTATTCGGCAATGAATTCTGAAGTATGATAACAATAGCTATTTCCAGTCTCAGAAAATTGTGTATGAACTTCCCTGGTTGATCTATTTTGGTTTATAAACTTCAGTTTTAGTATTCAAAAATAGCCAAGCTTAGTAATTCTCACTTTTCGAGTACCAGCTGGAAGCCAACAGTCTTGAAATAAAAATATGTCTTTCTCTATAAGCTGCTTAATATTCATTTGAAGTGTAGTTTTATCATATTATTCAAAATTAAACTGGTTTCTGATAATAGACAATTAGATTTTTAATGATGTCCCCCTTTGTAGTCTTTTATAAGATTTACAAAGTGGATAGTTTTTCTAAATATAAAAGTGAAAAACATACTTGAAGAAGGCTGTATAGGAGAGATTCTATGTGTTGAAACACAAGCATGATGCAAGAAGTAAGAATTCATTAGCTCACCTACATTTAAAAGTTTAAAAAAATCATTTTTAGAGATAATGTAAGGAAATGATAAACAAGCTGCAAGTTGGAAAAATGAAAATATACAGTTGAGAAACAATTATCAGCTAAAATATACCACAATTTCTAAGCAATCAGTTATAGAAGGGCAAGAGCTATCACTAAAAATTGACCAGAGAAAGATCTCTACAATCAGTTCATCAAAGAAGACATAAAGATCAAAATGTAGTCTATGAAAAGATGTCATAATGTATGTTATCATGAAATGCAAACTAAGCTAAAAGAGGTTAAACTGTACTCACTTCAGAGAGCCAAAATCCAGCACTGATTGCACCCAATCTAGGCAAAGAATAGTAAGAATTGTCGTTGACTGATGGTGTGAACTCAGAATCTTTTATTTATTTATTTATTTATTTATTTATTTATTATTTTCTTTTTTTACATTTCAAATGCTATCCCGAAAGTTCCCTATACCCCCCCGCCCCTGCTCCCCTACCCACCCACTCCCAATTCTTGGCCCTGGCCTTCCCCCTGCTTGTGGACGTTGTACATCGTGGTGCGGAGCCTAGTGCGCACCACGATGTACAACGTCCACAAGCAGAAAAATCATTTTTAGAGATAATGTAAGGAAATGATAAACAAGCTGCAAGTTGGAAAAATGAAAATATACAGTTGAGAAACAATTATCAGCTAAAATATACCACAATTTCTAAGCAATCAGTTATAGAAGGGCAAGAGCTATCACTAAAAATTGACCAGAGAAAGATCTCTACAATCAGTTCATCAAAGAAGACATAAAGATCAAAATGTAGTCTATGAAAAGATGTCATAATGTATGTTATCATGAAATGCAAACTAAGCTAAAAGAGGTTAAACTGTACTCACTTCAGAGAGCCAAAATCCAGCACTGATTGCACCCAATCTAGGCAAAGAATAGTAAGAATTGTCGTTGACTGATGGTGTGAACTCAGAATCTTTTATTTATTTATTTATTTATTTATTTATTTATTATTTTCTTTTTTTACATTTCAAATGCTATCCCGAAAGTTCCCTATACCCCCCCGCCCCTGCTCCCCTACCCACCCACTCCCAATTCTTGGCCCTGGCCTTCCCCTGTGCTGGGTCATATAAAGTTTAGAAGGCCAAGGGACTGCTCTTCCCAATGATGGCCTATTAGGCCATCTTCTGCTACATATGCAGCTAGAGACTCGAGCTCAGGGGGTACTGGTTAGTTCATATTGTTGTTGCACCTACAGGGTTGCAGCCCCCTACAACTCCTTGGGTACTTTCTCTAGCTCCTCCATTGGGGGCCCTGTGTTCCATCCAATAGCTGACTGTGAGCCTCCACTTCTGTGTTTGCCAGGCACTGGCATAGCCTCACAAGAGGTCGCTATATCAGGGTCCCTTCAGCAGAATCTTGCTGGCATGTGCATTAGTATCTGAGTTTGGTGGTTGATGATGGGATGGATTCCCGAATGGGGTAGTCTCTGGATAGTCCATCCTTTCATCTTAGCTCTAAATTTTGTCTCTGTACCTATATCCTTTCATGGGTATTTTGTTCCTTATTCGAAGGAGGAATGAAGTATCCACAAGATGGTCATCCTTCTTGGTTTTCCTGTGTTTTGCAAAATGTATCTTGGGTATTCTAAGTTTCTGGGCTAATATCTGCTTATCAGTGTGTGCATATCTAGTGACTTCTTTTGTGATTGGGTTACTTCACTAAGGATGATATCCTCCAGATACATCCATTTGCCCAAGAATTTCATAAATTCATTGTTTTTAATAGCTGAGTAGTACTCCATTGTGTAAATGTACCACATTTTCTGTATCCATTCCTCTATTGAGGGACATCTGGGTTCTTTCCAGCTTCTGGCTATTATAAATAAAGCTGCTATGAACATAGTGGAGCATGTGTCCTTATTACCAGTTGGAAGATCTTCTGGGTAAATACCCAGAAGAGGTATTGCTGGGTCCTCTGATAGTACTTGTACTGGCTAGCTTTGTGTCAACTTGACACAGCTGGAGTTATTACAGAGAAAGGAGCTTCAGTTGGGGAAGTGCCTCCATGAGATCCAGCTGTAAGGCATTTTCTCAATTAGTGATCAAGTGGGGAGGGCCCCTTGTGGGTGGTGCCATCTCTGGGCTGGCAGTCTTGGGTTAGAGTGGACTGAGCAAGCCAGAGGAGGCAAGCCAGTAAAGAACATCCCTCCATGGCCTCTGCATCAGCTCCTGCTTTCTGACTTGCTTGAGTTCCAGTCCTGCATCCTTTGGTGATCAACAGCAGTATGGAAATGTAAGCCAAATAAACCCTTTCCTCCCCAACTTGCTTCTTGGTCATGATGTTTGTGCAGGAATAGAAACCCTGACTAAGACAGTACTATGTCCAATTTTCTGAGGAACCGCTAGACTGGTTTCCAGAGTGGTTGTACAAGCTTGCAATCCCACCAGCAATGGAGGAGTGTTCCTCTTTCTCCACAACCTCGCCAGCATCTGCTGTCACCTGAATGTTTAATCTTAGCCATTCTGACTGGTGTGAGATGGAATCTCAGAGTTGTTTTGATTTGCATTTCCCTGATGGCTAAGGATGTTAAACATTTTTTCAGGTGTTTCTCAGCCATTTGGTATCCCTCAGTTGAGAAATCTTTGATTAGCTCTGTACCCCATTTTTAATGGGGTTATTTGATTTTCTGGAGTCCAGCTTCTTGAGCTCTTTGTATATATTGGATATTAGTCCTCTATCAGATTTAGGATTGGTAAAAATCCTTTCCCAATCTGTTGGTGGCCTTTTTGTCTTGTTGACAATGTCTTTTGCCTTACAGAAGCTTTGCAATTTTATGAGGTCCCATTTGTCAATTCTCGATTTTACAGCACAAGCCATTGGTGTTTTGTTGGTGAGCTCAGAATCTTAATGCCATTTTAGAACCAATTTGGTAGCTTCATTCCAGGTAAACACACCACTGCTATGCCATCTACCTATCAGGCTTCTGCATTTGCGTGTGTGCAAAAGAAAAACCATGTCTTCCTGCAGAAACTGCACATGAATGTTTATAGCAACTTTAGCTTGGAAGCAGTAGGATTTCAAACACTACAGAACATCTGAAGAGAAAACGGTGATAAGACAGTACAGTGGTCTCTAGCCAAAAGTTGGTGAAGAAATCTTAAGTGCACGCAAGTAGGTGAAAGAAGCCATGGTTTTAATCTGTATGATTGTATATGTGAGGTATTCTGGAGATCAGCAAAGCAGGAAAACAGATCACAGTTTGTTTGTTTGTTTGTTTGTTTGTTTGTTTGTTTTTGCAGAGAACCCCATAGAATAGGGAGTCTTTCCTGAGAGATGTCATCAAGGTGAGCAATAGAGCATGGTGAATCATCTACAACCTGCAGAGGCTTGAATGAAATCTCCTATAAACTGGGGATCTAAGTTCATAAATCTAGTCTAGTTTCCTGTGAACATTTTTTTTTCTCATTTTAATGCTACTGAACATGGGCTTTGCATTCTTAAATATATGTCAGGATGTCATCTTATATATGTAAGCATGACTGAAATTTTATTACTACCACAGCCTTGAATTAATCCTAATATAAGTCAATTTCCCTAGGTAAGTCACTGTGGAACCCAATCCATTGGCCTATTGATGTTTTTGCTAGGAGGCAAGTTCTGATTCTTTCACTTTACTTTCTATGGCTACAGTTTCATAATGTTTCAATTAAGTCTCAAACTAGTAGACATATTCTTAGTTTATATTACAATATATAGGGTAATACAACAAGTACCACCTCCATATTAAATAAAGGAAAAAGAAGCTTATTGAAAGTAGGCCACTTTCCAGGCAATTTAACAATGTTATCTGCAAATGCCTGGAGTATGCAGATCTCTTGGATGCTGGGTCTCCTGGAGTGTTGTTATCTCTGGGAACTAGATTTATGTATGACTATGAGCCATTGTGTGGGTACTAAGAACTGAACCAAAGTTATATGAAAGAGCAATAAGTTATTTAAATACATGATCTATCACTTTGACACTCCTCCCCGCCCTCCGTTTTAAAGACTTGGTTGAAGTTCATCCATCATTAATATCTTGATTACTTTTTTTAGTGTCAGGATGGACCTACAAGAAATTGAGCACTTGCTGAAGCCAAACTAATAGAAGCTACTCCCCAGATATTGGCCACTGAATTTAACACTTGCATAAGACCCTTGCTGTTCACAAAAGAGAAGGGAAGCTGTATTGGTGAATTCTTTGGGAGGCATGAGAGTCTGTAACAGAAGATAATGCTTTACTCTTTCATTATGAGTTCAGCTCATGCAAGGTGATCAGCTCTGCGATTTAGATGCTTTAATATGAATCACACCATTACTAGAACCTAGACTTCATTCATACTCCTGTCTGTTGTCGGTGGTGCCTAAAGAGAGGAATGTCATGCGCTACACAAAGTCTAGATAGGAGATCTCCAGACTGGCCTATAGAACCATTGTCTTGACTCATCTTTCTGCTATCCACTCTTTACTTCTATCACGCTTTCCACTATCTGTTTTTTTTTTTTAATTTGCTAAGATGCATTTATTATAGCTTACTCATCATTGTCTTTTTAAATTATTTCTTTTCTTTCTGAGATCATAATTACATTATTTAACCTTTTGCTTTTCTCTCTCCAAGTACTCTCGTATACTATTCTAAGATATCTTTCAAATCCATGGCTTCTTTTTTTTCATTGATTTTTGTTATCTGCATATATGTGTATACACACTACACACACATACACACACACACACACACACACACACACACACACATATATATATATATATATATATATATATATATATATATATATATGCACATCTTGAAATATAACCTGATTAATCTGTATAATGTGACTTTGTCTCTTTTTCACTGGGTTTTGAAAAGACTACCCAGATCCTACCAAGTATGAGATAATGTTATGAAAGGCTCTATTTGGGAAGCATTTTGAAATTAACCTTGGGCTTTCATCTCAAACTTAGTTTCTGGGATAATTTTAGGCCAAAGTTTTAAGTTGTATCCCTTTGATACTTTTTTGCTTATATCAGTTTTTACTCATTTTATGCCTTAAAGTGTATTTAAAACGATGTAGTCTTTTTGCGTTCTGAAAAGGAAAGGAGGATTGAGAACAAAGAGAAACTGAGGTCCTAGCTATAGCACCACTCTTTAATAATTCTTTACATTTTTGTGTCTTTGGGCTTTTTAAAATTTTATTCCTAATTACCTTTTTTATTTTTTTAATTTTTCATATAATTTACTGTATTCCTTCTAGCTTTATGCATGTCCTCCCAGATTACCTCCACATCTTTATCTCCCTACCCACCCAGCTTCATTTTCTCTATTTCTCACAAGGCCAAACCAAACATAAAAGATAACAGCATCAATCCATAACAACAACAATAACAACAATAAGCACACAGAAATTATACCTGTAGTCAGTTCTGCCGTGGCCAAGTACTCATGAGCATTAAGCCTATCCTGAAATATAGTTGATAGAGCAGTCACTCCATTGGAGAAAACAGGCTCTTCTGCTCACTGCAGGTATCAATTACAAACAACTTCTTTTGTTAGGGTAGATACTCCACACCTATCTTTCCTTTGCCATTCTCAAGATTTTGTCTCTCTTAAATGTATTCAGGGCTTATCTATGCTCTCATAGTCTTTAAGATTTCACAGGTACATCTGCCCTGTTGTGGCTGGAAGTTACAGTTTTTTTGTTTGTTTGTTTTGATTTTTTTGGGGGGGTTGTTTTGTTTTGTTTTGTTTTTGTAGTCCACCACTGCCTCTGTTTCTTACATTTTTTGTGGATATTTTATTTATTTACATTTCAAATGTCATCCCCCTTCCAGATTCTCCCCCCCACACAAACCCCCTATCTCATCCCCCATCTGCCTGCTTCTATGAGGGTGTGCCCCCACCCAGCCACCCACCTCCCTGCCTTTGCATCCCCCTACACTGGGGCATCGAGCCTTCATGGGACCTAGGGCGTCTTCTACTATTGATGCCTGACAAGACCATCCTCTTCTACATATGCAGCTGGAGCCATGGGTCCCTCCATGTGTACTCCTTGGTTGGTGGTTTAGATCCTGGCAGCTCTGGTTGGTCTCAACAACTAGATCCATAAATCTTCAGGAGTGCTGTTTGATATAGGCCTACTATTCAGAGCGTAGAAATCTGAGGTCTGTTATTTGTACAATGTATACTTGTGGGCCTCTGTGCTAATTACCATCTAATGAAAGAAGCTTATCGGATGAAGGTTGAGTAATGCACAGAATGATGCATACATTGATAAGTTATTAGGAGTCGTTTTACTGTTTGTTTCAGCATAATAATCGTAGTAGTATAATTTCCCCCTGGGGTCCATGACTGGTTACAGGTTCTTGACCAGTGTTCCCTTGTCAAGTAAATGTTTCTTCACCTAAAATCAATCAAAATATGATTTTTCTGACCCTTGTAACATCTGTGCCATGTTTCACCAGTATGTCTTTCAGAAAGATTTCTGTTTGTAGGTTGTATGGTTCATAGCTTGATGAAATTGATGATCTTTCTTCTCTGATAGCACATATAGTATCTTCTAGCACTGTGTACTAGTGAATAAGGTAAAGCTCCTTGTTAATTTATCAATGTTTGATGACATAAGCAGTATCTTTAGGAGGGTAACCAATAGCATTGACAATGGCTGGTAATGTGTGGGTTCCCTTTTGGCAGTAACTCAAAAAGATAGTACCCATTCCTGGTACTTTTCAATGAGAAGGTCCAGAATGGATATTTTATAAGCTCTAAAACATCACAACTGCCAGTTCAAAATACTGTTCTCAGAGAAATTGTCATAATCAAAGGAGAAAGAAGAATATTATATGATAAAATAAATTGAAGAAATTTGCATCTACCAATGCAATTCTACAGAAGATATTTGAAGAAAAACTTCAGTCTGAAGAGGTTAACTGTACCCAAGAAGACATAAGAACAGTTCATCAAAAGAGGAAAGTGGGAAAATACCAGCACAGCTATATAAAGGGAATTAATAAATACCATTTAATAATAAATATCCAATTAATGGCCTCATTTCTCTACAAAAATATACAGGCTAACAGATTAGATGAGAAAACTTAATTTATTTTTTTACTGCATCCAAAACACATACCTTGCCATCAAGGACAGGTATCTCCTTAGAGTAAAAGCATGAAAAAGCACAACCTAAGTGACTGGAGCAAGCAGGCACAGCTACCGTAATAACTGACAAAAAAGAATATGTATATATATTCATTAAGAGAGTATTACAATTCTAAAGATATATGCACTGTACACAGAAATTCCTAGAAGAAACACTTCTATATCTAAAAACACAAACTGACCCTTACAGAGTGGTAGTGGGTAACTTCCATACCCTATTCTAATCAATGGCCTAAAAAATTAACATAAAATGTCTGGAGTTAAGCAGTCTCATAAATGAACTGGAGATATCTGACATGTATTCTTATGGAGATGGTTGTAGAATCTGTTATCAAACACAATAAACACCTCATAGCCCAATATTCAGATTTTTGTGCTATATTTATGATGCCCAAAATGTGTTTTGGGGATGTGATTCAGACAGAGACTTTTAACCAAGGACCAAATGCTGGGGTTATAATAATAATTATCTAGAATGTAAACACTTAATTTAATCTTTTGATTATAGTTACTGAAGTTAGTATTCGCTTGAGAAAACTGTGTGGTTCTGCCTGCAGAAACACTGTGGATCCGAACTGGAGAACGGGAACTCCTGAAAAGGAACAGGGCTGCGAAAGGAAACATGGAGCCTTGGCAAAATGTCTGATCAAGTCCCGAATCTTTATTATCAGGACTGGCTTAAGTGCAAAGAAGAGTTCCCAGCATGCCCCTGAGTCCTCTGAAGTTGCCACGGCATTCTCGCGATGATGGGCAGTCCTGGCAGTGGCCGGCAGGTGTCGCGATGGCGGGCAGTCCAGGCGACGGTGGGCGGTCCAGGCGGCAGTGGCCAGTCAGGGCGACGGGTGGGCGTTGACAGTGGGCGGTCCGAGGACGCTGTGTTCCGGCTGGTCTGCTGCGCTCCGGCTGCACGACCCCCAGCGTGCCTGTAAAAGGCAGGACACCGTTTAGAGGGAGGACCCAACAGAAAACCATTTTACCTTCATGATTATATTACTAGAACAGTGAAATTATCTATTATTAACTAACTGAATTAATAAACACACCATCACAACACAGAGTAAAGAATTATTATGACACACACACATATATCTATACATACATACACATATATTTGTTTTATACTAAGTATGTATTTTTCTTTAGCTATAATCCATGTTTATATTACTGGTCTTTAACTTTCTTTGATAAAAGCCTGAATGTTTCAGGAAAGTTCTCTAATGTTCTGGCTTCACATTCTAAAGCTCTAAAATGTTTTACTGAGGTATTTTTAGCATTATTGACCACAGTCAGATGGAAATGACCTACAAAATCCTCTTTTTATTTGCCATCTCTACAATAATCTATGTCTGAAAGATAAATGTACAATAAGTTAATTTAGCTCAATCTTATATTTATAATTATATTAATAATCTTATATTTATATTTTCTAAGTAACTGAAAATGTTCTAAATATTTTATGCTTAATTTTATAATTCTCAGAATAATGTACATATTGTACTATAGTTCTTCAAATACTTTGTATTGGTTATAGTGTATATAAATCTCTACTTAATTCAAACCAGTTACATAACTCCAAAATGCCTTAAATACTTGAAATGTATAATAATTAGCTCAGGAAATACCCACATCAATTAAATGAACTAAATTAAGCCAATCCTCCAAATATCCATATAAAGCTAAAATAGTAACAGGTTTTACTACAATGAATTAAGGCAATAAGATGTACCTTCTTTTAAATCATATTGGTAATTCTTTTTACTGCAGTTTGTTAAAGATCAGTCACTTAAAACTCTTCACTGGTAGGAGGCCGCTCAGTCCACTAATTTATACAAAGTTAGTTTATAACATACGGTTCTTTTAAAGAGAGACTCAGTGTGGGAAACTGACAAATAATTTTTCTAAGTAGAGGTATAATTTGAAACTATCTTCAGCTTTTTAATTCAGTTGCTCGTTTACTATTTTAACACCATTTCAGTAATCTAAATTATTACTGAATTGTCCATAATGATATCTTTTGTTATTGTAGTTGAACTAAATCAAATCTTCTATAACCAGTGTCTTATTTAATAAACTCTCTGAGTAAATATTCATGTATACCTGACAATAATGTTAATTCCAGTATGGATCTGCCTTAAGCAGTCTAAACACTACAATAGAAGACGTGAACCTTTATCAAATATGAGTACAATTCTTAACACATTGGGCATTACTGGTAAATAACCAATAAATATCATTGGTTTTTAATATTTGTTAAGTAAGTAAACATAATAATATTCTCAATTACCTCATATATTACAGAACAACATATAATGTTTATTTTGGAGAGCTATGGAGAGAGTGCAGGCTTTAGATTTTTATGAGAAGGAGGACTGGTGAAAGGGATAGACTAAAATGATAAGCGTGTGAATAAATACTCTTAAGTTGACTGAGTCTGAAATCCCAATAGTCAAACTTCTATGCCTTCATGAATACAAGTTTTTAGGTTAGCTCTTTCTTCTTTTCTTTCCCACCATGACTGACTATTCTGTTAAACTGGAGCAAATTAAACACTTCCTTCCCTTAGGTGTTTTTTGACATGGCAACAAGAAAGTAACTAAGTACACATTCAATATCAGGGAAAGAAATCATAAAATTAAGGACCTAAATACAAAATATGGTATGGCGCCAAACATCATCTGATAGAAAAGGATTTTCAAAAATGCAAGCAGTGCCAAACACATTGCTTCTCAGGGCAAACTTTGAAAAAGACAAGTAGTGGCAGGGTGAGAAAACTTAAAAAGAAATAGTAAAACATAAGGATCAGAGTCAGAGATGCAACTCAAGGAGAGTTCAGGTACTTACAATGTGAAAGACCCTGACTTTCATCCCCTATAGGAGAAGGTTAAGCATCCCACACAAACCTTCTTCTTCCTACTATGCTCATGATAAATTTCAATTTAACCTTATAAAAGTTTCTCTCTCTCTCTCTCTCTCTCTCTCTCTCTCTCTCTCTCTCTCTCTGTCTCTGTGTGTTTTTTTCTCTCTCTCTTTCTCTCTCACTTTCTCTCTTTCTCTCTCTNCTACTATGCTCATGATAAATTTCAATTTAACCTTTGTCATCTTTCTCTCTCTCTCTCTCTCTCTCTCTCTCTCTCTCTCTCTCTCTCTCTCTCTCCTCTCTCTCTCTCCTCTCTCTCTTTCTCTCTCACTTTCTCTCTTTCTCTCTCTTTATCTCTCTATTTCTCTTTCTATGTCTCTCTATGTATGATAATATATATTATAACTGTTAGCAAAAGGCTAAGAGTAAACAATTTTTCATCCAACTCTAAACAACTGTAAAAGTAAACAAACTTTAAAATAAAAATATGTGTACTGATAAATATTCTGCCCCTCAAATCGATAAACTAGCAGAAAAATTTAGTTCATTCTCTCAACTGCATTAGTTGCTTTTGGTTTTATAAGGCATTGAATCAAAAACAAAAAACTAAATAAAAGAATGCTACATAAAAATCAATCCAATTGAAAAAGTTTGAATAAAAGTGCAAGAAATAAAAACTAAATTATAAAATGCCTACAGAAATATATAGATTAGAATAAAATATTAGCAAACACCATTCAGAAAGGGAAGGAAAAACTGAAAGATTACATTGAGTTCTTTTTGGAGTTACTTGTTTGGATATAAAGTTGATGAAATGGAACAGAGGCCAGAAAAATGATGGCCTTTGAAAAATTAGAGCTCCTAAAACAGAACAAAAGCAGTATATAAAGTGGTAAGCTGAAAAATAATAAACTTAGGCGAACATTCAGAAAGTCTAAATTGTGCAGGGAAATTTACTAAAAATGCATGGCTGAAAAATAAGCTACTAAACCTTCTCTACCTTAAAGGGGGAAATATACACACCAGATTCTGTAAACATACTAATAGGTTTAGCTTTAACTGGAAGAATATTAGTTACAGAAGGCTCTACAAGACAAGTCCACAAGTAAAACAACGGAGAGAGGATCAGTGTGTCCAAAAGATTTAACAGTTTAAAAAATTAATCAAGGTTTTATCTCCTGAGAAGTATCTTTAAAGTATGCACACTGCAGTACTACAGTGAAATTATTTCATTTGTGCCAAGCTTTGGGCATATAGAACATGAAGTCATTGATCTAGTCAGAAGGGTGAAATCAGCTATAACATGCCACAGGCATCTTGGTATATGGGTGCTGGTCTTTGTCCAATATATGGAAGTGTCAGTAAGGAGTAAATAAGTACAAAGGAAGTGAGTGAGAGAATAATGCAGAAACATTGTGTGTCTTGGTATTGTAGAATGAATGGAATAATAAATTGAAAAAATATGTATGGAAAATGTAATTGGTTAATATTTAAGTTTCAGTGTATTATACCTTTTTAGTTTAATATTTTAAAATTTTCACACATGTGTAATGTACTTACAGCATTTCCACTCATTTCTCTAACCACACCAAGTCTTTCCAAGTGCCATCTTCTCTCTCTAATTCAAAATTGTTCTACAATTGTTTTTACACACACACACACACACACACACACACACACACATACACACACACATACACACACACGTATCTGTAAATGTGCATGTGTATACACAGATACATATGTGTGGGGAGGTGGATGTTACCTATCTATACTAACATGTGACCTAGTGTTGTTGAAATTTCACAGATAAAACTTTCTTGTCATATACGCGAGATACTACATTATGGCTCATTGCTCTGATCCTCCTGCTCTTGTAATCTCTCCATCCTTTCAAGATGTTCCCTGAGCCTTAAGTATAGGAATTCTCTTATAGAGATGATAATGACTGTTCATTACCCCAGTTAGTTGTTCAATATGTTTTGATCCCAGTCGTAAATTTCTGTCATAGTTTCTCTATGTTTAAAAAATAAAATAATGAAATAAAATGAAAATGAAATATCTGTAGTGCGAGCTGAGCTATACTTACCTGTGAATATAAAATAATGTATTGGAATGCAGTTAGCAATACTAATTTAGGATCATGGCAGCAGTAGATTCTCTAATGAAATCCATGACTCCATTAGCCTTGTGTAATTACTAGTTTTACAATACCAGGTGTGAATCCCCTCCTATTAAAATAACCTCAAGACCAGTGACACATCCATTGGTTACCCCCAGTGTATAAGTTTTATGATATTATCCTCTGATATCTTGTCCTGATGGTCATTGTGGTTCATAGACTTTATAGTTGCACAGAACTGTTGATTGACTATTTTCCCCTTGACATCATTCATACCAACTTTGGATACTATAATAGCTGGTTATTCAGCATCAGATTTTCAGGTCAGTTCCAGTTTGAGTCCTTTACATCTTGTTTCTGAATTGTGTTGTATCTTTAGCAATAGCTTTTCACCCTCTTGTTCTGATAGGCAAGCAATAGAATGGTAGTATTCTATATTGCTTAGGGAATCTCTTCATCTCCCCTTACCAACAACTCGAGGGAGGCTTTTCCAAGCCCAATGCTGATGTTATGCTAGATGGTCTGGTTTAACTTCTAGGATACTTGTTTGCCTACAATTGTCCCTTTCTTTGGACGCTCAAATGCAGACTAATGCAATTTGCAACATATCTATCATTAAAAAAAAAAAAAACAACAAAAAAACAAAAAACCTGAAATCAAAGTGGACCGATGAATTCATTGAAAACCTTGAAACACTGGATAACTGAGTACAATGCAAGGGGTGCAGTTTGAAACATGGGTACAGGAGAGAATATTCTGAATGTGATTCCATTCTCTCAATAAAGTCATCTAGTAATCAGTGGGACCTAATAATACTAAATAGCTTTTATGCAGCAATAGAAATTACTCATCAAGGAAACCTTACTCATAAAGAGAAAGAGGACAGAGTAGGAGGGTATCTTTTACAACTATTTATATGATAGAGTGCTAGTATACAGAGTATACAAAGGACAGCAGAACCACAAACAGAAAAAAAATGACAAGTGACTTCATTAATAAATAGACTATTGATTAGGAATTCTAAAAAGAAGAAATAAAATTGGATGAGAAATAAATTGTTCAAGAGCCTTAACAATTATGAAAATGTAAACTAAACATACTTTGAGGTATCATCTACCTTAATCACTATAGCCCAGACAAAGAAACAACTGGTGATAAATTTTGGCTGCAAGTGGGGGAAGGAAAGCCCTCATTCACGTAGTGTGACTGCAAAGTAGTACGGAAAAATGAATACTGATTGTTCTCTTATTTATATTCCCTAGTTCCAAGTTTTTAGATTTTAGTATAAAACCTGGAGTATAATATACTTTACAACTTGGAGTATATGCTTAAGGGTTATTTAAGAAAAATAAAGAATGAAAAATACTGGAGCAGGTATAAATACAGACTAAATTACTAGGACAGAAAAGAACAGTTATGAAAGTTTTCAAGAAATAATCATGATTGTATAAAGTAATTTATAAATATGTTATGTGACACAGATACCCTATAGCAGAATATTTCTTAGACTTGAAACTAAATGTCACAAACAGCAATAAATGTCAACAGATAAAATGTCTCTTTCCACTACTTTTATCCTACATCATTTTAGAAGATCTAGCTAGAGGAAAACAAAACTAACAAACAAAACAAAAACACAAAAAATTCCAAGGGAATAATTAAAACACACAAACAACAACAACAACAACAAAACAGTTGCTGCTGGACAGATCAAAGGAAGTAAAATTGCTTTAATTGGCGGACTTGATGAATATTTATGAAGAACACACTAAAATATCTTTTATTCATTTTCCTAATTTAATAATTATTATATTAAATTATAATTACATCTTTTTCCTTTATCTTTGATCCCTCTGACCCATTCCATATATGTCATCTCTTTATTCTCTCTCAAACTCATGTCTTTTTTACTCCTTTTTACATAGTGTGGAAGACCAGGCAGAAAGAATGTTTAAGAGTCAGCCCTCTCAGGGACTCTACTATAAGACTGCATTTTCTACAAATCATTTTAAAAGCCCACTGGAGCTTATAAGTACAGTGAGTACAAAGATTCAAAACCACACACAAAAGTCTGTTGTTTTCCAATGCACCACTAAAAATAAATATAATTCAAAATGCCATGTATCAGTTTTTGAATATCCACTGACATCTATCAAATGCACATAGAATATGCACACAAATATGTTAAATATTTCTCAATAAAACTAGAATGGCATAGTGAAAAAAGACAATATCTATTATTAAATGGAAACCCTAAAATTTAAAGATACCAATTCTTTCCCATTTATAGTTTCTGTCCAATTCAGAGCTTAATTCCAGCGAAAAATTGATATATTTATTCCATATTTTACAGGGAAAGATAATACTAGCAAAGAGAATTTGTTATCTCACAGCTTGGGATCTAGCCTGAGGACCTGAACATGCTAGGCCAATGCTGGGATTCTAAGATCTGTCTCTAGTCCCAATAGTCTATGTTGGCATCTCTTGGATTCCATAAAAAGAGAGGTTATTTTGATCCATAATTCCAGATGTTCATATAAAACATGCCATTAATATCACTGAGAAACATAACTGGTTTTGAAAATTACCTTGGAAACATGACTACAATTCCTCACTATGGATGCGCGCTTTGCACCTTTAAGGAGACTGGTATTTAACCATTTGTGTAGTTTTCTCTGGGACTCCATTTTTAGCTATTTACCTGTGAAGGATTTCTCAGCTCATGGTGAGGAGCATGCTGAGTGGGCAAGACTTGCTTCATCACACCTGTGATAGTCTGTACACATCACGGTGGTGTACAGTTGGAAAGTCACTGTCCTCTTCCTGATGAACACAATGGACCGAGAATCCTGTCACTGCTGAAGTCTCTGACACAGCTGATCCATGGCTGAGAACTGTTTGATAGCTCAATGGTATCACCTTGGAAGAAAGGATACCATGTTTTCTTATAGCATAGAAATGATGTAAAAATTCAGAGCATGTTTTGTAGTGCTGTCATAATGGAAGGAAGGCCTATTTAGAATAAATGGGTGATAAGCATAGGACAAGGTAAAAATTAGCTTATTATAAAATTTTTATAAGTCATAGTTACTATAGAAAATGTATTATAAAGTAGAAAATTATAGCAATACTAAGTCACTTGGGGAAATGTTAAAACAGAAAAGAAATATTTCAGTAGTTTAGTTTGCCAATCATCAAAAATATCCAAAGAATGTATTCTCTTCTTGTCTAAACCTGCACATGAATTCATTGGTCAAAACAAGTGTAGGCATTCAATACTCTGCTATTAACAGCCATTATTATGCTTAGCATGGATTTTTAAAAAATAAATATATGTAGATTGCATTATATATAATCAGTACGTACTCAATTGTATGATTTAGTGGACTTAATCATGCCACTTGCATTGTTCATAAACATGGTTTTGATTTACATTATAATCATTAGGAGAGCTTATTTAAACCAATCATAAATTAGCAGCCACAATTACCATACCGAGATGCCTATATTCATTTACGCTTTTGACTAGCTCTCCAGGATATACTGAAACACTCTAATATCTAGCCAGCATTTTAAGCACCTAGCAGTGTATCTGAGTAGTACTGTACAAGGCATTTACTGTTCAGTGTTCAGTGTCCAACATGAAGAAAACCTGTTTGCTTGATCTAACCTCATGTCTCTATTGTCATTTTCTTGATTTTTTCACTTGATATTAATATATGTATCCTGTAGTGATAACTGAGAAAAGAGAAATGAAACAAAATTTGTCAATTTTATTAACTGTGGTTTTGGTAAATATCAAATTAATTTTTAAAACTCAGATACAGCAATGTAACTCATCCATTTTTGTCAGATAGAGTCCTGGTACCAAAAAAATCCCTAATACGCATACAGAACCCTGCATTCCTAGTCATTCCATGGATATGGTTTTGCCTTGTGTCCACAGTTTGCAGATCAGTAAACTAAAACTGGAGACATATAAATCAGTGTATACATGCTTACCTACTAACATAATTACTATACAATTAAATATTTAAACAAGTTTATATGGGCAGGGAACAGTTGAAATGTCAAACTACCAAGATGTGCCTGCCCCTCAACAGGGTCCCATACTGGTATTTGTTGACTATGCATGAGTCTGTTACTCCCCCAAATCACATGGGGATCTACATGTCCAGATACTGAGAGTCCCTGTCCGCAGTTGGTTTTTGATTAAACAATAAAGAGTCAACAGCCAAAGGTTGGGCAGAGGGACAGAGGCAGGACTTTTAGGATTCCCGGGCAAGAAACACAAAGGAGAGAAGAAGGAATTCTACCATCAGCCATCAGCAGGGCCTAAGAGGGGCCACACCTTAAAGAAGAGGAGGGTGAAATGGTCAAAATGCAGTGTAAAGAGAATGCAGCCCCAAGGGAGGGCTCCCCAAAAGGAAACAAGGCAACAAAGATAAAATGTAGGTTTAGAAAGTGTTAATTCAGGAATACCAGAGGGGAGTGTCTTAGAGGCACAAGATTGGCCCAGCCATTGAGCTAGTTAGGCCTATTAAAATATAAATGTTCTCTCTCTCTCTCTCTCTCTCTCTCTCTCTCTCTCTCTCTCTNTNTGTGTGTGTGTGTGTGTGTGTGTGTGTGTTTCATTTGTGAATCCAAAGAACTCTGGTGGGTGACTACAAGCATGGTTATCTGCTGGAAGATTGTAGTGGGCTATTTACTTCTACAGATAGAGATCCAACGTGGGGGAAGAACTTACTTTTAAAAATTAATTGGATATTAATGGAATACATACGTGTTATGATGTAAGAATAAGAGTTGGTGGGAATTGCCTTCAAAGTAGGCTACAGATTATCTTATGAGCCACATGGGGATTTCTTTTAGTGTTTCAGAACTAATAAAAAGAATTTGGTCTCAAAAGCTCTGGGACCCCCTGCTGTATGTAGAGACAGGCTGCTTGAAGGCAGGCAGATAGAAGCAGGTGATAGATGATGCTAGCCTCCAACAAGCAGATAATCAAAGAATAGAGATAAACGAAATTTGTTTTAATTGTTTTTAAGGATAGAAGGGAGTTTAATGGTAATTGTTTAAATGTTTTTTTCCCAATTTTTATTAGGTATTTTCTTCATTTACATTTCAAATGCTATCCTGAATGTCCCCTATACCCTCCTCCCTTACTCCCCTACCCACTCACTCCCACTTCTTGGCCCTGGTGTTCCCCTGTACTAGGGCTTATAAAGTTTGCAAGACCAAGGGGCCTTTCTTCCCAATGATGGCCAACTAGGCCATCTTCTGCTACATATGCAGCTAGAGAAAAGAGCTCTGGGGATAATGGTTAGTTCATATTGTTGTTCCACCTATAGGGTTGCAGACCCACCCCATTCAGCTCCTTGGGTACTTTCTCTAGCTCCTCCATTGGGGGCCCTGTGTTCCATCCAATAGCTGACTGTGAGCATCCACTTCTGTGTTTGCCAGGCACTGGCATAGCCTCACAAGAGATAGCTATATCAGGGTCCTTTCAGCAAAATCTTGCTGGAGTATGCGATAGCATCTGCATTTGGTAGCTGATTATGGGATGGATCCCTGGTGTGGCAGTCTCTGGATGGTCCATCCTTTTGTCTCAGCTCCAAACTTTGGCTCTGTAACTCCTTCCATGGGTGTTTTGTTCCCAATTCTAAGAAGGAGCAAAGTGTCCACACTTTGGTCTTCATTCTTCATGGGTTTCATGTGTTTTGCAAATTGTATCTTGGGTATTCTAAGTTTCTAGGCTAATATCCATTTTTCAGTGAATGCATATCATGTGAGTTCTTTTGTGATTGGGTTACCTCACTCAGGATGATACCCTCCAGATCCATCCCTTTGCCTAGGAATTTCGTAAATTCATTGTTTTTAATAGCTGATTAGTACTCCATTGTATAGATGTACAACATTTTCTGTATCCATTCTTCTGTTCAGGGACATCTGGGTTCTTTCCAGCTTCTGGCTATTATAAATAAGGCTGCTATGAACTTAGTGGAGCATGTTTAAATGTTTTTAAGCATACATTGAATAAATACAGGTCTTTGGTCTCAAATATAGGAACCAGAAGCATAGCGATAAAAGGGAGTGTGAATGAAAAAAATGTATCAAAAATTTTGAAAATCTATGCCATGCAGCTCTCAGGATCTTCAAACATGGTCTATATGGTATTTCTGGGATTGCTTACCCTGGTGTGACAAATTCAGAGCCTGGAAATAGGGTTATAGAGTATGTAGAAGGACATTTTATTAAAGTTAAATACATAGATGAATAAATATTTTGAGGCTTTTCATTTTAAACTGTAGGACACAAGTAGGGAGTAAATAGAAAAACTTATCTCAGACAGAAACAGAAACTTATTTTAATTCAATTTATACAAAGACAAAGGGGACATTTTTACCCACAGATATATTAATCTGCATAGAAATGAGAATTTAATTATACAGATGAATAAATCACTTAGGTCTTGATTTCATGTAGGTTGGGGCAGGAGATGGTGAGGGAGCACTATTTCAATAAATAGTAATATTTGTTTAGATTACTTTAATTAATTTGAATTGTTAAATTATCAAAATGCATGTGGTTAGGAGTTTAGTGTTTATATTAAAATTCCTCTGGGTTAGAGGTCAAGCTATTAAATTCATCCAACCTATAACTTTAAAGGTTTCTAGTTACTGGACCAAGGACCTGCTAGTTTGGGAGAGAGGCTCTGTATTTGTGTTGACAGGAAAGGAGAAAACACTTTGGACCCCTTCCAGAGTGATATGGATCATATTTGACAGGGGAAGACCCCCTATAGATCTTGGCTACAGAATAAAAAAATTCAAAAATCAAATAGGACAGGTAACTTGACTTACTGATTCCTTGACATGGGAATAACCCTTATAACTAACTTAGACATAAACATACCTGTAGTCAAACTCCAGCTAATATTAGACACTAAATCTTTTTGGTTGTGGAATCCTGAAGATTGACTGTATCATCCTTCACATGGTTTGGCCATGCTCCAGTGAATTTATGATTAACACAAATTGACCCTTTTTTATTCTTATCTTTATCTTTTTTTTGGGGGGGAGAGTGCATGGAGGTTACATGTTTCATGGGGCAGACATGTAACTGAAAAGTAAGTTTGATCAGGATGCATGATGTGAAATTCCCACAGAATCAATAAAACTGTGATTCTATCAACAGAGTGCATATGAGGAATTTGTTATATACTCAGCATATTAATCATTTTTATAACAGTTGATTATATTTTCTTTGTTTCTATACAGATTATAAGGTAGACTTAAGAATCTGAAATTAGAGCATAAATCACATCATATATTACCTCAATTATCTCAATGTCTTTGTCTAGAACATGAATTTTTTTTGGCTTATACTTTGAAAAAGACTTCTGTATATCTTTTTATGTTTCACATGAATAATACAACACTGTACAATGCTGAACCCATACAAAGTAAACCCATAAAGTCTTCATTACATTTTGCCAACCTTATAAACTAGTGTTAAATGTACCATATTTTAAGCCAAACCATTCAGGAGAGAGAGAGAAATCTTAAGCTTAATTTGTATTTAAAAAGGGGGGAGTGGATGAATTAAAATGACATTTTAAAACCATATTTTACTAATTCTTGAAAATTTTATAAAATATGTTGAAAATTTTCAATCCAACTTCTCCCAGATTGATGCTCATCTCCTTGTGTTGTTCTTTTAAAAATATCCTTTGAGTTCCCTATGTGTGACTTATTATTGGTGTAGAGCCTGTCTTAGAATGAGGTCATAGTTGTAAAGAAAATTTAAAGGATATATCTTTAAAGAAAATTTACTCTTCTTGGCTCAAGACCTATAAAATTACAGTAGCCCCTCAGCACGGGGTCAGATTTAAGCCCATCTGTCACTTTCAATGCTGGGCTTTGGCTGGTTTCACAGATCTGGTTTATGCTCCCACTGTCTATGAGTTCATATGTGCATTTGATCAATTGTGTTTAGAAAATGCTGTTTCTCTATAGTCATTCACCAGCCCTGCCTCTTAAAATCTTTCTTTTCCCTTTTCTGAAATGATGGCTGGACTTTTTGGGTGGGGTGTGTAATATAAAAATTCCATTTAGGACAGAATATTGGAGTCTTATTCTCTTTACCTTGACAAGTTCTGCAGCTCTGTGTTAACTGTCATCTATTGGGATATAACACTTCTTTGATGAAGGCTTAGAGATGAACTATTCTATGATATAGCAGTAAGTATTTTAAAACAATTCTGATATTATGTCCATTTAGTAGAACGATTATTTTAGGTTCTGCCTTCCAATCCAGGAATTATCTAGTCACAGGTTCTTGTCCTCAATAATGGTGCTAAAGGTAACTTCCATCTTGTGGAGAAAGCTTCTGATTCATTCAGTCCAAGAACAGTTGACTATTCCTGTAACATTAGTGAAAGCTATTGCATCAGTGGATCTATCCTGACAGGATGGTGATTCTAACTCCCAGGGTTCACAGCTACATGAGGCTGATGTCTGCTTTGACCCACTGGAAGAGTGCAAATTTACATTTTCCTAATTGATAAAACATGATGAATATTTAAAGAAATGTTTCTCAGCCATTCATATCTTATCCTTCAAGACACATCTCTGTTGTATCAGGAACTTCATACATCTCCAGGTGTGCCAAACTCACTAACTTTCACTCTGATAGGAATGGATTCTTCAGGTGTGGGAGGAGCACAGAGTCATCAATAATTTTATGTGTCCTCTGAATTTACTATTGCTGGCTCTTAAACATATCTAGCCTACCTTAGCCACTAGGACACTTAATGTTAACTGAACCAAAATGCTCATATAGTAAATATTTCAAAATGCTTACCTCCAGTGAGAATTCACTAAATGACACAAAAATGGTAATTTTTCCTAAGGCGTATAATGCAGTTTTGTTGTACAGTAACCAGAAACTGCCTATGGGCTCTTCCTCAATAGATTAACAGCATGTTTTGTATAAATATTTCAATGTTTTCTATCTCTGGGTTGTCGTAGGATATAGCCTCTAATTATTTACTCAGCATCTCTGAGGACAAAGTGAAATAATGTATGTTATTTCAGTCCCAGTTAAAGATAAATAAAATTTAGCAGTTATGAAAGTGTTGTACTACCTAATTGTGAAGAGTAGATGATGTTCAGGAAAATAAAAGATTACAAAGAAAGAGAGCAAAGAAATATATAGAAGTATAGGCAATGGTTTGAGACTGTGTCCAACAGATAGTTTCAAACACATTAGAGGCTATATCCTACGACAACCCAGAGATAGAAACAATGTGCATTGCTATAGTAAGGATCTTAGGAATGGCAGCAAAAATTTCATTTAGACCTCGAAACATCAATAATCCATAACACACAGGACACTCTGTATGGAGAAGATCTTCAGCAAGGGTTTGGAAGCATTGAAGCACACAGTATGCTTGGTTGAGAGGGTTTTTCTATTTTGCTTTATCAGGGGACTAGTAAGAAATAAAATTAAAATGTTGCATGAATATGAAAAACTGCAAGTTAAGCCTTTGCTTATTTTAATGGCTTTTCCACACAGGTGCATCTAACACAAAGAAAGTGGAGGACTCTTATTCCCAGCTTCAGGAGCAGTCCCAGAGGTGGTAATGGATATGTCAATACCATGCCATTTCAAAATGAAATGAGTCAATTTGAGTCTAGGAAAGAAGTCTCTATTAGTCACAGATAAATATTCAACCAAGAATGTCACAGGAACCTAACAAGAAGAGAATATGGGCAGTATTGAACACATGCAGTCTTTTCTCATAACATCAGCTCCTTCTATCTATAAAGAAAATGACAGCATTCAGAACTGCCGAAGACAAGCACACAGTCTTTCATTATTAAACTCTTGGCTTGTGTACAGATGAAAGCTCATGGTGTCTTGCTTTCACTTCATCATAGATACTCTCTTTCCCCAGGGATGTGATTCTTAACTATATTAAAAATTAATAATTATAATAAAATCACCTCAAGTCTTGCAATTGGTCATAAAACAAGATTTATACCAACTGGCAAAGAAATATTCAATCAATTCCTGTTTTACACTTAAAGTAAGATATACTATTGTTCCACTTATCTGTGGGAAGTATTTCCCAAGTTCTTTCAGTGAATGTTCAGAAACAAGGTATGATTGGATCATATCTCTCTCTATATATAGATATATAGAAAGAGATATGTAGATATAGATATGTGTGTTGTATATATGTTTGTCAATAAATAATATATAAATTAAGCACAGTGAAGATTAATATTAAGAATACAGGGCCCTTAGCAAGCATTAAAAAGTTTATTTTCTTTTTCCTTCAAATCAAGAACTTTCATACTTAGAAGAAGCACCTTGCAGATTTTAATGACAAATCTAAACTACTGTTGTCATCACTATCCATAGGCCTATGGACCTAATTAAATGGATTATGTGATACTAGAACACAAGAATTGTAAAAGAGCAGCAACCTTATAATTAAGGTGACTGTATAGTAGCAACAATGCAAATAGCAAGTATATTGTGGATACTTGTGCCAGGCAGAATAGAGTGGGATTCAACCTACTGTTTAGAACTGGGCATACTTTGAAACTTACATAGTATTTATTCTTGGAATGTCCCATTTAATACTTTTAGACTGTAGTTGTACATATGTATAACCTAAACTGTGGGATGTAGAATGTCAAATAGGGGAAATTCCAACTCATATCATATTTCAGCTTAAGAAGTACTGAAGAACTTACGTTTTATAACTTTGAAAAAAACTATAGCTTTCTTGAGTATCATGTTACTAAGTGTTTAAAACACATATTTCAAAAATATCAATTCTGCTTGTTATTTTCTCTCAGAAAAATAATATAAAGAAAAATAATTGAGAAAAGAGCATAGATGTTGTAAACTATTGCACAAACTCTTGGTAATTTCCAAACTTTAAAACTTATGTAATTGAATATAGGCATTACGGCTCCTTGCAGGCACTAACTAAAACTCAAGGAACATGGTAAATATTGTTCTTGGTAATGCCAGTCCAGCCTGTGAGTCCGTTTTTGGAGAGTTTTCCTCTGTGACAATTGAAGATAGTAATCTATAGAAATACAATCTACAGAAAGAGAAGGAAAGACACAAACCCAGCCACAAAACCCTTGACCTATAATCTTTCTATCCTGCAAGATGTGCTGGGGCAATGGTGCACAGAACTTGTGGGAATGGTCAATCAATATTTGGCTTAACTGGAGGCCCATGCCACAAAATGTGGTCCATGCCTGAGACCTGACACTGCCTGGATAGACAGGAACCAGAGACTGGATAGAACTCAAGATGACTGGCTGAACAAACAAAACTAAATGAACAGCTGAGTGGTTCCTAAGGATATTCTACCATCCTCCTAGATCAGTGCTTTGCCCAGTGTCATTAGAGATGCTTCCCCTGCCAGCAGATGGGAGCATGTGCAAAGACCACCCCCCTCCAGCTAGATAATATGCAGAGAGAGAGTCTAAATTGGAAGTCTCCATTGGGTAGCTCCCTCAAAGTTTTCGGAATTGTGAGGAAAAGAAGGAAGAATGTGGGAGTCAGAGGGGATGGAGGACACCAGCAGAAAATGGCCCACTGAATCAACTCAGCAAGAAACATATGGAGTCACAGAGACTAAAGTGGCAAGCACAGGGCTAGCATGGTTCAGGATCAAGTCCTCTGTGTATATATGTGTGTCTGTTAGCTTGGTGTTTTGGGCGGGACTCCTCACAGTGGAAGCCGGTGTGTCCTTGACGACTTTGATAATTTTTTTGGACTCGTTAGTACTATTGGTTCTCGTGTCCTGCTTCATTATCCATCCGCAATATGAGGGCTTTTGTCTTGTCTTATTGTGTGTTTTTTTTTTTTTGTCTGTTTTGTTTTGTCTCCTTTGGTTGTTATCTCTTGGAGGTCTGCTCTTTTCTGAATATAAATGGAGGGAGAATGGATCTAGGAGCATGGAAGGCTAGAAGAAATGGAGTGTAAATTGTGTTTGGAATGTATTACATGAGAAATGAATCTATTTTCAATTAAAAGAATACCCTGGGGGGGAGGGAGGGAAGGAGAGAGAGAGAGAGAGAGAGAGAGAGAGAGAGAGAGAGAGAGAGAACTAAAATGTACACATATAACCCAAATCATGTACATAAAATAAAAATTTACAAATTCCCTCTGAAAGTATTTTCATTATAATTTTAGCATATAATAAAATGATCTGACCTTATTACAATTTGAGAAGTCACACACATTCCATGAAGAGTTTACCCAAGACTGCATTAAAAGTGTATGTCTAGATGATCTGTAAGCTCTGCTTGGAAGGAACAAGCCATACTACTACTCCTGAAGGGAGTAGCATGCTGAATTCAAAGTGGGTGGTTTATCGAATGACCTCTAGAACTCAATAAAGCAATGCCAATTACCAACAAATTTGCTGAATAATGTCATGCATAGCATTATTGACTTTTCTAATGACACATTGTTTGTACTTTCAAAATGTGTACATCAATTATTGACAGAATTATTATAATGACAAAAATGTCAATACAATCTCATTACATAAGTGCCACATAAAAAGATATACAACCTGTTTATCAACAAACTGCTGCAAGGTGAAATAGGCTTTACTTTGCTCTGAAGAACAGCAGTCACACGAACCAAGGTACAAATGAAGGGTATGCGTGTAAACATTTAATTCATTTTAATATAAAATAGTGGAGGTAAATCCTGCATATCTTTAAAAAGTACAATTGCAAGTGATCTTATGTACCATGGTATGTGTCAGAAATTATAGCATATGAGTTTGCTGTTATTGCTACTGCTAATATTTATTGAGAGAACAGACTTTTGTTATTAACTAGCTTGTCAGCTTAAATATAATTTAAAATCACTATTTATGTTCTAGTTACTGAGTGCTCTCATTTGAAAACATTTCATGAATAGACAGATTTCTAAGTTTTGCTATTGAAATATTAACATTGTGGACATGTGTGCTTCTTTGGAATAATTTCTGAAAATTTCAGTATCTTCTTTTTGGAAAGCAATACCTGATTTTGGACTGACTGTAGCATATTACTTATTAGGATTCAACTTCTAGTGAAAATACAAGATCCTAAGGCAAAGTTTCAAATGTTTTACATTGGACAAATTGATATCATAATTTTTCTTTATTTTGCCCAGAACTCCACCTTCATGTTTTGTTTGCAGATGTTTTAGACACTTCGTATCATGTATCACTGTGCATCTTATTAGTGCTTACTTCTATGTTTTTAAATACTGTGTTGAAACAACTAGACTATAGGAACAAATTATCCATCATTATATAGAACAGTTTAACACTAAAGAGATTTTCCACATATTTATTGTATATAAGAACTATTTGCCTAAATTTTTGCATGTGAATTATACCTAAAGGTGTTAAACAGAAATTTCCAGAGGCTGAATATTTAGTGGTGATATCATTAGGAAAGTGACTTTGTTGTCAAGTTTCAGAATGTCCAGTGTTTATTTAAGCTATGCAATAATTGATAAAGGGAAATATCAAGTATGTGAAAGACATAGACACAAACTTTTATTGAATTTTACATGTACACTGAGAATTGGAACAAGCAAGAGAAAAAATTGAGAATGGTACCAAGGTTTTGTTTTTCTTACTTTTATTTTCCTTACCTTAGACTAACTAGTGCCAAATACAGAACACATAAAAGGCCTGTTTGGAAGAATGTAATAAGTTATGACTGGGTATGATAATTTGACTATTTGTCAATTAGTAGATTAGCAAATCAGCCAATGATATGAACATCTAAAGCTCAACTAGACATGAAAATTAGTAGGAATAAGTCCACAGTAGGAGAGTGTCCCGAGCTAAGATCTCGCCAGCAAGAACACACTCGGACAACCGGATTCTTCTGTGGCAAAGCTTTATTGCTTCATCGTGAGGAAGACCCCGAGNCCCAGAAATGGTGCAGCTTATATATGTCTTAGTGTGGCGTGTCTGCACCTGATTGGCTGCTTGCTCAGAATTTCAAAAGTACACCCCGGGATGGGTCGTGACTTGGCGCGAACTCACTCTTGCACTTGCACACATTAAATGTTTATAGTTATGAACAACAGAGGCCAACGCCATCCTGTAATGGCGATTGCTCACAGCTCTCTACAGGAGAGTTGGAGTAATAACAGAAGAGAATCAAAGAAGGAATGAAACAGTAAGAGGAGAGACTTCCTTTAAAAGACTAAAAATGTGTAGAGCAAACCAATGCTGACATGAAGTCTAAGTGG
The DNA here is from genome assembly GCF_900095145.1 of Mus pahari. Lineage (NCBI taxonomy): Eukaryota > Metazoa > Chordata > Mammalia > Rodentia > Muridae > Mus > Mus pahari. The sequence continues at coordinate 49,739,595 of NC_034592.1, read as the reverse complement.
TAAAGCCAAGGAGGACGGCAATCAACAACAGGATCTCATGAAAGCTGTGGTTATGAATAGCAACACTAGAGCTTCATCCATGTATCAACCTGCCTGCTATGGTCACCAATGATCCCTAGCACCCATTCTCAACTACATGGGCAGTTGGGACACTTAAAGGAATGACATATATCATTCCTCCATGTTTGTATATGCTCAGCCCAGGAAGTGGCACTATTATTAGGTGCGACCTTGTTGAAGTAGGTGAGGCCTTGTTGGATTAGGTGTGCCACTGTGGATGTGGGCTTTAAGACATTCATCATAGCTGCCTGGAAGTTATTATTCTGCTATCAGCCTTCAGTTGAAGATGTAGAACTCTTAGCTCCTCCTGCACCATGTATGCCTAGATGCTTCCGTGCTCCCACCTTGATGATAATGGACTAAACCTCTGAACCTGTAAGCCAGCCCCAATTAAATGTTGTCCTTTATAAGACTTGTTTTGGTTATGGTGTCTGTTCACAACAGTAAAACCCTAACTAAGACAACATAGTATTGATATGTGACATCCAGAGTCTTACTGAAACACATGCGTGGACACACACACACACACAAACACATACACACTCACACCAAATGTTCATTAGGCAAAGGAATAGAGACCAAGTAATTTGATGAAGTGGAAAAAGCACATGATGTGCTACCAGTAGAGCATCAGCGCTGGCAAAGGGAACAAAGGTCTTCCTAAAAAATATATGAGAAATGGGGCTGAAGAGTTAGCTCAGAAGTTAAGAGAATCCACAGAACCAAGTTTGGTTCCCAACACTTAGATCCAAACTGTCTCTCACTAGAGCTTCAAGTACCCAATGCCCTCTTACCCTCTTCTGCCCCCCACAAGCGCCTGCAGCCATTCCCGTAGCATGTAGGCATAATTTAAAAATTAATTAGTGAAATAAGGGTAGTGGAGGATGTTCTTAGGCTGAAAAAAATCAGGGCAACAAAGGTTTGAATAACAGAAGGCAAAAATGAAATCTCTATCAATCTCAGTATGGAAGAATGGGACCAAGTCATGCATAGCACAGCGCAGTAAGAATTTTCTCACCAGTCAGGGGTTGCCCCACCACAGAGTCCCACTCTGCCCTTCTTAGCATTGATTCTGCCATGAAGAGTCTGTGCCTGAAGAATTGAATACACTTCCACCCCAAGATCCCCAAGCCTGACCACACTAGAAAGAAAAATTGATGAGAAGCTGTCAGAAATTTTGTTAATATGAACTGTATATGCAGGATTAATTATTTCATAGTCCTGGGTGCTCTGAGGACATAGTTTGAAATTATTACTCCTTTTTAAGATATTAATTCTCACCTAGAGATCACATTTATTTTACAGCATTTGAAATTTTTATCAGATGGAAGTTTTTGAATCGGATACTAACACCTTTTGATCTTGGCATAATCAAATTTGAAAATACAACTTTTCTCAAATTTAACTCTGTTTTATAAGCATTTGCTGCCCCAAAATGCAAGATTACTGAATGTTTTCATAGGCTTTGCCAGATGGTGGGGGAAATGGATATTTTCCCACTATTTATATTTTACAGAGGTAGTTCCATTAATCTCTGCTGGTTAGACCAGCCTACCATCATGGAGTTATGCCCTGTGAAAAGAAGAATTTATGTTAAATCTGATTTTGTTGGTTATCTTCATCTCTTTTCCCTGCCTTTCTTTGCTTTTTCTAAGATGACTTTTCCCCACATGTATTTCCTCTTACCACTGCGAAGGTAGTTTACAGTGTTTGGATACATTCTCGGATGTTTGCAATGCTTTGGCAGAAATCGAACTGTAGGTAGACTGTTACATAAGTCCCTGCCACTGCACAGACTGAACATTTGGAGTGCCGTCATTGACAGTTGCAGATACTGGGAGCTGTTTTATCTAGACTTCCAGGATGTCTCAGCAGATCTTTAATCTGATATAATTGTGCCAAAATAACCTGGTGCCATGAACGCACAATATGTCTGTGCTAAAAATCCTCAGAGGGGGATAAAGGGGGAAAACTTGTGTGAGTAACCCCACAGGCAAAGCAACTGGGATCTGTTATTTCCAAAACTAATGTGATTGTGTTAGCTGTTTCCAAAGAGCAAAGGGCATATTATCATTAAATATCTTCAACTGCTCACCATCCTCTGTATGGGATGGGCTGCGTTTGTTCTCCTCTTCAAAATATCAATTTTATATCCAGCTTTGAATGTTTGTTTACATTCATTCGCATGACTGTGAAGTCCCCATCAGGATTTTGAAATTTTATCCTGAATGTGAAAATACCATTAAGATAATTTCTGATGGGAGGAAAATAAATAAAACTTTACAATATAATCAGCTTTAGAATCAGCTATAAAAAAATAATTATATAGAAAGGGAATGGAAAGCACAAGAGCAGATTGGGTCATGAGTGCTGACATTTTATGATTATTACCACGAACGGGTAATAAAATCGCAGTTCCATGGTTCTATCTCAGACCTACTGGAAAGGAATCCGAGAGTGAGAATTAATGAGAAAATTAGAATGATCATTACTAGTGCATGTCATGCAAGCACTACTCCTAGGCCACATCTCTACTTAGAATGAGTCTGAGCCAAACTTTAGAAATGTCTGGATGTATTAGCTGATTTTTTTCCCCTGTTGTCATTAGTCATTGTGTTTTCTTTCACCTTATATTAATAATAACGTGACATGACATGTTATAAATAACCTACCATGAGCTGAAATGAAGAGAAGAAAGTGGTGTCTTAGACACAGTGATACATAGGGTTCTTACAAAACAGAATCCCACGAACTGGGACTGACCAGGAAACTGGAAGGAAATTAGGTCATTCTCTGAGCAGGCACATTTGCCATCTTTATTACCTGGGGATCTGCCCTGATTTTCCTGCCTTGTTGATAGAGTCTTGTCCTAAATTAGTCATCACTGCATCCAAACCCACTATGATTAGTGGCCAAACAAATTAGTCATCACTGCATCCAAACCCACTATGATTAGTGACCAAACAAATTAGTCATCACAGCATCCAAACCCACTATGATTAGTGACCAAACAAACCACAGTGGTCAAGGGTCCTCCTGAGACCCTCTCATTATTCTCTCACTCACTTTAATGACAGTAAAGTGAAATCTGATAATACTATAGATGCCTATCAAGTCTATTTTAGAGATCATGTCATTCTGGTCCTCAGAGAAAGGATAAGACAATATTACAGACCTATGTCATGCCTAAAACGATTTAACGTCCAGAAATAGCTAATATCATGTACAAGGAAAGTCCGGGTTCCATGATTTATTGCTGAGTATTTTATCCCTGTTTATGTTTGGATTACTATTTGCTTAAGATTAATTTAAAATGAAAGTTAGTTCACATGAAGGCTAATGTATTGCATGTCAGTAGATATTAATTGCCAAAGTTAACTATTCTTCCCATTGGTTAAAGGAATACCTATTTGGTCAGCTTGATCTTTGTGATAAAGAACCTAAATTACTGGGTGCCAAAATAGACTTTTTTATAGAGGAAAACTTCTTGGTGGCATAGAACTCCTAATTCTGGCTATCACCCTGGTCCAGCTTTCCTTATAATAATGAAGGGAGTCCTGGCAGACTGGATATGACTCCTCATAATCTGATTTTCAGTTATTTTTAAAAGTTACTTAAAGATCATGATGCCCCAGTAACTAATTCAAAACCACAGGATCCCCTTTGTGCCTCTATTCTAGCTTGGCTCTTAACTTTCCACTGAGATGAAGAAAGCTAAGTGTGAAGCGCTGAAGCTAATTACTAGACACACAACAAAAATTTATGATTAGAAGAAATGCATGGAAGCAGAAAATATTAAAGTAGGGTAGAAATTTTCACACTTCTCATTTGGATAGATTTATATGTAAACTAAAAGACCTCAATAAAGTTCAGAAAGTTTATACAGTCTCGACAGAAAACCTTTCCAATTTAATGAACAGAATACCTTTATACAGAAATAGGCATTAAAATATGACTGTTCTTCAAGGAACAAATGTTTCCTAAGCAATCATGGGCAATGGTTTTTTTCTGCTTGTTTGTTTTTCAAAAATCTTTTTTATTTTGAAGGATGTTAGATCTCTGCTGGCAGTTTCCACTTTTAAAAAATTATAGATGCACTAGCCTCTCATCCCAAACTTCCTAGAAGTATATCGATTTACCTTTGAAAAATCATCATGCTCACACCTGCAACTTATAAAAGCAAATACTTAGTTTGAAGCTTACAGTTTCAGTAGGTTAGAGTCCATAGAGGCAGAACAAAGACATGAACTCAGGAAAAGCTGAGACCTTGAATCTTGATCAGAACTCTGTTCAGATATGTTGTGCATTTTTCTGATTGGATAATTTACTTTATTGATTCTTATTTTGAGTTCTCTGCATATTCTCAGTATTCATCTTCTATATGTTTAGTTGTCAAAGACTTTCTCTTACTCTGTGGACATCACTCAAGCCATTGTTTTCAATGTTTGACAGTTGGTGTTTGGAATTCTGGGGTCCCACTTGTCATTTCTGGACAGTAATTCCTGAGAAAATACAAAAGTCCTTTTCTGCATATGTATAATATTAGGTACTCCTTAAATTTTCTTTGAGCAGTTTCAATGTTTCTGAAGTCAACAACCCTGAGTTCTGATACATTTTGAGTCTATTGTAAGGGGATGGCATATATTTGTCTTCTTCAGTTGTTCTACACGTAGGCAGTCCATTTTCCAGGTTCTGTTTGTTGTAGATGCTTTTCCAGTGTGTATTTCTGACATCTATGTGAAAGATAGGATGTCTTAATTACTTGTACTTAGGTTAGATCTTCTATTATATTCCATTAAATCAGCATGCATAAGTTTGTGTGAGTCCCATGGACTGCTTATCACTGTAACTCTGTGATATAATTTGAAATCTCATTTGAAGTATCTTCAGCTTCATTCATTTTGCTCAGAATTGCTTTAGTACCCAAGGTTTATATGAATCTTTGGATAGCTTTTCTTTTTTTGCTTTTTAATAATAAATATTATGGAGATTTTTATTGGGATTGTACTGAACCTATACATTGCTTTTTGTGGGATGGTAATTTTCACATGGTTAACTCTTCCAATCTGTGAATGAAGTGACCTATTTCTCTCTTCAAGTATCTTCCTTAGGTTTTTCTTCAGAGGTGTAAATTTTCATTGTTGGAGTCATTCACTGCTTTGGTTGGGTGTATGCCTAAGAATTATCAGGTTATTGTGAGTCTGGTGATTTTATGATCACTTTCTTAGCATTTTTGTTATTGGTTTTAAAGGATTTTAATTTTTGTAAGTTGATTTTGTACCCTGACACTTTTCTGAAGAGTTCATCATTTCAATGTTTCTGGTGAAGATTTTGAGATCTCTTACATACAATATCACAGTGTCTGCAAATAAAGACAATGTGACTTCTTTGTCTTTTTGTAGTGTTCCTTCTTTTGTCTTATTGGACTCCTTAAGGACACAAATACTATACAAAAAGAGAACTGGGAAAGCAGAAAGACAAGTCTTGCTAAAATTAAACCAAGAAGAGATAAATAATTTAAATGATCCTACAAAAACTAAGTATATTGAAATAGCAATAAAGAAGCCTCATGACCTAGGACTCCTTGGGACCAAATGAATTCACTGCAGAATAATTTTAGACTTTTAGATAACTAAAACAGCTGTTTCTCAGATTATCTCATAAAGGAGAAACAGGACTTCCAAACTCCTCCTACAAAGTATTGCTTTAATATTAAAATCAGGTAAAGACATACTTAAAAACTATAGGCTAATATCCCTTATGAACATAGATGTAACAATTCACAATGAATCACTGATAAACTGATTGCAGACTTATTTCAAAAAGATCATTAACCATAATCAAGTGAGATTTATGACATCCTAAACATGCAAGATGGTTCAAGAAATAAATATAAGCAAATAAATATAAGAAATGATATCAATAGTCAGTTAAAGAGAATTAAAATCCTAAATGTTGCAGATGGAGAAATGGCTCAGTGGGTAAGAGTGTTGAAGATATATAAATACATACCTATACATTTACATATTCATATAAATATATGTATATACAGGATAAAATTATATATATATATATATATATATATATATATATATATAGAGAGAGAGAGAGAGAGAGAGAGAGAGAGTTAGAGAGAAAGAAAAAATGATATATATCAAGTATATATTGAGGATATATATTCATCTTTTCAGTGACCACAACAATCATTCCCAATATTCATATGTGTTAACTAACAATCATCTATACCACCAGCTTCAGTAAAAACACCACACTTTTCTGTCCTCAGTACATGCCTAGACTCATGTGCATAGACCCAAACACAGACTAACATAAACACACACACACAGACATACACACATATACATACATAATGCTAAAATAAATCTTCAAAATCATTATAAAAGTTCTAAATTATTATATATTATCTATACACCTTCAAAATATATATGAAGAAAAAATGGGTATCAACACTGCCAAATGCTTTGTTACTGAGTGGATAATAAATAAAAAATGTATATTTTTAAAACCTAAATCAGATGTGTGGGTGAATAGAGGAAAAGAACTCTCACAGAGCTGCAGCTTTATCAAGAAAGAGTCAACATAGCTGATATACCTCAAGCATACTGGGGCTGGGGGTGGATAGCTTGGGTCAAAATAAATAGAAATAATAGCCTAGAGTAAAGAAGTTTACAAAGAAATTATTCACAAGGAAAAAACAGCCCAAAGCAATTTTCTCTTTTATATTTCACTCAGACATCTATAAGCATTTTACATTTTATTAGCTAATACTTCAGCTTTACCAGGGTAAAATTCTATGACCTACAAAGTGATATTGATCAAAATCATTATTGGAATGGATTACACCATATGCATTGATCAAATAGCAGAAACCCATGTGATATCCAACTGTAAAAACAGTAATATAATGCAACAATTCTTCAGGCTCTCCCTTTATAGGCTAAATTACTGTTAAGACCCCAAGTAAGACATCATGTGTGGATAATTCTCTTTACAGGTCTTCCTCATTCACTATGTGCTGTATTAAAACTGGATACAATTGTGTCACTGTGAATCTTGATAACTTTTTAAGACATGGTTATACTAACAGGGTACCTTCTTCATACCTAATGATTCATACTGGTATATACCAATTCCTTTAAAGAAAACCAGGAAAAGCATGAGAATTGGAGCTAGAAAACTTGATGAATAATACAATGAGTTACATAAAGACATAAACTACTTGAAATATGGAGAATTTGTCTGTGGAGAACACTCTAGTGCCTACCATGACATTTTCAGGAGCCCTTAATTTATACATAACTTTATCTTAGAGAATAAGATATTGTTGGTACTAGGAAAGTTTCCCAATTACACATGGATAACCAGTACAGTGGTAACATTACATGTGATGGCTAAAATATTTACTAGTAGATCAAAAAGAACTTTAAAGCAACTAGAAATTGACTTATGAATATGCAGATTAATTGAATTTACTTAAAATAAGAAAGTTTTAGAAACAATGTGTCTTCTAAAAATAGGTAGCTCATAAAAGTATAATTTTAAAATTGAAAATAGGTTGTTCTCTCACACAAAATAGCTATACCAAATTTTCCCCACCATCCACAACTTCCAGTTCCCCGTACCTTTCTTCTTCACCAGATCCCCTCCCCTTCATTTTCCTTCCTGAAGGAGCTTGCCGCAGAAACAAGAAAGAAACACAAACAGGGCAAAACCAAGTATAATAAGACAAGGCAAAGCCCGCCCATTGAGGCTGGACTCGGAAAACCAATGAGAGGAACATATTCCTGTGAGCAGGCAAAAGAGTATTCTAAACCAGGAAAGGGGCACACTATCATACATTGTTGATTTTGATAATACATATTTTTAAATGCAATAAAATTAAGGCAATGTATGGCAAACTTAACAGTGAGAAAAGCTTTGTGATGTAACATAAGTAAGAATTTTATCCATATCATAGCAAATGGGCAGACAGGTCAGGCACATTATAGAGACATGAGTGGTTGCTTAAAATGAAAGAGCTAGCTCTCCACATTAATGCAAGGTTTTTGTTTTTTGTTTTTTTTGTTTTTTTTTTGTTTTTCATTTTTTGTTGTTGATTTTTTAGAGACAGGGTTTCTCTGTATAGCCCTGGCTGTCCTGGAACTCACTTTGTAGACCAGTCTGGCCTCGAACTCAGAAATCTACCTGCCTCTGCCTCCCAAGTGCTGGGATTAAAGGCGTGTGCCACCACACCCGGTTGCAAGTTGTTTTTTTTTTTTAATGAGAAATTTACACGAGTTCTTAATAATTTCTGAAAAAAACAAAACAACAGACAAGAACAAGACAGACATAAATCATGATTACATGCAAATCTTAAATTTTATATGACTCTGAAGAGAGTTAATAGCTCTTCTCAAAAGACTCCAACTCAAAGCCCATTTCAATCTGATCTATGCAATAAATGCAGACATCTCCTTGGATACTTTTAATTCCACATTTCATCCTATATCTCGCATTTCACACACTTTGGTTAATAATATTTTGCTTAATTATATTTGGTATATAAAAATGTATTAATTTGGTCACAAGAAACAAGAAAAATGCCCTCATGTTATTCTATATACTTTGGAAATATATTTTAATATTCATAACAACTATTGAATTTTTATTAAAGCAGACAATTACTTGCAAATAGTTAGATGGCCATCAGACTCATACCATTTGAGGCAGACTTCTTCAGATGTACTGATAAATCATCCTGAAATTTTCTTAGGAGGCAATTTTTGTGGAAGACTGTGAGCCGTAAGAGGAATTAGCTTGGACTAATAATGAATTAATTATTTATTTAAAGCTTCAGCTCATGACACATTTTCAATGACAGTATGCTAATGTAAGAGAATTATTAAGTTTGTGCAGAATTCTAGAATAAAAATTTTAAAATCACCAGAAGTATGTGCCACTTTCACTCTATGTTTAAACCCATGCCAGGATCTTCCTAGATATGCTTTTAAAAATGTGTAGTGTTTAATATTTGTTTTCAATCTAATGAGATCAAAGATCACCTAGGAAATAGGTCTCATGGCTACAGTGCACCAAACCCAGCACCCTACAGAAGCCCTTCTCTGTGACTAAACATTGGACTCTCCATCCTGAATTGGTTTACTGGCACACATGCTAATGGTGGTTTCAGGTCATGGACCCAAGAAGAGAATCTGTTAACACCACTTTATCAGACCAGTGTAATGCCAAATTATATTCTAAATCTTATCATGATAGCAATAATTATTTAATGTTGTCTCTCATCATTAAAGAAATTTCTCTTCAGGACAAAGGGAGAACATTGCAGAGAAAAACACCTCTGTATTCAATGCAGAGCAGAGATCAATGGACTGTGGGCTTCCTAGCCCCACTGGATACATACACAATGTAGCTCCTGTATCTGTGGCTCAGGGGACATCACCCTAGGTTGTACAAAAAAATTGTAAGGGCCAGAATATCAGGAATTCTGCTGTGAAACTGGCTCTGAGAAACAAGAAATAAACAATGACAGTATCAATAGGCATGCTAGCTCATGAGTATAAAAACATTACTGAATCCACTAAGCAGGTGACTCACACCAATACAGACACCAATAGCCCAACAGTAGATGGAGCTTAGGAACTCTTATGGAAGAATAGGAGGAAGGTTTGTGGTCCCCAAAGGGGATAGGAACTCTACCTGAAGATCAAAAAAGTCAACTAATCTGAACCCTTGGAACCCTAAGAGACTGAGACACCAACCAAAGAGCATGCATTTGATGGAACGAGGCCTCCCAACATATAAGTAGCAGATATGTGGCTAGGTCTTCATGTGGGTTCTGAACAACTATAGTGGAGACGATTCTTCTTTTTCTTTTTTCTTTCTTTGGTTCTTCGAGACAGGGCTTCTCTGTGTAGTCCTGGCTGTCCTGGAACTCACTCTGTAGACCAGGCTGGCCTCGAACTCAGAAATCCNCCTGCCTCTGCCTCCCAAGTGCTGGGATTAAAGGCATGTGCCACCACCACCCAGCTTAGTGGATACTATTCTTAAAAGCTGTTGCCTGTCTGTGGGAAGAATTCTTCTAACTGGGCTGCCTTGTCTGGCCTCAGTGGTATAAGAAGTGCCTAACTTTGCAGAGACTTGGTTACCAGGATGAGGGTATGCTCAGAGGGGCCACCACCTAACAGAGGACAAGAGGGGATGGAGGGAAGGATCATGGGAGGGGGTGACTGGGAGGGGGCACACTGAGTAGAATGTAAAGTGAATATGTAAAAAAAAATTTAAATTAAAACAAAAAGAAATAGCGATCAATACAAGAAGGTGAGGGATGCAGGAGGGGAAAGAAACACAATAAGCCACAGGGAATCATATTAATTTTTGTTTACTTCGAATTACATTACATAGGACATATATACATATATGCATATGCATACACTTGTTACTTCCAATTGGGTGTAAAATGCTCTCCTTAAAAGCTATATAGACAAGTACCACCAGGAGACAGCTCATCTTTCAGGAGTGTTGACAAGCCTATGAGCACAGGTAAGACCACCATTTCTGCTCAGAGGGGCATGCCTCGAGCCCTCAGGACACAGGAACCAAATAGCAGCCTGGGACAGGATCTTTCCAGTTTCAGCCAGTGCCTGGAGCTGATCCAGTGCCACAGCTCTCCATACCTAAATTCTTCCTGGAGAGAACTGGCCTCCCTGGAGAGTACTGACACACAGGTTTGCAGGAGGGACAAGCCACAGTCAGAGACAGCAAGACCAGCTAACACCAGAGATAACCAGGTGGCTAGAAGCAAGGGAAAGAACATAAACAACAGAAACCAAGCCTACTTGGCATCATTAGAACCCAGTTCTCCCACCACAGCAAGCTTTAGACACCCCAACATAACAGATTAGCAACACTCTGACTTAAAATAACATGTCATGATGATGATAGAGAACTTTAAGAAGGACATAAATGACTCTCTTAAAGAAATATTGGAGAACACAGGTAAATAGCAAGACACCTTTAAAAAGGAAACACAAAAATCCCTTAAAGAATTACAGGTAAACACAACTAAACAGGTAATGGAATTGAACAAAAGCATCCAGGATTTAAAAATGGAAATAGAATCATAAAGTGAGACAACCCTGGAGATAGAAAACCTACCAAAGAGATCAGGAGCCATAGATGCAAGCATCACCAACAGAACACAAGAGGTAGAAGAAAGAATCTCAGGTGCAGAAGATACCACAAAAAACATTGTCACAACAGTGAAAGAAAATGGAAAATACAAAAAGCTCCTAACCCAAAACATCCAGAAAATGTATGAGAAGACCAAACCTAAGGATAACAGTTATAGAGAATTGAGAAGATTCCCAACTTTAAGGACCAATATCTTCACCAAAAATTATAGAAGAAAACTACCTTAACCTACACAAAGAGATACCCATAAACATACAAGAAACCCACAGAACTCCAAATAGTTTGGACTAGAAATGAATCTCCTCCTGTCACAAAATAGTCCAAACACCAAATGCACAAAACAAAGAATATTGAAAGCAGTGAGGGAAAAATGTCAAGTATCATAAAGTCAGACCTATCAGAATTATACCAGACTTCTCACCAGAGACTATGAAAACAAGAAGATTCTGGGCAGATGTTATACAGACCCTAAGACAACACAAATGCCAGCCCAGGCTACTATACCCAGCAAAACTCTCAATTACCATAGATGGAGAAAACAAGATGTTCCATGACAAAACCAAATTTATACAGTATCTTTCCACAAATCCAGCCCTACAAATGTTAACAGATGGAAAATGCCAATGCATTACTTTCTTGCTTTTAGAAAAAGCAAGAAAGTAATCTTCTTTCAACAAACCCAAAAGAAGATAGCCACACAAACATAAAAATAACATAAAAAATAACAGGAAGCAGCAATCACTATTTTTAAAATATCTTTTAACATCAATGGACTCAATTCCCCAATAAAAAGGCACAGACTAAGAGACTGCATATGTAAACAGGACCCAGCATTTTGCTGCATACAGGAAACACAACTCAGTGTCAAAGACAGGTACTACCTCAGAGGAAAGGGCTAGAAGACAATTTTACAAGCAAATGGTCTCAAAAAACAAGTTGGAATAGCCATTCTAATATCGAATAAAACCAACTATCAACCAAAGGTTATCAAAAAAGATAAGGAAGGACTCTTCATACTCATGAAAGAAAAAAAATCTACCAAGAAGAATCTCATTTCTGAACATCTATTCTCCAAATGCAAGGGCAGCCACATTCATAAAGGAAACTTTACTAAAGTTCAAAGCACATATTGTACCTCACACAATAATGATGAGAGACTTCAACACCCCACTCTCATCAACAGACAGATAATAGAAACATAAACTAAACAGAGACACATTAAAACTAAAAGAAGTTATGGATCAAATGTATTTAACAAATATTTACAGAACATTTTATCCTAAAATGAAAGAATATACTTTCTTCTCAGCATCTCATGGTACCTTCTCAAAAATTAACGATATAATCGCTCACAAACAGCCTCAATAGATACAAGAGGATTGAAATAATACCATGCATCCTATCAGATCAACACGGACTAAGGCTGGTCTTCAATAGCAACAAAAACAACAGAAAGCCTACATAATATGGAAGCTGAACAATGCCCTGCTCAAAGATAACTTGGTCAAGGAAGTAATAAAGAAAGAAATTAAAGACTTTAGAATTTAATGAAAATGAAGGCAGAACATACCCAAACTTATGGGACACAATGAAAGCAGTGCTAAGAGGAAAACTCATAGTTCTGAGTGCCTCCAAAAAGAAAGTGGAGAAAGTATACACTAGCAGCTTGACAGCACACCTGAAAACTCTAGAACAAAAAGAAGCAAATAAACCCCAAGGGGCATAGACAGCAGGAAATAATCAAACTCAGGGCTGAAATTAACCAAGCAGAAACAAAAAGACTATAAAAACAATCAACAAAACTAGTAGCTGGTTCTTTGAGAAAATCAAGAAGATAGATAATACCTTAGCCAGACAAACAAGAAGGCACAGAGACAGAATCCAAATTAACAAAATCAGAAACGAAAAGGGAGATATAACAACAGAAACTGAGGATATTCAAAAAAATCATCAGATCCTACTACAAAAGCCTATATTCAACAAAACTAGAAAATTTGGGTGAAATGGGCAATTGTCTAGACAGATACCAAGTACCAAAGTTAAAACAGGATCAAATAAACCCTTTAAACCGTCCCATAACCCCTAAGGAAATAGAAGCCATCATTAAAAGTCTCCCCCCCCCCAAAAAGAAAAAGAAAATCCCAGAACCAGATGGGTTTAGTGCAGAATTCTATTAGACCTTCAAAGAAGACCTAATGCCAGTACTTGTTAAACTATTCCATGAAGTAGAAACAGAAGGAACACTACCAAATTCATTCTATGAAGCCACATTATGCTGCATGTTTTCCCTTGGAGATGGAACAGTTTCTGTCTAATCAGGAACTTGTCACAATTTCATAGAGGACTTCATAAAAGATTTATTTCTACTGCCATGTTTAGTATTACAAATAGATTTTAAAAACTGGTTGAGTGCATATTACCTTTAGCTTCAGAAGATATCATGTATATTTAAGAGGCATTTAGCTTTTATAAATTGTTTTGATGACTTAAAAATGTCAATACTGAATTGTATATTTTAAAATAAATTTTACTATTTTAATAAAAAAAGAAAAAAATCTATATAGACTCTTCCTTCCCACCTCTCAATATTTGCACCTTTCTCATCAAATTATTCCAATTTCTCTTTCATATTGTATACAGATACACTTACATCTCTATGAGAGAAATGTGGTATTTATCATTCTGAGTCTAGCATAGATGTCTGAGCATCATGATCTCCATTTTTATCTCCTTTTCTTCAAGTAACATAAGTTTGTGCTTCTTTACAACAGACTAAATCTTCATCCTGAGTATATGTCACCTTCTTTTTATTCAGTCCTTAGTTGACTGGACTCAGGGTATTTTCCATGATAAAGCTACTGTGAAAAATGCAATAATACTCACCAATATGCAAGTATCACTGTGGTATGCTGACTTATGATTCTTCAGTTATGCATCAAGTAGGGATATCTGGATGATATATTAGTTCTTGTTTTACTTGTCTGGGTTACATCAATATCTATTTCCTGTGTCTGCAACAGTTCACATTTCTTTAAGTAGAGTATAAAGATCCCTCTTTCCCACATGGCAAGCCAGATAGTAAATGTTCTTTCAAATATTTTCGGGTGATTTTTTGAGAGTTCTTTGTGTAACTTCCATGCTTATTTTTGATAGGTGTGGATTGATTACTGATTGACTAATTTTTCAAGTTCTTTATACATACTAAGTATTAGCCTCCTGCTGGATGTCTACTTCTTTTTCATCTGATAGAACATTTCCTTCTCTTCTTATTCTTTCACTTACTTGCAAGAGTTTTAGACATCATGGAATTCCACACTAAATTGCTATCATTCTTTTCTGAGTTATTGAAATCTTTATAAATGAAATGGACACATACTCCTTCCATTACCAGGAAGCTATCTCCAACTGATAAGTAATTTAAGTGGAAATATACTTTTCTCCCTTGGAGTTTCATTGGAGGAATAAACTATTGGTTTTTTTCTTTTAAATATTTTTATTGGCTATTTTATTGATTTACATTTCAAGAGTTATCCCTATGTATTATTCTAGCACTTTGAACATTTCAGTGTTACATGACAGTTGGCTAGGTCTAGCATTGACATCTCTAACATTATTCTCAGGAGATAAGATCACGATCTTGCCCCGAAGGCTTGGCTATCCTCAGCTTATTACTGCTTGCTCATCCTCTTGCCACTGGGCTTGCCGTTCTATAGTCATCTTCTTTTCTAGCTCTCCTTTCCCTATCCATCACCCTATGGCTAGGGGGAGTTTGATTCATGCTCAGTGACTTACAACAGTCAAATCACCAGCATGTTTTAGTTTTAAGGAATAATTTTTTTTTTCAAAATGGAGCATCACATTGGGATACAATGTGTCTCAGATATTTAAAATTTTAATTTAATTGAATTTTTTTTCACTTATTCACTTTACATTCCACTCACTGCCCCCCTCCAGGTCACTCCCTCACATAATCCTGCCCTGCTCCCCCTCCCACTATTCTTTTTATTTATTTTTTATTATTATTAATATTTTCTTTATTTACATTTCAAATGCTATCCTGAAAGTTCCCTATACCCCCCCACCCCTACTCCCCTACACACCCACTCCCACTACTTGGCCCAGCCCTTCCCTTGTGCTGAGTCATATAAAGTTTGCAAGACCAAGGGGCCTCTCTTTCCAGTGATGGCCAATTAGTCCATCTTCTGCTACATATGCAGCTAGAGACACAAGCTCAGGGGGTACTGGTTAGTTCATATTGTTTTCCACCTACAGGGTTGCAGCCCCCTTCAGCTCCTTGGGTACTTTCTCTAGCTCCTCCATTGGGGACCCTGTGTTTCATGGGATGGAGAGAGATGGCTCAGACGTTAAAGGCTAGGCTCACAACCATAAAATACAAGGAGTAATTTTTAAGGTGGCATAAGTCTTCAAAGTCATGGGAAACAGCAAACTAGAACTCCTCAGCACTGCTGCTTTACAGCACCAGAGATCTCACCCGCTGCATGAGTCACTGTCTGGCTAATCTACAACTAGATTTTCAGACTTGAGAGAATTGTGGATTTGTTTTGTGAGTAGAACTGCCAGTCTCCTTTCACTAAGGGTACCTTGCTCACCATGTGCATGTGCCGTCAGCTTTCGCTGAATATCTGACTGACTTCTTTTGCTGTCTCTTCTATTTCCTTGCACTGTCCGGTTATCCTACCAGTTCCTTTATAAGGTCTAATGCTTAGGCTTTCTTTATTTCATTTGAGTTGATTGGATTTTTGTTCTTGACTTTACTAGCCCATTTGGAGGCATCCCAAATCTGCAGTCTTCCATTTCTCCCTTTTTGATGGCTAAGTAAATGTGAAACCATTATATTGTGTCATATTTACACTGCATAATTTTTATTTTTCTGAGTTTTAATTGATAACAAATTATGATGATTTCTCCACTTCCCATGAGGGTTTGTCATGGGAATGCCACTTTGCCCACCTTTTATAATCTGTGCATATCAGTCTAATATATATTTCCTTTCATTCTCTTCTTTCTATAAACTTCACCCTTATAATTAGTGGGTTTTCTGGTTTTGTTTTTAACTGCTTATATTAATGGTACTATATGATGGTAATTATGTATGTCATTTTTTAAAAATTCCTAAAATAAGATTAGATTAAGGGCCTCTGATATTTTCATTTTATCTCAGTCACATGTTCCAATACTCTGCCTTCAATACATTTTGAGGTACTGTGGATTGAGGCTTCACAATACTGTGAATTTTGGAAAAAAAATAAAACTTGTCTAGTAACTTCATTTCTTGTTTTATCGATAGCTAAGTTTATAGACATCTAACTACAGGTGTAAAAATTTTGCATAGTTAATTGTAGCAAGAAAGTGAAATAGATAAAAGTGCACATTATTTTCTCAGAAGCAGAACTTATGCCATGGTGATTTTAAAGATTTAATTGCATTTTGACCTATACTGTAGATGGAGAATTGTCAGTAAACTTTGTAAAGTTATGTCTTCCGTTCTAATATATAATAACTTAGATCAAATTTTTTAAATTATTTTTCAGTGAATACTATGAGAACTTTATACATCATGTCTTTAGTTTATTTCAAGTGGTATTTATATATGTTTTGTTTACTGAATACATACTTTTTCTCTTCAAGCAATTTTCAGCTTATGTTCTTTGCTATTTTTTATTATTTATTATTGATTGATTGATTGATTTTAAAATCCAGATTTTATTCCCCTCCCAGTCCACCCTCCACCTGTTCCACATTCCATTCCTCATCCCTCACTCCGGTCTCCAAGAGGATGTCCTCCCAATCCCCTTTAAACTCCCTGGGGCCTTCAGTCTCTTGAGGGTTAGGTGCATCTTCTCTGACTAAACCCAGACCTGGTGGTCCTCTGCTCTATATGAATGGGGGGGGGGATCTCATATCATCTGGTGTATGCTGCCTGGTTGGTGGTCCAGTACCTTAGAGATCTCCAGGTTGATTGAGACTGCTGGTCCTCCTCCACAGTCAACCTCCTCCTCAGCTTTTTCCAGCTTTCCCCTTATTCAACCACAGGGGTCAACTGCTTCTGTCTATTGTTTGGGTCCAAATATCTGCATCTGACTCTTTCAGCTGCTTGTTAGGTCTTTCAGAGGGCAGTCATGCTAGGTCCCTTTTTGTGAGTGCTCCGTAGCCTCAGTAATAGTGTCAGGCCTTGACTTCCCCTTGAGCTAGATCCCACTTTGGGCCTGTTTCTGGAACTTCTTTTCCTCAGACTCCTCCATTTCCATCCCTGCAGTTCTTTCAAACAAGAACAATTATGAGTATGAATTTTGACTGTAGAATGGCAACCCCCTCCCTCACTTGATGCCCTGTATTTCTGCAGGAGGTGGGGGTCTCTAATTCCCTCTCTCCAATGTAAGGCATTTCATCTAAGGTCCCTCACTTTGAGTCCTGAGAGTCTCTCACCACTCAGGTCTCTAGAGGGTCCCCCAATCTCCTACTTCCTGAGGTTGCCTGTTTCCATTCTTTCTGCTGATCTTCAGGGTTTCAGTCCTTTCTCCCTACTCAATACCAGATTATGTCCCCCCCTTTCCCCCCACCCCCTTTCCCTCCCAGGTCCCTTCCTCCCTCCTGCCTTGTGGTTGCTTTCTTCTCCCTCCCAACTGGGACTGAGACATCCTCACTTGGGCTCTTCATCTTATTGATCTTTTTGAGTTCTGTGGACTGTATGTTGGGTACTCTGTCTTTTTGCTGTTGTTGTTGTTGTTGTTAATATCCACTTATCAGTGCGTACATTCCACTCATGTCCTTTTTGGTCTGAGTTATTTCACAGAGGGTGAGATTTTCTAGTTCCAGTCACTTGCCTGCAAAACTCAGGATGTCCTTGTTCTTAATAGCTGAGTAGTATTCAATTGTGGAAATGAACACATTTTCTGTATCCATTCTTCCGTTGTGGGACATCGTGGTTGTTTACACCTTCTTGCTATCACAAACAAGGCCACTATGGACGTAGTGGAACACATGCCCCTGTGGCATGGTGGGGCATCTTTTGGGTATATTTCTAAGAGTGGTATAGCTAGGTCTTCAGGTATATCTAGTTCCAGTTATCTGAGGAACATCCAGATTGATTCCCAGAATGGTTGTATCCATTTGCAATCCCACAAGCAATGGAAGAGTGGTCCTCTTTCTCCACATCCTTACCAACATGCGAAATTTTAAATATTTCAGCCCTTATGCCCTATAATACATTTTATCTTACTCTATCTTTCTTGGTTTTTTTTTTTTTGGAATTCTGATTACATAAGATATTACACTTGATTTTCTTGTTCATTAAGACTGCTCACTTTTGTTTCCTTATGTTAAATCTCCACTTCTTATACAAGTAATTGCTCCTGAAAGTTCTCATGTAAATTTATGCTATTATATTATTATTATTATTATTTACAATTGTCTACTGATTTCTGTATTTTTCTGCAGAGAAGCATGTACACTCTTGATTTTCCATGTAGTTTAGGTTTATATTTCCCATTTAAATTCCAAAACTGTCTCTACATCCATTAACATTGCTATTTTAAATTTTTGAATATTTTAAAAATATCTTATTAGATATTTTCTTTATTTACATTTCAAATGTTATACCATTTCCTAGTTTTCCCTCCAAAAATCCCCTATCTCATCCTCCCTCCCCCTGCTCCCCATCCCCCCACTCCCATTCCTGGTCATGGCATCCCCCTATACTGGGGCATAGAACCTTGACAGGACCTAGGGCCTCTCCTCCCATTGATGACCGACTAGGCCATCCTCTGCTACATATATAGCTAGAGTCAGAAGTTCCACCATGTGTTTTCTTTGATTAGTGGTTTAGTTCCAAGGAGCTCTGGGGGTACTGGTTAGTTCATATTGATATTCCTCCTATGGGGCTTCAGACCCCTTCAGCTCCTTGGGTACTTTCTCTAGCTCCTTCATTGGGGGCCTTGTGCTCCATCCAATGGATGACTGTGAGCATCCACTTCTGTATTTGCCAGGCACTGGCAGAGCCCCTCAGGAGACAGCTATAATTTCTCTGTAGACATTCTAACATTTGTGTTCATTTAAATTCTGGATTTTATTTGTTTATTTCTTGCTGTAATTTTTATTATACACTATGCAAAGATAATATTTTGCAGGCAGCCTAGGTTCTGTTCACTTCCTGTAAAGAGTATTGAGTGCTATTTCTCAGACAGTGATAGCTGTAGTTGTTAGTTTTGAAACATGGGAATTTCTAGTTCAGCTTCATTGGAACTGTGTTACTTAGGATTTTTTTCCTTTGAGGAAGGTATTCGTCTTGACACATTATCTGCCATCCACCTTTTGTGTTTCCTGGAGAAGAACCCACACCCAATTCATCTGTTTGATTTCCTGTGGACAAACAGAAATATCTATCCATGGAAATCTGTCTCCTATTTGGTGTTTTTTGCTATTATTAGTGTGATCTTCTTTCAGGCACAGTACAAGAAACAGCCAAAGACACTAGGATAATTGTACCCTTCTGGGTCTGTCTACTTTCCAAAATTTGAACTCGTAAGTTCCAGCTACTCAGATTGCTTCTCTATCCTTGGAGATTTCCAGGTAGAAAGGCAGCAGCTTTCTGCTTGAATACATCACTGCTACCGCGAGAGGCATTACATGGTTATGTGGGTTTGGTTAGACTGATAAACATTACCCTGACGTAGTCATATCAAACCTCTTTCAAATTATATCTGTAAGCAAGAGTCAATTATCCAGCAAAGATGGATAGCATAACTGGAGAAAACAAATAGTGACCTGCACATCCTTCAACAACACATGTGCAGTGTCCCCAGGGGAGTTTTGAATTATAGTAAACCGATTTTGCTTCATTTGATGAATTGTTTAAGGTAAAAATAAGTGGAGAGACGTGCTTTGAAAACTGCAAATGAACACAGAATTTTTCTCTAGAGCACTGTGCTAAAATGTAATTTGAACCTGAGTCTGAGTCTGACATGTGCCACTACAGTTACTGAGTCTAAGATGTGCAAGGAATATTAAATAATAAAGGTTTTAAATGTTTTATCAGATTCAGTGTGTGTGTGTGGGGGGGGGTTCCTTATGGCTAATAGAACTATTCCAGCTGCAATAAAACATCAGGGAGCAATCACTGTTTTCAGCCTTACTTCCAAAGAATATGGTTGGCATGTTCATGAGGAAAAGACTGATACCCACAGATGGCATTCTTACTCCTTCACGATCATTCAAACAGCTTTAACTGACAGAGGAGCCAGTAAGCTCAGTTTGACTGAAGCACTATGTTTTACAGAGTTGAAAGTCTGCCTTTAGAATTTTAGAACATTTTTCTTTCATCTGTTCCCTTCTGTAATTTCAGAAATCAGCCACAAATCCTCCTTACAGATATGCCTGTGAAATTGAATTTAACAAAGCTAGTTAATTAAAAATATAACTGTGTTCAGAAAATGAATTCAGAGCAGCTTAGCCTAAGCACCATGCTCCCCATTTCCTCTTGCAAAGTCTTTTCAGTTCTATAAGATGAATGCTTTGTTCTTAATCTTGCTTTTACTTGCGTTTGTAAACGAACAGAAAGCCTAACTCAGAATGGATTAAAATGCAATATTTTGGTAAATAACTTTACACAAGTAAACACTTACTTCAAAGGTAATCATTGAATAACATGACACAGAATGTGGTTAAGCCTTTAGACCCTACTGGATAAATCTGTATTATTTCATTATTTTAAATAAAACTTTAAAGTTTATCAGACACTAGAAGAGAAGGCACGCATCCCGTAAAGAAACATATGGAGGATCTGGTGATAGTTTCCTGGGAGAATAACTAGATCAGTATTTTTTCCTTCTCAATATTTACTTCATTTGTTGTTTCTACAGAAATGCATTTGTACTTAGCACTGAGGTAAATCTCACTGAATTCTTACAGCAATATGTTGCATATAATTTTGATGTTATATTTGGACTCTGATTTGTGCTATTTTTTGACTTATCACATAGCTCTATTTTTTTTTTAATTGCTGAATCATGTTTTATCTAAAATCCAAAACCACATTGTCTTAGTTAAGTTTCCATTGCTATGAAAAGATACTATGGCCAAGGCAACTCTATAAGTGACATTTAATTGGGGCTGAATTACAGATTTGGAGGTTCAGTCCATATCACCATCATAGGAAGAATCGCAACAGTGTCCAGGCAGGAATGGTGCTGGAGAAGTAGCTGAGAGGTCTGCATTTTCATCCCAAGGAAATCAGGAGCAGACTCTCTCCCATGTGTCTGGGAAGAGGGCCTCAGAGCCCACCCCCAAAATGACACACTTTCTCCAACAATGCCAAACCTTCTAATAGTGCCACTGCCTGGGCCAAGCGTACTCAAACTACCACACAAATTATGGTGTTTCAATAATTGCAATAAAAATAAAAAAGTAAGTCACAACAATGTATTAGATGTTTAAGTTATTACTGCTACTGTAGTAGTCACATATGAACATTTCTTTTTCTTAAAAGAAAAAAAATAGTGTTTTATTAACTACCACACTGTTATAATGAACATTTCTTATACACATACTATTTATATAATGAAGCCTTTAAGCTGTAGTTTCCATGGAATAAAGAAGATAAATTATAGCTCATTAAATTCATATTTATTGGGCACAAAACGTTGAGTGAAATGTGTGGAGATGTAGTTACTGATGCAGTAATTGTATGAGGTATAGACACATCCATTATCTTACTTAAATACCCTAACTTTCTTTAAACATTCAAAAGGCTGTATGTTAGAGAGAATGTCAATAATATTCCAATTAAAAGAGTTATACTACTAGATGTTTGGCATGATGTGTACTCTAGATTGCAATTGGATTTCAGAATCTCTTGATGAAAAGCCAAGTCAAGTCAGTTGGCATTTCTTCCTGACTCTGCTTAGCCGAGTAGAATGTCAAGGGCCAGCTCTATTTCAAGATGAATGTGTAATGAGCTGGTGTTGAAGGAAGTAGGACTGCCAACATTTTGTTGTACATTTTCTCATGCTGAAGTAATGCATGGATTCAAAAATTTTGTTCAGATTTATTAGAGTGTGAGACCATGAGTCCATGACCATAATATCCTAACCTAAATAAACCTAATGATAACAGCTAGCTATCTTATTAAGGTGAGAATGGCAATCAGGTAAAGGCACAATGGTCTTAAGTAAAGTGAATTTTTTTTAAATTTTTTAAATTAATTAATCAATTTATTAATTATTATTTTCTTTATTTACATTTCAAATGCTATCCCGAAAGTTCCCTATACCGCCCCTCTGCCCCTGCTCCCCTACGCACCCACTCCCACTACTTGGTCCTGGCCTTCCCCTGTGCTGGGTCATATAAAGTTTACAAGACCAAGGGGCCTCTCTTCCCAATGATGGCCGATTAGGCCATCTTCTGCTACATATGCAGCTAGAGANTCNAGCTCAGGGGGTACTGGTTAGTTCATATTGTTGTTGCACCTACAAGGTTGCAGCCCCCTACAACTCCTTGGGTACTTTCTCTAGCTCCTCCATTGGGGGTCCTGTGTTCCATCCAATAGCCGACTGTGAGCATCCACTTCTGTGTTTGCCAGACACTGGCATAGCCTCACAAGAGGCCGCTATATCAATTTACTATCTTACATATAAGCTAAAATGTGTTCGATAGGAATATTAGGAATTTTCTAACAACAGAAATTATTAAAGAAAAAGATGATTTGTTTGCTTGGCAGAAGATGATGAAATGAGGTCACTTTGGGTTACCTTAGCAATTAATTGGGCATTGGTTAAGGGAGCAATGATAAAACCTCTATGATTTCAAATTTAAGAATGGTTACAATAGACAGAACTTAGGACGTCTGTTGAGCTTTGGTTTGCAAATGTTGGGAGCTCTCATCCCTGCATCCCAAACTGTCATGCAGCTTCTACAATGAACCCCTGCAATGAAGAGAAACCCATCCACTTAGCATCATTCCTAAGCCCTTCTTACATACGGACAATGGCCACTTAAAAACATTTAACCAGTATAGCTTTCTAAAGTATTCCCCACATGTGTAGACTCATGAGAAATAAAGGCAAAGGGCAGATTAAAAATTTGGCCTGTTAATAAATATTTTATTAGCTATTTTTGTTGGAGATTAAAGGTCTCCTCTGTTGCCAGCACCATGATAACAATGATACAACACTCAATGAGAAAGGAAGTGGGTGTTTTGCCTATGATTTTTCTATCTTGTTCAGCTTCAGCTCAGTTTAAATTTAAGGTCAAGCTACGCTTCCTTCTTTCAGATTGACTTTGTGTCAATCCCCACATGATTACAAGACCTGTGCTACCAATATTCATGTCCAGGTGATATTTCTTTTCTATTAGATAATTTCTTCATTTACATTTCAAATGCTATCCCCAAAGCCCCCTATACCCTCCCCTCCGTCTGCTCCCCTACCTACCCACTCCTGCTTCCTGGTCCTGGCATTCCCCTGTACTGGGACACATGATCTTCGCAATACCAAGAGCCTCTCCTCCCATTGATGGCTGACCAGGCCATCCTCTGCTACATGTGCATCTAGAGACACAGCTCTGGAGGGTACTGGTTAGGTCATATGGCAGAAATCTTCATGAATCCTGTTCCTTTGCTACATAAGAATGCTTAATGCCACTGTTTTTATTAACTGTATTTGAAGATACAGTTCTTAGATGTATTAGCATTCTCAAAGTAAACTAAACTTCTTTTCCAAATTTTTATTAGATATTTTCTTCATTTACATTTTAAATACTATCCTGAAAGTCCCCTATATCCTCCCCTGCCCTGCTCCCCTCCCCACCCACTCCCACTTCTTGGCCCTGGCATTCCCCTGTACTGGGGCATATAAAGTTTGCAAGACCAAGGGGCCTCTTCCCATTGATGGTCGACTTGGCCATCTTCTGCTACATATGCTGCTAGAGACATGAGCTCTGTGGGTTCTGTTGTTCGTATTGTTGTTCCACCTATAGGGTTGCAGACTCCTTCAGCTCCTTGGGTACTTTCTCTAGCTCCTCCCTGTGTTCCATCCAATAGATGACTATGAGCATCCACTCTGTATTTGCCAGGGACTGGCATAGCCTCACAAGAGAGAGCTACACCAGGGTCCTTTCAGCCAAATCTGGCTGGCATATGCAATAGTGTCTGGGTTTGGTGGCTAATTATGGGATGGATCCCCAGGTGGGGTAGTCTCTGGATGGTCCATCCTTTCATCTTAGATCTAAACTTTGTCTCTGTAACTACTTCCATGGGTATTTTATTCCCTATTCTAAGGAGGAATGAAGTATCCACATGTTGGTCTTCCTTCTTGATTTTCTTGTGTTTTGCAAATTGTATCTTGGGTTATTCTAAGTTTCTGGAACTTCTTTTGAGACAATGTTTGTAAAGCTGGTTTAATTTAGCTTAGTTATTTGATACTTTTTACTGTTTTTGAATGTTGGGGACAAGGTAGGAGTTGGGCTACAGGGATGTGGGTGTGTATTCATGTGGGTGTGTGAAAATTCATGTACCCACTAGAGGTGAATTTCTGGCATCTTCCTTTATTTACTTTCCACATTACTTTTTTGAGACAAGGCTTCTTAATTAGCCTAGAGTTATTATCCAGAATGGCTGGCCAGTGAACTCTAAGACTTGGCCTGTCTCCTCTCCAACCTAGCAATAAGTTAAAAATATGATGGTAAATCAGGTTTTCTGTAGATCTGAACTTAAGCTTTGGTGCTTGCATACTTTACTAATATAGGCATCTTCCTCCTTAAGCTTTTTGGACTTCTTTTTGACAGATAATGAATGAGGTGACTTTTAAATTGTGGGTCCAAAAATTTTGTTTCATACAGCCACCATCATTTCCGTTGCAGTAAGATAACTGCCAAATAAAATCAGAGAGAGAGAGAGAGAGAGAGAGAGAGAGAGAGAGAGAGAGAGAGTATGAGTCATTAGTGAATTTTTTCATCATTGCAACAAAAAGCATGAAAAATAAAAAAATAATCAAGAAAGTAAGAGATTACCTTAGCTTTCATTTCGGGGTGAAATTCATCATGGCTGGGATGACACGAGGACAGGAGAATGAAGCATCTGGTCTCCTTGTATTTGCCACTTGGAAGCAAAGAAAAAATAAGGGGTTCAACTCACTTTTTTTCTGTTTAGTTTAAGACCTGAGTCCATGAAATGGTGTGGCCATCTTTAGAGTAGATAACTGATAACTCATTTAACCAACCCTAGAAAGAAAAGAGAAAATATTTACCCTGTGTGATTCTAGATTCTGTTGACAGTATTAAAATTCACAGTAGAGGGGAAAGCATTCTTCATTTTGTTTTGTTTTTTTGTTTGTTTGTTTTGTTTTGTTTTTTTGTTTGTTTGTTAGTTTTACTTATTCACTTTACATCCTGCTCACTCTACCCTTCATGGTCACCCCACCCAACAAACCTTCTTCTACCCCTTCCACTTATCCTCTGAGTTTGTGGGGGTCCCCCTGGGTATTCCATTACCCTGGCAGTTCAAGTCTATGTGAATCTAGGCACTTTCTCTCCCAGGGAGGCCAGACAAGGCAGCCCAGCTAGAAGATATCCCATAGACAGGCAACAGCTTTTTGGGATTCCTTCATTCTAGTTGTGCTGGAGCCACTTGAGGAACAAGCTGCACATCTGCTACATATGGGCAGGAAGGTCTAGGTCCAGCCTGTGTATGTTCTTTGGTTGGTAGCTCAGTATCCAGGTTAGTTGACTCTGCTGGTCTTCCTATTGAGTTCCTATTCCCTTCTAGGCCTGCAATCTTTCCTCCTCTTCTTCCATCAGAATCCCCAAGCTCCATCAACTGTTTGGCTGGGCGTGTCTGTATCTATGTGAGTCAGCTGCTAGGTGGAAGCTTTCAGAGGACAACATAAGTCTGCAAGCAGAACAGAGTATCATTAGTAGTGTTAGGGATTGGTGCTTGCCCATGGAATGGGTCTCAATTTGGACAGGTCATTGGTTGACCATTCCCTCAATCTCTGCTCCATCCTCTGTGCCTCCATTTCTTGAAGACAGGATACATTTTGGATTTAAAGTTTTGTGTGGGTTGGTGACTCCATCACTACCCTGTGGTTGCTGCCTGCCTACAGTAGGTGGCGTTTTCAGGTTTTATAACCCCAATGTCGTGAATCACAACTAAGATCACCCCCCGTTAATTCTTGGATGCCTCCCTTATCCAAGGTATCTATCTCATCCTGCAGATGTTCCCCACGTCCTCACCCTGGTCAGTTGCAGATTTCCATTCATTTTCATTGTCATCTTGCCATCCCTCCTGTTCTTTCCCACACTTTATCATGAACCTCCTATTCCCTTCCCTGTTTCCCTCTCTCCCAGTTCACTCCCATCATCTGCATCTATTTTAGGAACTATTTAATTCCCCTTTTAAGTTAGATTCAAGATTCCTTGCTTGGACCTTCCTTCTTGCTTACCTTCTTTGGGTCTGTGGAGTGTAGCATGGTACCTGTATTTTATGGCTAATATCCACTTATAAGTCAGTACATAACATACATTTCCTTTTGGGAATGGATTACCTCACTCAGAATGATATTTTCAAGTTCTGTCGATGTGCCTGAAAAATTCATTGTGTCTTTGTTTTTAATAGCTGAATAGTATTCCTTTGTTTAGATGTACCACATTTTCTTTATCCATTTTTCAGTTGAGGGATATCTAAATTGTTTCCAGCTTCTGGATATTATGAATGAAGCTGCTATGAACATACTCGAGCAAGTTTCTTTGTAGGATGTTGGAACATCTTTTTTGGCATATGCCCAGGAGTAGTAAAACTGGGTCTGGAGGTAGAACTATTCTCAATTTTCTGAGAAACCACCATATTGATTTCCACAGTGGATGTACAAGTTTGCAGTTTCACCTGCTCTACATCCTCACCAGCATGTGATATCGCTTGAGTTTCTGATCTTAACCATTCAGATGGGTATAAGTTGGAACCTTATGGTTGTTTTGGTTTACATTTCCCTAATGACCAAAGACTTCGAACATTTCTTTTACCAACAGAATACATTCCTCCTTTCATAATAATGAACACAGTAGAGCATGTTCATATTTTCCCCCAGCAGACAGATTTATGGGTCAGCTCATCTGCCCAGATATTTGGCCCAGTTCTCCACATTACAGTAAGCACACCTGAAGCAATAAAAGAATGTGATATCTACAGCAGTGAGATTGCTTGCCAGAAGCGGTGAAGGTTTGCCCATTTGGCAGTTTTGCCCATCAGACAGTTCCTCTCATCAGTCTGACAGGATACTGAGCCGAGTGGTGGAAACCAATTTTTGTCTTATGGAGTCCAATAGTAAAGTAATAAAATTAATTTTCAGCCATGTGCTGAATGGTAAAATACACTGAGTACATCTCCTGAAGCTCCAGAGAATCAAATTCCCCAAAGGTTTTACTCCCAAAGGAGCAGTAGAGAAGCCAAATGCATATAATTTGATACTATTGCTGTCCTGGTTGAGCTATTTTCATCTCCAGTTTGTTAAATTCTTATAGGAGCAAGTCCCAGAATCCATGACTCCACAGAAAGGGCCTGACATTGCCACTGTGACCTGTGATGCTCTGTCTCTGCTGTCATTCATCAATGGTTAATTAATTATTTTCCTGCATAAAATATATTGAGCTATTTATAATGAGTTGTTTATTTCATGAATAAGAATAGACATGTAATGCTAACAGACACATGCTGCTAAGTTAATAAACATATAATGCTAATATATGTGTGATGAAAATTTTATCTTCTATCCATGAATGTAGCTAAATCAACAGATAGAGTGCTATAAAAACTCCAACCATGAGCCAGGCGTGGTAGCGCATGCCTTTAATCCCAGCACTCCAGAGACAGAGGCAGGTGGATTTCTGAGTTCAAGGCCAGCCTGGTCTGTAAAGTGAGTTCCAGGACAGCCAGGGTTATGCAGAGAAACCCTGTCTCAAAACAAACAAACAAACAAACAAACAAACAGAAAACAAAACAAACAAAAAACCTCCAACCATTATCTAACTTTACATTTCACTCATTAGAGTATATTTCAAATGTATAGATTTGTTTATACATATATACTTCAATTATCATCTTACTTAGGGTTTATAATTCTACACTACATAAATAACACTTGTCTTACTTTTATGGAATAATAACTGAGTTATAACTAACATGTTTTCTTTTCTTTGTGCATATTTAAAGTATACATCATATTAGTATAGTATGGAGACTGAGAATGAATCTAGTAAAGTAAATTGATATAACAATGATATCACATAATTATCACTTGTCTTCTATTTACACACCAAGAAAAGTTAAGGCCTTCTCATGTGGATTCAATTCCATAATGAGACAATTTCATTACTACTGTCTTCATAATCATTTTACAAATCTGGATTCATGCAACTTCTGACAGCTATCTCCTAAACTTCTGTTCCTTCAATAATTCTTAATAAGTCCACTTTAAGTCTGCCCCTATAAAATTTATTTTTTTTATTTAAAGATTTCACAAAATCATGCCATATTCTTTTCATTTCTTTTAACATTTTTTAAACTAAAATAAAATTAAATCATTTCCTTTTTTTCTTCTCTCTGACTTCTGCATACCTACCTAATCTCTCAAATTCATGTTCTATTCTTCTTGAATGGATAAAGAAAATGTGGTACATTTACAGAATGGAATATTATTCAGTTGTTGAAAATATAAAATCATGAAATTTGCAAGCAAAAGAAATGAACTAGAAAAAAATACAAATATCCCGAGGGAAGTAATCCTGACCTACAAAGCCAAACATGGTAAGTACTCACTTATAGGTGGGCATTAGCTGTAATATAAAGAATAATCATGGTCTCACTCACAGACCTATAGAGGCTAAGTACCAAGGAGAGCTCAGCAGGGAACACATGCATCTTTGTGAGAAGGGAAAATAGAACAGATTTCACAGGTGTACTGGGGAAGGTGAGAACGAGAAAAAGAGGAATCAGATGAGAAGGATGGAAGGAGAGAATTCTGGAAGAAACAACAGGAATTGGGGTAGGAACATTTTGGGGTGAAACTCCCAGGAATCCACAAGGATATTCCTAGATACGACTCCTAGTAATGGGGACTATGGAATCTGAACTGGCCATCTCTTGTAACCAGGCAAGACTTCCAGAACAGGGGCTGGGACACTATCCCAGTAACAAAACTTTGAACTACAGTTTGCTATGTCTGAAAAATGCTCTGAAGTAAAGGTGGCACAGAAATTGGGGAATGTCTTACCGCTGACAGTTCCTGGCATCAGAACCATGCTATAAGAGTGACCCTGCTCATGCATGTCACTGCCTGGAGAGTTTGGAAACCACAGGCTGGATAGCCCAGACCTAGGATAGATCTTAGCATTACCTGGAAAAAGCACTGAAGTGGTTCCTGGTGGTAATCTCTTAACTTGTAGCCCGCAGCCTACCATAATCTTTATCAGAGAAGCTTCATCCAGCAACTGATGGCAGCAGATGCAGAGACTCATAGCCAAACATTAGGCGGGGCTCAGAGAATCTTATGGAAGGGAAGGAGGGAAGATTGTCCGGGCCATAGAAGTCAAAGGCACTACAAGACAATAAATAAATAAATAAATAAATAAATAAATAAATAAATAAATAAATAATAAAAATAAATAAAATAATAATAAAAACAAAACGACTGTTTCAACCAATCATGGCTCATGGGGCCTCCCAGAGACTGAACTGACAAGTCAAGGAGCCTGGATGTACTTGACCTAGGCCTTAGGGTTGTATGTGATGATTTTGTAGCTTGGTATACTAGTTCTAACAGTGGCAGCAGATGCTGTCTCTGACTCTTTTGCCTGCTCTTGGGACCCTTTCCCTCCCACTGGATTGCCTTGTCCAGCCTTGATATGAGGGAGTCTGCCAAGTTTCATTGCACCTTGGCATGCCATGCTTTGTTGATTCCCCTGGGAGACCTTCCTTTTTAAGAAGGGAAATGAGGAGGACTGAAACTGGAGGAGAGAAGAGGTGGGCCAGAGAGCCTGGCAGGAGAGAGCAGAAGAGGAACTGTGGGTGGGGTGTACTACATGAGAGAAGAAGAAGAAATAACACACACACACACACACACACACACACACACACACACACACTCACACACTTTATATATCTCACTGTCAGCATTTTTCAGTTGTCTTTAGTTCTTTGCCAAGTATTGTGATCTGGCAGCACGTCCTTTTCCATATTAGTATGTCCCTTTGTCCCACTTAAACCTTGTTCAGGGAACATCACAGGAGATGGGGCAGAAATACTTTGAGAGACAGAGCACCAGTTGACAGACATTTGAATTGTTTCTATATTCTAAGTGTGAGGAATGTTTTAATGAACTCCTTCGGTGAGTCCTTTCACTCATCCTCCTCATCCTCTCCCTCCTTGTTATTTTTCTTTCTTTCTTATTTTTTTGACAAAATGTGATTTTATTGTCCTTACAATTACTTGTGCAAATGATTCTCTTGCTTCAGTTTTCTTTTTTTTTTTTGCTTCAGTTTTCAAAGTAGCTATGTCACGAGGTGTGTACTGCCACCTTTAGCTAGTTGGGTCTGATAGATTTGCTGATAGGGGAAATTTTCCAGTTGTTCCCTGTTGACTGTTCATCAGACAGAACTAAAAAGAGAGGTTCATTCTCACATGTAAAGAACATATTTTCCCAATTCCTGAATATGATTAGCTCCCCCAAAGACACAAAGTGAATGCACGCACACATATGCACACACACACACACACACACACACACACACACACAAATTGTAATTATTTACATTTAAATACCAGCCCGAGGATGGACAAACAAATACAAAAAAGAAAAAAACAGGAAGAATTTAAAACCTTTGTTCCAGTTAAGGCCCATAATATAGTACAGGGTAAGGCAGTTTGCAGTGTGGAGTTAATAGTTTCAACACACATGGTTTCAAGTTAAGTCCCTCTTAGAAAGACTTCACCCAGATAGTGAAAAGAATAGGAAGTCCGATGTCTCCAGATCATCATCAATATCTTCTACATGTCGGGGTCATTGGTCAGATAGGCCTTTATGACCAGTCCACAAGGTAATAGTTCAGTTTTACACAAAGTCAATTTCATCACTAAACAACATGACTCTAACAAAAATGGACATGTGTACTGTCACAAGTTATGACAGCTGTGGCAAGTCACTTCTTGCTGGAGCCCAGTTAGCTTCAAGATTGAACGTATCAGGTTCTCATTAAGCTTCTTGCTATTTATATATATATATATATATATATATATATATATATATATATATATATATATATAGAGAGAGAGAGAGAGAGAGAGAGAGAGAGAGAGAAAGAGAGAGAGAGAGAGATAGCTATATATACATATATATAACTTGGATATCTTCTATAACCTTTCTTTGGTGAATGACTATGAAGTTCTTCCCTGCTTTGAGCCTGACACACTTCCCACATCTAGTAACCTATTCAATGGACAGTTTTGTTTTTGTTTTTTGTTTTTGTTGTTGTTGTTGTTGTTTTTGGAGTTGGCAAGCAACTGCCCTAAATCAGATTGTTTTTCTTAATCAAAGTAGATAATTATGTTTAGTTGAGAAAGTCTAATGAGAACTCAATAATGGCCTAGGTTACACTTGACTATTACATTTTATCCAAAATAAGTTATTTTTTTAAGCTCTCTAATGTCATTAGCTTAAGCTGAAAGGTAGAAAATAATTGCTTTACCCAGAAAAATACCAGATGAAGGGTCTATGCTACATAGAAGGCCTGTTCCAGACAGATATTATTCCTCTCAGGTCTTCATTTTCTTCTTTTTCTCCTTGTAAGTTAAACACCTCTATGCAAGTGTCTCTTTGTTGTATAATCCCTTTATAATGATTAACATGAGGAAACCAAACAGAAATATTTTCATCTTCTCAATTCTTTCAAAATGCAATATCACTTGGGTAGGAGGTCTGTTACCACAGGAATAAAGCAGAAATACATGAATACATGAGGATTACAGAAAGCCAGGGTTGTTAGTTTAATACTTAAAAATTCTGCTACATGCAGCTTAATAATTGTCTAGTGAACTATTTTGCTTAGGTTCACGGTGGATTCTAGCCTTTCTTGTTTTGCAAAATGAAACCTTATTTTAGAAGGCTTTCATTACCTGTTTTTATTTTTCTGCTTGTTAGCAGTTACCCTTTCTATCAGTCTCCTCAGACGGCCGTTCTGTGTGGTTCACACAAACACATTTTCCAAGCTCCTAAGACTAGAGTCCAGGAAAAAAATGTACACATAATTAGTCAAACCCACAGTCTGGCTTCTGATGGCATTCTCCTCTGTCTCTGTCTCTGTCTCTGTCTCTGTCTCTGTCTCTGTCTCTGTCTCTGTCTCTCTGTGTCTCTCTGTCTAGGTCTCTCTCCTCTCTCCATCTCTCTCTCTCCTCTTCCCCTTTCACTCTCTCTCTCTGTTTTTCCTTTTCTCTCCAAATGTGTGTGTGTATGCATGTATGTAGTGTTGTATGTGTGTCTAAAGGAGACAAAAATATGTCTCTACTTACCTGTTATAAAGTGTCATTCATATTTGATTTATGCCCCAATTTTATAATATTATTAAATTTATCCACATATTAAAGGTACAAAACTAGTTGCATTGGGAGATGGAGTGTTCAAAATGTAAATTTGGAGAATCACAGGAATCAAGAATGGATGAGGGGAAATTGCCTTTACTTTTAAGGCTTAAGGATAAACTCTTGGGCTTGGGTGTCCTGTCCTCCTGGTCACCTTTGGTAGCAGTGTCTCCTCATAGCCCTTAACACCAAGTTCCCTTTGTCCTTACATCTTTGACTACTTCTCAGATCACTGAGTTGATTTTACTTTAACTAATTGAAACAGGAAAAGTACTTGCTCCATACCTCTGTGAAGAGAACAGTATGTGTAAGGATTTGTCAGTAATCTTTAGGGTCATTGAACTGTGTTCTTAAAATACACTGCTGGACATTTCTGTTGCCCTATTCTGTAGTCCCAGGAGTTCACCAGATCTCCCCCTCATTGTGTTCCATTTCCTTTGTCCCCTTTTCCTATGTCTTCTTCTGATACAATGTTATCATTATTTCTAGCCTAAGATGAAAACCTAAGAAATCTGCCGTTTGGCAGAACTGTCTGTCTCATTTTGTATAGTATAGATGCCCTGAGTCCTTTCCAACTTTCCATGCACTGGCGATATTTAACTTAACAAGTTAAGTTTATTTCTCTTTTCTTTCTTTTTACTTTATGCAGTCAAGAAGAAGTCGGACCACAACAATATTTCCCTTACAAGTCTCTGATAATTACCCATAAGCATCCCACACGAGCTCTACTTTCCTTAAAACAGTGGGACACTATTTAGCCAAGATCTTTGTGACATTATTAGAATGATAACCTCTACTCTAAGTTCTAGAATGATATTTTTATTTGCATCTAGGGCTTCCCCACAAACACTTTAAATATGCCAGCAAATCACATGTCTGAAACTGCAACTGACCCCTCCCCCCATTGCTGATTATCCACCAATTGCAGCACAAGGCACTTTCATGTACAGAGATTGTTTTTTGAACTTTGGACTTTATCAGAGTCTAAAAATTGTGCATCTCCCCATCAGGTAACTCAGCAGTGTTGAGAATTTGTCCATTATAAATCGCCTCAATGGGAAAGGTCTAATATAAAGTCGGTATATATAGCATGCTTATATTGAACTGTGAATTAATTCCCACATAGTAGATATATTAATAGCAAAAAGGAACATAAATCAAGTTTGGGGTCTAATTATCATTAATTTTCTATGCTAAAGAAATACTAAATTATCAATCAGTTCAAAAACTCTCTCACTTCTTTGTAAATATGAATTTTTGAGCACAAATGTATCTCCATATAAATTGGGGGGTGGTTCATTCATGAGTACTGCATTTTTATTTCCACCATTTTTCTTCCCTCCAGTGCTTCCTATTCCCTATTATCTCTCAAATTTATGATCTGTTCTTGTAGTATGTGTGTGTATGTGTGAGTATATATATATATATATATATATATATATATATATATAACTTTATATGGATATTATATAAGTATTGTATTAATATATTATATGTTACCCACACATACACACACAGACATATATATATATATATATATGTCTCTCTCTCTATATATATATATATACTTTTTTTTTCTGTCCCTTCTTCTGTAATGTTTCCTGAGCCATAGATGCAGTGGTTGTTTTGTAGATGTATCTGTGGGAAGGGCACCTTAGTGTCATTTATTCTCTTCACTCTTATCCTCTTTCCTAGTGCTGTGACAGAGCCATATGTATTGTTGAGAGGAATATACTTACTATCTTACACTTAAAGCAATGTGTGATAATCTCTGATGTGGATGCATACATAGATAAGCATTAGTTGATAGAAATCACATAAAAATATGAAAATAGCACATTGGCACACACCTCAAATATCTCCTAAGGATCTCAGGACACTGTGCTCCTTATGAGGAACATAGAAGTGGTGTCATAATTTCCTATCAGCTTTTACCTAACTCTTCTACTGCGTTCCAATAAGCTCCATACTGCAATGCTCATAATATCACTAATATAAGCAAGCCATTTTCAGGGCAATGAGCCATCATTATAGATATTGTGTATTTTAAATGATTATAGTAAGGAAATCTGTGCTATCATTTGTAAAGATTAAGCCATTTTTCTGTGTCAAAAATATAACTTGATTTTTTTCAATATACCCTATGAATATTTCTGTATGACTTTATAGAATATCCTTGCCCTGTCATATCAGAACAGTGTGTACTTCTCCATTGTTTGTCAGAATTATTTCAGAGGAGTTGGACCTCAATAAATCAATTGGAAGCATATCAATTAAAAGATTTAACATCATTAACAGAAACATAAGTTAGTTTTTCTTTCTTTCTTGTGTCCCTAATTGAACTTTCTCAAATATGCTTCTAAGAATAGTCTATCACAGAACCACATATTCCTGAGTTTTTTTTTCAGGCTAGAACTTCAGACAGTAACTTGGGCAAATCTTTTCTGTTCTTATGAAACATTGGTCCTAATTTAGGACAAAATCATAATTGATGACATAAATACAAAAATAAGTAAAAAGCAAGCCAAAGAAATACAGATCATGATAATTTTCATGTAGAAAATAACCAGCGTGTAAATAAAAGAAAAACTTGAAGGAAGCAACTTTAGAAATGACTTAAAGATAGGTGCTGAGAAGATGATAAATGTGGTAGATTTACACAATGGAGTACTGCCCAGCTAATAAAAGAATGAATTTATGAAATTCTTGGACAAATGGATGTATCTGGAGGATATCATCCTTAGTGAGGTAACCCAATCACAAAAGAAGTCACTAGATATGCACTCACTGATAAGTGGATATTAGTCCAGAAACTTAGAATAACCAAGATACATTTTGCAAAACACAAGAAAACTAAGAAGGAAGACCATCGCGTGGATACTTCATTCCTCCTTAGAATAGTGAACAAAATACCCATGAAAGAATATAGATACAGAGACAAAATTTAGAGCTAAGATGAAAGGATGAACTATCCAGAGACTACCCCACCCGGGAATCCATCCCATCATCAGCTACCAAACCCAGATAAAATTGCACATGCTGAAGGGACCCTGATATAGCGGCATCTAGTGAGGCTATGCCAGTGCCTGGCAAACACAGAATTGGATACTCACAGTCAACTATTGGATGGAACACAGGGCCCCCAATGGAGGAGCTAGAGAAAGTACCCAAGGAGCTGAAGGGGGCTGCAACCCTGTAGGTGCAACAACAATATGAACTAACCAGTACCCCCTGAGCTCGTGTCTCTAGCTGCATATGTAGCAGAAGATAGCCTAATCGGCCATCATTGGGAAGAGAGGCCCCTTGGTCTTGTAAACTTTATATGACCCAGCACAGGGGAAGGCCAGGGACAAGTGGGAGTGGGTGGGTAGGGGAGCAGGGGCGGGGGGAGAGTATAGGCAACTTTCAGGAAAGCATTTGAAATGTAAATAAAGAAAATATCTAATTAAAAAAAGATAATCTCATAAATAGAGAAAGGACATCATTTTACTAACTATGGGAAACTACTAATGGTATTATAAGGGAAATCTAAAGGAATATCACTCAATGGGGAAGGAACCACGGGTAAATTATGGCATGCCAATAGTGGAAAATGTGTACCAAAAGGATTGTAATTTCTCTCATTGGTAGCACAGAGCAAAAAATCAATCTTAATATAACCATGCTTCTAACATAGAAAACAGGGAAGAACAGCATTCACAATAGCCACAAATAGTATCAAACATCTTGGGGTAACTCTAACCAAGTAAGTGAATAACTTACAAAACAAAGACTTCAAATCTTTTAAGAAAGAAATTGAAGAAGGTATCAAAAGATGAAAATATCTCCCCCATGCTTGTAGATAAGAAGGCTCAACAGGATAAAAATAAGCATCCTACCAATATTCAAGGAAATCTTCATCAAAATTCTAACACAATTCTTTACAGACCTTGAAATGACAATACTCAACTTTCTTAAATTTTTTTTTTATAAAGAAGCCAAAAAAACAATAGGAAAGTAAAAGAAAGCATCTTCAATAAATGATGCTGATCTACCAAAATGTCAGCACGTAGAAAAATTCAAATATATCCATGTCTATCACCCTGCACAAAACTCAAGACAAATGCATCTAAGATATCTACATAAAAACAAATACACTGAACCTAATAGAGGAGAAAATGGAGAATAGTCTTGAACATAATGACATGGGGGACAACCTACTAAATAGTAAAAGGACAGCACAGCTACTAAGATCAGCGATTATTAAATAGAATATCATACTAATACTGAAAATGTCTTTGTAAGACAGTGGACACCAACAATAGAAAAAATGGTAGCCTTCAGAATGGAAAATGTTTCACCAAATCTACATCTGACAGAGGGCTATTATCCGAAGTACATAAAGAAATCAAGAAACTAAATATAAAAACAAAAACAAATAAACTAATCTAAAATAGAATATAGGTCTAAACAGTGAATTCTCAAAGAGGAACGTCAAATGTCTGAGAAACACTTAGAAAAATGCTCAACATCCTTAGCCATTAGAGAAATGAAAATAAAATGACTCTGAGAATACATTTTATACCTGTGAAAATGGCTAAGCTAAAAAATGCACATGATAGCTCATGCTTTTCAGAATGTGGATCAAGGGGACAACTCCTCTATTATTGCTGTGAGTACCAACTTGTACAGCCAGTATGGAAATCAATATGGTGGTTCCTCAGAAAATTGGGAATTGATCTACCTCAAAACACAACTATATCACTCTTGGGCATATACACAAAGGGTGTTCCATCCTTCCACAAGGACGTTTGCTCATCTATGTTCATAGGAGTTTTATTAATAATATCCAGAAACTAGAAATAACCTAGAAAGGATTAAGAAAATGTGATACATTTACATAATGGAGCATTGCTCAGCTCTTAAAAACAATGACATCGTAAAATTTTCAGACAAATGGATGTAACTTAAAAAAAAAATCTTTCTGAGTGAGATAACCCTTACACAGAAAGACAAACATGGTGTGTGATCAT
Organism: Mus pahari; assembly: GCF_900095145.1. Taxonomy (NCBI): domain Eukaryota; kingdom Metazoa; phylum Chordata; class Mammalia; order Rodentia; family Muridae; genus Mus; species Mus pahari. Next base: position 49,701,678 of record NC_034592.1, on the reverse strand, counting down.
TTATAAGGAGACATTTGTTGTTAAGTAAAAGATAATCATGCTACAATCCATAGACAAAGACAGGCTAAGTAAACATAAGGGCTCAGTGGAGGACATATGGATCTCTGAGGGAAGGGAAAAGAAAATAGATGTTCTGGTGGACTGGGGATGGAAACTGGAGGGATCAGACAGGGATAAGGTAGAAAATAGTTGGAGAGACTATTGGAATTGAGGGGCATTTGGGGTGATGCACTGATTTAGAACAGTGGAAACTCCCTGGAATCTATGAGACTGGCCTAATAAAGACTCCTATTAATGGGAGTTAAGGAACCTGAACTGACCATCTCCTATAACGAGGCTTTCAGCCGTGAGACTAGGATACCAACCCAGCCACAAAATCTACCTACACTCTGTCCTGCCTGCAATATGTGCTAGGGTTATGCTAGTTCAGGATTTGTGGGAGTGGTCAACAAATTACTGGTCCAATTAGAGGCCCTTGCCACCAGAGGGAACCTAAAACTATCATGGCCTGGATGGCCAGGACCCAGATGCTGGATAACACAGTTACCCAAAATACAAGTAAACACTAATGAGGGGAAAGTGTCAACTAAACTGTTTCTAATGGCATGCTGTTTATATTCATAGAGTGCTGCCTCTCCTAATTGTTATCAGATAAATATCATGCAGCAACTGATAGAGCAGATACGCAGAGACACCGAAAATACCCATTATAAGAGTGGGAAGAAGGATTATAGGAGTCCAAAGGGTCAAGAACATCACAGGAACAAGGCCTACAGACTCAACGATGGTTCACAGGATCTCACAGAGACTGAGGTGACAAACATGAACCATGTTTAGGTCTGAGCCATATCCTCTGCATATATGTTATAGCTGTGTAGATATTCTTGTGTGAGTTAGTGATGTCTCTGAGTTTTATGCCTCCTCTCTCACCCTTTCACTCCCACTGAATTATGCCTAGTCTTATTATAACTTGTTATGGCATGTTCAGTTGATATCCCTGGAACACCTGTTCTTTTTATTTTTTGAAGGGAAATAGAGAATTGTAGATCTGGAAGAGAGGTGGTATTTGGGAGTAGAAAGAGTGGAAGAAGGAGGAGCTATGGTTAAGAAGTAATGTATGAAAGAAGAATAAAACAAATAAAAGTATAAAGGAGGGGGGAAAGTATACTCCTAGACTTACTGATACTGTGCCTTGGTTGTTGGGGCCCAAAGGAGCTACCAAAATATACAAACATTTTAATCTCTGCCAACATTTTAATGTGTGCCAATATGTTGTCAGAAGTGCCTAAACAAAAAAATGTAAGAAGCCCATTAACAAAGCTTCCTAGATTTAGCATCCTGTTAACCTTGTATGTCCTTTAATACGAATGCCACAATATTTCTCAAAAGAAACCACACACTAAGAAGAGTGTGTGGGAAAAAAAATAAAAAGGAATCACACACTAAGAAAAATGATTAGGAGGTTGCAGAATATGATAAACTTTGGCCACGAGAAGGAGAGAAGACAAAAATAAATGCCAGGAATAGATTATTGAATGACATGGCATAGGTGATTCTTGGTGAAGTTTTTTTTTTTTTTTTTAACTTCTAAATCTGTGTCCAGTCAAAAAGAAATCTTTCTTCTGCTTTTGAGGGTTTCATGGTTTTATTGTTTGTTTGTTTGTTTGTTTGATAAAGAACTCAAAGTTGGGTGTGGGGAGAGAAGTAGAGGATCTGGAAGGACTTGGAAGAATAAGAATATGATCAAAATATATTGAAATTTAAAATTACTTTAAATAATAAAAAACATAATAGTAAAAATGAATAACAAATGATCAAACCTTGAAAAGCAAGAGTAGAGATAACGCAGAAGGAAAGAGAAAGAGCTTTCATAAAAAGGAAAAAAATGGGACAGAAAAGTACCTTAATAAAATATTCCCAGAACAATGGAGCTGTAAAATGTTTATAAACATTGAGAGAATTATGGAAAATTTTACACAAAATAATTTAGTTAACACAATATATATGCAAATGTTCCTGAAAGTCCATTTATCACAAATTAAAAGCTGTTAAGGCCCACAACACAAATTGTTTCTTAACTATCTTTCCCAGAGGGATCTGTAGGTAGGGGTGGCCTGATCCCTTCAGGCTGTGGAATATATTTCCCTAAAGTAGTTGAGTTTCTAAAGGAGCAGGATGTATTCTTGCAGATATGACCTATATATAAAAGAATACACAGTGGGAAGAAGAAGTTCATTTTAACATGTGTGTGTCTGTTCCAGTGGCCAGAATATACCACTGCAGTTGCTTCTCAAGTGTCTCTTCCAGTGATGGAAAAGTTTAAAGAGTGAGAACCAGCTAAAAAAGAAGAAAGCACGCTAAAAATATAATGTGTGTATGTGTTTAAGAGAGCACATGAGTGATTATGGATCTTTAAGGTTTCTACTCTCAACAAATGACGGTAATGGTGACTGTGACACTGACAGCAGTAAGGAGGGTGGTGATAATAATGGCAGTAATTATAATCCTTTAGTGCAAAGACAATTAAACACAACACCAATCTCTAGAATTATTGTGAATATGAACAAGTCACACGATTAGAATTTGATTGACAGAACTCTTCAAACCTAGCTTATCTTTTCAAAAATAAACAAAGGAACTGCAAGAACGGGCCTGTCAAGAGAAAAGATATTGCTGCCGGTCTTCATGTCATCAGATATCCTTTCTGGGTCATCCGCCCCACACTCACACTATTCTATGCAATATGTACTGTTTCCCTAATTCAAAAAGCCAGGAAACAGAGTGTTGAAATGTTTCTGAAACTTATTCAAGTTTGCACAGATTATTAAAACTCTATTGCATCTTTTTTTTGCCATAGAAAATAATGTTATTTACATGCTGAGTAGATATGGGTACTTTTAAAAAAGAAGAGAGGAAAGTGGTTTTAAAAATGTTAGGAAGCAGAGGGAAATGGAAAGGGAGGATAGGGGGGTTGTGGAGGGGGAACTGAGAAGGGGGTAATATTTGAAATGTAAATAAATAAAATGACCAATAAAAAATATTTGGAAGGGAGCAAATTCAAGAAAGGCTGTAATGGGACTCACAGTCTCCTTCCTCACACTCTGCTAATTTTTCCTGGAATCATCACTCCTGTTAACAGAGTTCATACTAGCTTACTGACAGCATATTAACGCTAACTTTGAAACTTTTCTAGAAACAGTAGAGAGACCAAATTAATTTAACCCTCTTGCTAATTTACCTAAGGAGCCTCAATGTAATGGCCAGTGTTTATAAAATTAAGAATAGGTCTAGAATATCATTTGTAAGGAAGTAAAGACATTGGTTTGAAAGACAGTAACTATGTCAGTTAACATAGTCAACTTGCCCCTCCTTAAAAGTATTCCACCATTGCAACCATCCCCAAATTATAAAAATCTAAATGTAATTCAATTATGTTAAAATGAATATAATATGCTTTAATTTATGTCTCACAGAACAAATATTAAATATAACATATTTAATTATCTTCCTTATGGTTTTGCTATATAGTCTTAGATCCTTTGGGTTATAAGATTATAACATTTAAATGAAGTGGAGAATGAATACTTGGAATGTTCTTAGGCACAGTGATGAGTCTGGAATACTCCCCATACTTCTGTTTATTGAGAGATGAACCCTGCCTGCCACTGAACCCCCTAGGGGTATTTGTCCTTGGTCACTGCACTCTCACAGGTGATGACTGCTGTTGTTCTCATCTAGATACTTACATTCTCAGTTTCTCTGTGGCTTTTCAACTAAGATACCCAGGAAAATCTGGATCCCTTATGGAATCCCTAGGAAGCTTAGGAACCTGAAACATTTGAAAATACTTTTCTATGCCTTTCCTTCTGAAATTGATATGGAAAAATATCTCATAGCAGAGATAGTGCTTCTGTCCCCTGTAAATGAACTCTTATTTCCTCAGAAGAAGTGAGGAGAGCCATACTCAAGCTTTACAAATACATGGCTTGGGTTAAGACCAGAGTGTTTCTATCTAATAATCTCTAAGCCTAGACCTGAAAGCTTCCAGAAGCCATACAACCGAATCTTCTGGAAGCCAGACCTTGAAGGTTTCAGCTTCAGGACGTCATCTGCTAACAGGCCTAGAATGTTTTCGTGTCTGATACTTGCTGCTGAGTAAACTCACCCTTTAGAGCTTTGTTTGAACCTGGCTGGCTGGCTGGTTCAACTCAGCTGTTCTGGCGCAAAACTCCCCTCTCAGCTGACTGATTCAAATTGACTTCTCTCAGTTTCTGACTGAATTGTTCTGCTTGGAAAGACTGCTCTAAATTCCACGAACTGAACTGCTTTTATGGCAGTGATGGCACAGCCTGAACGAAACTCCACAGAACTGCACAAACTACAGGAGTCAACAGACTGCACTGAATTCTACTCTAGCTCATTCCCTGCACTCCTTTAAGTACCCTTTCATGAGGCTGTGCTCATGAGAGTTGAGCATATCCTATCTTTGACTCATCCTGTCAAATCTTTCTTTGGTTTGGCACTTTGCATGCCCCTCAATTAGATATAAATTTCAAATGTGGCTACTTCATTCAACAAAATAGCCTTACCTTCATTCTTTGAAATTAAAGGTATATGCAGAAGGCATGTCTATAGTCCAGTCACATCATACTGTAACCCAGGGTGTGTCTACATTCTAGCAGGATCAAGCCGAACCAGAAGGCCATTGGATGATCGTTGACCAGAGCAGCCATGTAGCTGGATTAAGATTTCTTTTTTTATTGAATATTTTATTTATTTACATTCCAAATATTATCCTGTTTTCCCCTCTGAAAACCCTCTAACCCATACCCTCTTTCCCTGCTTCTATGAGGGTGCTCAAACATCTATGACCTCCCACCTCACCAACCTGGCATTCCCCTATACTGGGGCATCAAGCCTTCACAGTACCAAAGGCCTCTTTGCCCATTGATTCCCAACAAAGCCATCCTCTGCTATATATGCAGCTAGAGCCATGGGTCACTCCATGAGTGCTCTTTGGTTGATGGTTTACTTACTGGGTGCTCTGGGGTTGTGAATATTGTGAAGGTGGTCATTTCCCTAATTTCTTTCTCAGTCTGTTTATCCTTTGATTAGAGGAAGGCTACTGATTTGTTTGAGTTAATTTGATATTCAGCCACTTGGCTGAAATTATTTATTACATTTAGGAGTTATCTGGTGGAATTTTGGGGGTCACTTAAGTGTAGATCATATCATCTCCAAATAGGGATATTTTGACTTCTTCCTTTCCAATTTGTATCCCTTTGAACTTCTTTTGATGCCTAATTTCTCTGGCTAGGACTTCAAGTACCACACTGAGTAGGCAGGGAGAAAGTGGACAGCTTGGTCTAGTTCCTGATTTTAGCAGGATTGCTTCAAGTTTCTCTCCATTTAATTTGATGTTGGCTACTGGTTTGCTGTATATTGATTTACTGTTTAGCTTTAGGCCTTGAGTTCATGATCTTTCCAAGACTTTTAACATGAAGGGGTGTTAAATTTTGTTAAATGCTTTTTCAGCATCTAATGAGATGATAATGTGGTTTTTTTCCCCTTTGAGTTTGTTTATGTAGTGGATTATGTTGATGGATTTCCATATATGGAACCATCCCTGCATCCATGGGATAAAGCCTACTTGATCATGATGGATGATAGTTTTGATATGTTTGGATTCAGTTTGCATGTATTTTATTATTTTTGCACTGATATTCATTTGGGAAATTGGTCTGAAGTTCTCTTTCTTTTGGGAGCTTTGTGTGATTTAGGTATAAGTGTAATTGTGGCTTCATAGAATGATTTTGTTAGTGATCATTCTGTTTCTATTTTGTAGAATAGTTTGAACAGTATTGGTATTACATCTTCTTTGAATTTCTGATAGAATTCTGCACTAAATCCTGGGCTTTATTTTGGTTGAGAGACTTTTAATGACTGCACCTATTTCCTTAGGAGTTATTGGACTGTTTATGTGGTTTATCTGCTCCTGATTTCATTTTTGTAACTGGTTTCTGTCTAGAAAATTGTCCATTTCATGTAGATTTTCCAGTTTTTTGAATATAGGCTTTTGTAGTAGGATCTGATGATTTTTCTTGAATTTCCTCAGTTTCTGTTGTTATGTCTCCCTTTTCATTTCTGATCTTGTTAATTTTGACTCTGTGCCTTCCGGTTAGTCTGGCTAAGGGTTTATCTATCTGCTTGACTTTCTCAAAGAATCAGATCTTGGTTTTGTTGATTCTCTGTATAGTTCCATTTATTTCTACTTGGATATTTTTAGCCCCTAGTTTGATTATTTCCTGCCATCTACTCCTCTTGTGTGCAATTGCTTCTTTTTGTTCTAGAGCATTCAGGTGTGCTGTGAAGCTGCTTGTGTATGCTCTTTCCAGTTCCTTTTTGAAGGCACTCATGGGTATGAGCTTTCCTCTTAGCACTGCTTTCATCGTGTCCCATAAGTTGGGACATTTTGTTCCTTCATTTCCAATAAATTCTAAAAGTCTTTAATATCTTTCTTTATTTCTTCCTTGTCCAAGCTATCATTGAGTAGAGCTTTGTTCAACTTCCATGTGTATATGGGCTTTCTGTTGTTTTTGGTGTTATTGAAGACCAGCCTTAGGCCATGGTGATCTGATAGGATTCATGGGATTGTTTCAAACTGTTTGTATCTGCTGAGGTTGGTTTTGTGACATATGGTCAATTTTGGAAAATCTACCATGAGGTGCTGAGAAGAAGATAATATCTTTTGTTTTAGGATGAAATGTCCTATAAATAACTGTTAAATCCATTTGTTTCATAGATTCTGTTAGTTTCACTATGTCTCTGTTTAGTTTCTGTTTCCAGGATCTGTCCATTGACAAGAATGTGGTGTGGAAGTCTTCCACTATTATTATGTATGTTTATTATTATTATGTATTATTATGTACAATGTATGCTTTGAGCTTTAGTAAAGTTTCTTTTATAGATGCGAGTACCCTTTCATTTGAAGCATAGATCTTTTTTTCCTTTGATGAGTACTTCATACTTTGATGAGTCCTTCCTTATCTCTTTTGATAACTTTTGGCTGAAATTTGCTTTTAATAGATATTAGAATGACTACTCCAGCTTGTTTCTTGAGATCATTTGCTTGGCAAAACTGTTTTTCAGCTCTTTACTCTGAGGTAGTAAGTGTTTTTCTTTGACACTGTGGTGTGTTTCCTGTATGTAGCACAACATTGTGTCCTGTTTATATATCCAGTATGTTATCCTATGTCTTTTTATTAGGGAATTGAGTCCATTGTTGTTAAGAGATACTAAGGAATAGTGATTGTTGCTTGAAATTTTTGTTTTTAGAGATGAAATTATGTTTGTGTGACTATCTTATTTTTTGTTTGTCGAAAGATTACTTTAATACTTTTTCTAGGGTGTAGTTTTCCTCCTTGTGTTAGAGTTTTCCATCTATTTTTTCCTTTGTAGGTATTGTTTTGTGGAAAGATATTGTATAAATTTGGTTTTATCATGGAATATCTTGGTTTCTCCATCTATGGTAATTGAGGGATTTGCTGGATATAGTATCCTGTGTTGGCCTTTGTGTTCTCTTAGGGTCTGTATGACACCTGCCCAGGATGTTCTGGCTTTAGAGTCTCTGGTGAGAAGTCTGGTATAATTCTGACAGGTCTGAAATGATATGTTACTGGACCTTTTTCCCTTACTACTTTTAATATTCTTTCTTTGTTTTGTGCATTTGGTATTTTGACAGGAGGAATTTCTTCTCTAGTCCAGTCTATTTGGAGTTCTACAGGCTTAATGTATGTTCATGGGCATCTCTTTGTTTAGGTTAGAGAAATTTTCTTCTTTAATTTTGTTGAAGTTACTTTCTGGCCCTTTAATTTGGGAATCTTTACTCTTTTCTACACCTATTATCCTTAGGTTTGGTCTTCTCATTGTGTCATGCATTTCCTGGATGTTTTGGGTTAGGAGATTTTTGCATTTTGCATTTTCTTTGCCTGTCTTATCAATATCTTCTATGGTTCCTTCTGCTCTTGAGATTCTCTCTTCTATCTCTTATATTCCATTGGTGGTGCTTGCAGCTATGACTCCTGATCTCTTTGCTAGGATTTCTATCTCCAGGGTTGTCTCCCTTTGTGATTTCTTTATTGTTTATATTTCCATTTTAAAATCCTGGATGGTTTTATTCAATTTCTTCACTTGTTACATTGTATTTCCCTGTAATTCTTTAAGAGATTTTTGTGTTTCCTCTTTAAGGGCTTCAAGCTATTTACCTGTGTTCTCCTGTATTACTTTAAGGGAGTTATTTATGTCATTTTTAATGTCTTCTATTACCATGACCGTGAGATGTAATTTTATAATGAATCTTGCTTTTTCAGTGTGTTAGGGTATCTAGGATTTGCTGTGGTAAGAGAACTGGGTTCTGATGATGCCAAGTAGCGTTGCTTTTGCTTAAGTTCTTGCCCTTGCCTCTTGCCATATTATTATTATTATTATTATTATTATTATTATTATTATTATTATTACATTTTACAGTCCAATTGTTACCTTCCTCCTAGTCCACCCTTCTACAGGTCCATATGCCATTTCTCCCTCCCCTTGACTCTAAGAGGATGTCCCCACCCTCTCAACCCCCAACCAGGCCTCCTTACTCTTGAGAGCTTCAAGTCTCTTTATGGTTAAGCACTTCCCCTCTGGTTGATTTAGGGAAAAGTGGGAAGAATCTAAGGAGGAGGATGACCCCATAGGAAGACCAGCAGTCTCAAATAACCAATAGCCCTGAGATCTCTCAGACACTGAGCCACCAACCAGACAGCATATATTAGCTGGTTCAAGACCGCTGATGCATATATAGCACAGGACAGCCTGGTCTGTCCTCAGAGAGACAACAGTATTTTATATGACTCTGGATTAAGTAAACATTACAAATAATAATGGGATTGGTGATATACTGGTAAACACCACTGGTTTCCAACCAGACAACTAACATTTTTCACATAGAGTGTAAGATGATTACATGAACAATAAGATAAGGATATAGATCTTGAAAATTTAGTTTAGAGACACTCTAGCCTTCTGCTATCTAACACTGCTTTTCTTTCACAGATCCATATAATCACTGATTTTGAATAGAGTTGACAGGGAATAATGACAAAAACTAAGTAACTGATGGTTTTCCCCTAAATTCCTTCTGAACATACACTTTGAATAGTTCTAAAGCTTGAGTAATTTCCTTAGATTGCAATAGCTATTTCTATAAAGGAAATTGTACCTTTGCTATTTATTATATTCAAAATATCCTTGAGTCACACCTTGTGGTGTAATTAGTATGTCTTATTTTCAGGATTTATATTATTAACTGGTGTGGCTTTTAAGAATGTGAGGATTTTAGAGTGAAGACATGCTCAACTCACATATTAATGTTTTATCCTGTGCAACATATCTAAATCAATAAACATTTCGAAAGAAAAAAAATCAATATTTTTTAAATTCCAGAGAACAGAAAATGCCCTTGTATTTCAAATAAACAGGTTATAACTGCATTACTTTTAAAGTATCAAGATATAGTTGGGTTGACCACAGTGTATATTAGCTTAGTCCATTGTTATTTACTATACATTATGGACTACAGCCCATTTTTAATCTGTGTAATATATAATAATTGAAATGTATATGGAATCATATACTTAAACCCACAATTAAATGACTGAAGAGACAGATTAAAGGTGATTTGTAGTGTAGTGATATTTTTCAAATCATTAGTGCTGAAACATACTAAAGATGATTTGTGGTGTGGTAATACTCTCAGTAGAGAATATGACATTAGTAGTCCCCTGCTGGGCTTTTGATATACCGAGTCAAGGGTTTTTGACCAGGTTTCACTATACCAATCGTGGATTGTCTCTGTGGCACAAGCTTCATATTCTACCAGAAAATGGTTGATTCCCGAACAAAAGTCATGCCGCTATTGCACTAATAGGTATATCTTGCCAGGCATGTCAATATTATAGCTTGCAATATCCATAGCTAGATAAGACCATTCATGAATTTTCCTCCCAAACAGCTGGCTGAAGATAGTCTCACAGTAAGAATGCAAGCCAGGAATGAGTAAACTTCAAACTCTGTCTACTTTGAATTCTCTTTGCACAGTAACCAAGCTGTGTGATGGCTTCAACAACAACCTGTGTGATCCAAAACTAAGAAAGATATTTATTTCATAGCCTATGGCTTCTGAATACAATTCTCTTGAAAGAAGCTTCAAACAGAACAAATAAACAGACAGGGACATTTAGTGAATCCTAGTGTCTTACGTCTCCTGTCTGTCTATGTAGATTGATAAGTTTGACTGGGTTTCACTCTCTCTCTTTCATGATGTGCATAAGTAGGAAGCAAGCATACTGATCAGTAAGACAGTTCTCTCAGATTTTCCTTCCAAATTCTGATCTTCTTGTATACATTCTAATCCCACATTCAAAACTTATTAAGTTTTAAGGAATATAAAGTTACTCCTCTGCCTAGGGTATTTATAATCTAACTCAATTTATTTGCATCTCCTTCCATTCCCTTCTGAGCAGTCTCATGTTCTCTTACATCCTAGATGTTGAATAAGGTATTTTTAGGTGAATGCATGCATGGATTTATCATTTTACAGGTTGATATCTGATTTCTAATATATTTTTTAAATTACCATTTTAAGATTGATGATGACAAAATAACTGTCAAACTGACGATATGCCACTCTGAAAAGTTATTTTTTTTCTTGGAAGATATATAAAATTGTTGTGCTTCAAATCAAAAAGTATCACCAACTGCCTGAGTGTGCTTTTACACCTTAATTTATGTACTTTCCAATCAAAAGTATATGGAAGACTATTCTATCCTATTTTTGCAATAGCATAAGTCGATACAGCTCAGCAAAAACAGAATATGTTTTGGTCTGTTGTTTTGTAAGTTGAATCCACAAAATACTAAAGACCATTTAGGTGAAAATGGAAATTCTTCTTAACTTTGCTATCATTCAGGTCTATGCGATAGAACTGTCTAAACTGCTGCTGTTTTAATTAGGCATTCATTGTTATTCTGTGTTTAAATGACTTCTCACGTCTTCTGACCTTAAAGTGATTTCAGACTGTTTCTATAAGATGCTTTATTATTCATTATTTCTTCTATATATTAAGCCATTCCATATGAAAAAAATCCTAGTTTTCCTTGTTTTTATCTTGGGAACAAACTTTTTGATAGTTTCAAAAGGTGGTTGAAATAGTTTATTTAAGATATGGACATGGTGATGTACATAAATCTTTCTTCATTGTTATAAAAAAATCTAATTTCAAAGACCAAAGTATACATATTGTAAGGCTTTTATTAAATATTTTTCATATGGTAGGGTATTTTAAAATAACTTTCTCTGAATATGTATTCAAAATCTTGAGCCATGTGTTCAACAGTGAGAAGCTGTTTTTACTTTGGACTTTGGAGGACGTGTGGACGACTTTAGAAAGTCTCTTCACAGGAGGTCCTCAAACTCCTAAGCTCAAGAACTAACCCTGCTGTTGACTCCTGAGGTGCTGCTAGCTATCAACTGTCTGAAAGATACTCCCTTAAGAAAATGCTCAGCTCCCTTTATAAATCTGGAAGGACTATTGAATTTCAATTCAAGAAATATGATTATAAGGTTATTGGTACCTTCTGTGTTGAAGAAAAACCTTAATATTACCTAGAACACAAGTCAAGTCTGCTGATAAATTCTTCACTGAGTCATCTGTTAATTTACAATTTATTCCCATTACTACCCTAACCTGTCTTGAGCTTTTGTTATTGTTCAATTTTGCTTTTGTGGTGGCCACAAAGATTTTTCACATCCAACAGTCATTTATTGGTGTACTTGGGTTGCCATGCCTTAATTTAACACTCCTATTTACAAATCAGTTTTTTATCCAGTTCTTCAGGATGCCATAGGCAACTATTTCTTTTTCTGGTATCTGTAGGTACTATAAGTTGCTATTTTTGATCCATCAAAACATGCTGCAGGGTTTGTTTGTTTTCATTGAAACGTAACCTGGTTTTGTCAATACTGTCAACTATATGGGTGAGGTATTGTCCACTAAAATTAAAAAGCTATAAATTCTGAGATAAATACCATAGTTTCTTGCATGTCTGTGAGATGGAAGGGATGGTTGATTGATCTTTCTTTAGGCATCCACAGAACGGGAGCTGGTACAACGCCAGGTAGCTGCAGTTGGGCAGCTTAGTTTCCAAGTGATACCACCATTTTGTCAGCTGGATGGCTCTCTATTATATATCTCACATTCTCTTTTGGAATGTCAGCTAAGTGCAACCTGTCATTATCATGGAGATGACAAATGACAAAGAGAAGAAGCTATAACAGTAAAATATTTAGAGTTTGCTTCCTGACATTTCTTTATAAAAGAAAGCTACATACTTGAGAAAAAATTTAAAATGTATAGAATTATACTCTGCCTTTCTAGAGAACAAATGTATTATGATATAGCAAGTGATCAGAATGAAAGGATGCTGATGTTGTATCACACTGATCTGACCAACTCACCTGGCCTTTGCTAGTTCTACAAGCACATAATATATTGGTGGAAGAATATAAAATATTGTGAATGTTGAAAACAATTCACAATCTTCTTTCACAGCAGGCATCAGACAACCTTGTAGTCTTCTTCCTGCAATCTGCAGTTTTGAATGCTATTTTGCTTGCTTTTGGAGTGCTTGCCTCTTTAGGATTCAAGCTCCATCAGTACACTGCACATATTTGTCGTATTGTCATATGTCCTCAGCTAGTTTATACACAGGTTGTTAAAACAGTAAATGTTTTTAATTGCTAAAAATTTTAAAAGCATTATCAGAATAGTTTTTACCTAAAATGGTAGGCAATACAAATATTTGAACTTTTCTCTTTATGTCTGAGATGTACATTTGCTGTGATGCTAAATATGAAAAATATAATTTAAATAAATACATTACTATTCTGTTATTTTGTGTAGTTTTGTATCTTTTTTTCAATTTTTTATTAGGTATTTTCTTCATTTACATTTCAAATGCTATCCCAAAAGTCCCCTATACCCTTCCCATCCCCATTCCCCTACCCATCCACTCCCACTTCTTGCCTCTGGAGGTAACCCAATCACAAAAGAACTCACATGATATGTACTCACTGATAAGTGGATATTAGCCCAGAAACTGAGAATACCCAAGATACAATTTGCAATTTTGTGTCTTTTTAAAAAGAAATGTTAATTTATTTGATGTACATGAGAACAGTGTAGCTGTCTTCAGACAAACTAGAAGGGGGCATCAGATTACATTATAGATGGTTGCAAGCCACCATGTGGTTTCTGAGAATTAAACTCAGGACCTCTTCATCTCTAAGGCAATTTTCTGTCATTTTAATACAAGGAGGCTACTCTTGTTAGAATTATTTTTCTTGCTGTGATAATGCATCAAAACAAAAAAAAATTTACCAGTGAGACCATAATTGCAATGGTTCAGATAGGATGGCTATACAGAGAACCCAAGAGGACGGACACCAGCCAAGCTTCTTATTAGCATAATTACACAAAACATGTATTCTGTTTTGCATATGTTCACTCTTCCACTGTTTCTAACATGACGCCATCCTTTCTCATCATATCCCCATGAAAGGTATATGAGTATATATTCTTCCTTCATGAATAGGTATACTAGTATTAGAGAGACTGAAACCTGCCAAAAATGCTAAATAGTGCTTTGTATGTGGTAGGCTTTCAGCTTTATGCCACAAAAAAGTGTAGAACTTAAATGTTTCAATTAATTCACTGTCTCAAAAAAAGGAAAAAATGGCTTTAAGATTTTTAGCCCAAGAACTTAGTGTGCTAAAATTATTAAAGTAAATCTTCTGCTTATTTGCTGGCAGGATGAAATATCATCATCAGAATAAAATAGAAAAGATATTATTTGCCAACACATATTTACAGATTACATGTAACACACTCACTTGACTTCATGCCAGGCTAAGGTTATTGTAACAAATTTAGCATGATGTCATGTCTCATGCAGCCTCTATACTGTGAGAGTTGAGGACTCTGGCTGATCAAACCTCTGGAGAAAGCAGGATAAAATGAAAAAATCAAAGGGCATGCCTTGAAATTCAGAAAAATAGCATGGTTATATTGACCATGTACTCTATTTTGCATATCTACTCTGCTCAATCACCTTCAAACATGAGCATGCCCCTTACTGAATGCTCGGGGCTGGATGATGTTGGAGGACCACAGATGGAGAGGACACATAAAAACTTCAGGGTCAGGAAGCAAGAAAACATAGAAAATATATTGAAGTTCTAATGTATACAGACAGTATGATATACCAAAGACAACTTTTCAACAGAGTCACCTGTTGATTACATGCCACCTGCTATGAACCTTCTGCAGTTGTGGTTTATAGTAGATCATGACAAAGTTCACTCTAGTCATTATGTCTCAAACCCATGAAGCATCACACCATCTTGTAACCTTTTCATATTTACATATTTTTTCTCTCTTGCAAATACAATTAGTTGCTCCATTCATGAGACCCAGCTTGAGTCAGTTAATAGTTTTGCAAATGTCCATTTTCTAGGACTCCAATGGAAGCCTGCATTAGAGTAAGCATTTGGTGCTATTTAAGGGTATAGGCTCTGTAGCAAGATGCTTGGATTTATAAAAGACCTGGAGTAGAATTTGTTTACTTCTAAAAGTTAAGCTTTTAAAGCTAAATATTTCTATTGTGAGTTAGAACCGATCAGAGGATCTCTTTCATCAGTACATGCTGATCATTAATGTTAACATGTATTACCAACTTCTTGCTTGTACTCAGCAATGCTACTTCTATAATTATACTTTATCAATCTATACCAATCTGTATGTATATGTGTATACGTACTAATATGCACATATACTTTCTCTTCAAAGGAAAGACTACTGAATCTTACTTCAGATCATTTATTCCAACACTACTATACAGGAACTTTTAATTTTCTATATTTATACTTTCTGATATGGATCATGTAACATGACTTCCTATTAATGTACCCTACAAAATATCTCCTAAATTATCACTCATGCTATTAGTTTGATAGGTTCCTCATTAGTTCCTGTGGGGGAAAGAGTGTTATAATAGAGAGAAACCTGAGTCTAGAGCTCAGATATATTAACTTCCGGGATTGGGACATTTGAAGTAGAAGAATATCAGAAGACGGGCATGTGTAACCTGGGATATTTAGTAGAATCACTATCTCTATACAGCAGATTTCAGTAATGTTCCTTTCCTAGTGGAGAGAATCCATTATGTTCCCTCCAGACATTATCAAATATCTTTTGAAGAGCACAGGTGTCACCAGTTAAGGACCACTGATCAAACTACTAATCCACTGACATTTGAGCTGTAGTGATTATATTCTTATCAGCACTTGGTCTCAGGCAAGTCACCTTAGTACTCTACAGCCTCAAATTCTTCATTTGTGACTTATGGATAATTCCACTCACTACATATACATGCTGGGAAGACTAAATGAGATATTGTATTGTGGTATGTATCATATAGCATAGCAATAGTACAACTTATCTAATTTAGAGTTTTCTCTGGTTTATAGTCATAATTGGAGAAGAAGGTGATAAAATGCATTCAAAGGAAGAGGAAAGATTTTTGTCAGTTTCAAAGTTTCTGACATTGCTCCAACCCTGGCATCTATTTCCACTTGATTTGACCCATGTTTGTGATGGTGCTAAAATTGGCAGTGTTTTAAGTAACCTTCACGCACCACCTGTCTCTTCTGGCAACCACAACTTAAAAGAAATCAGAAGTGGGAGGGAAAACAAAACACAGTGGAACACACTGGCAGTCCAGTTAAGGGGAGAGACTAGTCAAAATGAACTGAATTCACTGTTTCTACATTACACAGTGCACTCGTCTCCTAGGCTACATCAAATAATTACTGTTAAGAGAGATATTATGTTTTATACTTCAAAAATAATGTTCCTTAATGAAAGAAATGAATTACTATTATAGCAAAAACCATTAAATCATCTCATTGTAGCTTGGGAGACCAATGAAACAGCTGCCTATGTAGAATGACATTAACCTTCAGTTTTATGGAAACACACAACTGAAACTATAAATAAAATATTGAGATGTTGAAGTAACAATGGATGCTTTAGACTATGTAAATATTATTCTGTATAATGAGTGGCGTGTGTGCTGGGGAACCTTTGCAGTTCTATGATGTGACTCTTAAAAGGAATGACCAAAATGGACTAACCTGCAGGATATAGAAGTCAGAGTTTCTTCCTAATATAGGATCCTGAAATGTTTTGTAGAGTCTCCTTTCTCAAGAGTCGAAAGGAAAATAGTAGGGGGCATTGAGTTAAAAACTCTTCTTTTCCTTCCTCCATTATGTCTGTCTTCCTGCACCCTTTCCTTTAATGCAATCTGCCTGCCTTCTGTTGTTTCTATGTGTGTGTCTTCCATCCTTTCCACATTAAAAACAAACAAACAAACAAAAAAAACCCACAAAACATGCATTGAACATGGGCAGCTGTTGCAGATGATATATTGTGTAACCACTAATAAGCAGTGGGGGAAGATTGGCCTATTTCTATGAAACAATTTACTTCATTGGTAACATTAGCAATTTTGACATTGTTAGCAACAAAATAAAACAATCTTACAATTAGGCTAATCTATTTGAATATACAACCATTTTCTATCATTGAAAGTAGTACAAATGATTTGAATCTACCTTTCTTTGCTTTGTTTGTAGAAACAGTGAATTCAGTTCATTCATCTAACAGGAACCATGATGAGAAAGAAAGGAACATCCCATAGCTTCTGACCTATCCTGGTATATGTACACATGTATACATAAGCCGACAAATAAATGCACATAAGCCTTAAACCTCATTCCTAAAGACAGATTTAAATATATCTTAGTTTTTTAATATTTACTAAAATTTGCTTTTAATTGCTTTAAGAGAGAGCATAAAGCAAGCACAAGATTTCAGCATGTGAATCAAAACCAGTTGCTATCTTCTGCACTTGAACAGCGTGTTTGCTCTAGTGTTTACCATCTCATTATTCTCATTTAATAGTGACCTTATATTCACATCCCTGGCTATGTTGTGGGGCATTAAGTCACTTTTTCAACTCATTATATGATACATAACAGATGAACGATTTTGCCTCATTTTCCTATATGTTAAGAAGTTGAGATTTTCCTATATTTTGAGATGCTGAAATAAAAAGGTTCTGTAGTCCTAGCTGATCTAGTTCACTACGTAATCTAGGTTGGCTTCACATAATCTTCTATTCTGAATTTTCTTAATTCTGATTCTACAAATAGTCAGGACTAGGATAAGATTTCTTTTCTCACATTACAATATTTTTCCAAAACTAAAAAAAAAAAATTACAGAATGCTTATCATAAATTTAATAACATGAATGTGAACAGTCTTAGACATTTCTATCAGTGTTAAATCAAGAGAATATATTCAATTATAAATGTTGAAGTATAAGGCCTACATGAACTTCAATATATACCAACACAAAGACACATAAGAACCATGAGGAAATTCCAAGTTTTTTGTCTTTTACCTATGTTATCTGAACATGTAATCTTTATTTTTTAATGCATTTTATATACTGTTGTCTTATTTGTTTTCAATTGCTGGGGAGAGATTTGAGCAAAGTTACTTAAAAATGAACGACTATGTTGAGGCTTACAGTTCCAGCAGTTTGAGTACAGGAAGACCACATGTGGAGAATAAGTCAAGCAAACATTCATGTGCTAGAGTTATAGCTGAGATCTTACATTTTGAGACATGTTTAGGAAGCAAAGAAAGGTAACTGGGAATTAGCATGGGATTTTTGAAACCCCAAAGACATTCATTTCCAACAAGACTACAACTACCAATCCTTCCTAAAGAGTTCCAACAACTGGGGCGAGCATTTGAATATATCCACCTATGGTGCTCATTCCCATTCAAGCCACCAAAATCATAATGTACCTTTTATATTAGTCTTTAATCCCAGCATTTAGGAGACTGAGGCCAACCTGATCTACATAGCAAACCCCAGATATGAGACCTCTGTACAGAGAAACTGCAAAAGGGGAAAGAGAGAGAGAGAGAGAGAAGTATGGAAGGAAGGAAGGAAGGAAGGAAGGAAGGAAGGAAGGAAGGAAGGAAAGAAAGAAAGAAAGAAAGAAAGAAAGAAAGAAAGAAAGAAAGAAAGA